>NW_022104341.1:41005363-41007374 GCF_000313985.2 Echinops telfairi
TGTGATGTATGCAGATTGAATAAAATGGTGAAAGAATATAAGATTGAGATATATTTTACCTACTTACCAGCCACACAGTATCCTTTTGTTCTGTTTGAGTGAATTTTTCTTGATCTGTGCACAGATTCCACATGAGAGTACTATTAAGCATTCTGAAATTCCCATTCAAAAGGTTGTTCATAATTTATTGTGATCACAAAGTCAAATGCATTTGCATAATCAATAAAACATAGGTAAACATCCTCCTTGTATCTGATTCTTCTCTTTCAGCCAATTCTTCTGACATTAGTAATGATATAATTCATTCCACAGTCTTTTATGTATCCAGCCTCTTGGAGTTCCCTGTGGGTATTCTGTTGCAACTATTTTTGATTTTTTTTTAATTTCCTTGCTAGTAATATTAATGGTATTGCTTGAAAATTTTTTTTTATCATTCTATTTGATCACAAATATAAATGTATTGAAGTCAGTTGACAAAATGTATAGTTCCTAGTTTTTTAGCAAAGCATAGTGTTTCCAGTTTTATATTCTTTTGCTAAAAGAAATATTTGGTACTCTGTCAATTCCTGGAGCCTTTTATTATTTTTATTATTATTAAAGGCCAATGCCTTCAGTGCAGTTTGGATTTCTTCCTTCAATACCGTATTGCTCATATGCTATCTCTTAAATTACAATGCGATATTAAGAAAACCAAAAATCCTCCAAATTAAACCAATAGATAACATCATGGTAAAAGGAGAAATGACTGCATTTGTCAAGGGTTTAAATTTGCTTGGGTCCACAGTCCATGCACATGGAAGCAGCCTTCAAGAAATCCAATAACATACTGTGTTGGGGAAATATGCTGAACAAGACCACATTGCAGGTGTTCAGGAGCAAGATGTCACTTTGGAGACAAAGGTAAGCCTGACCAAAGTCATGCACTTTCCATCACTTCATACACATGTGCAAGCTGGAAAATAAATAAGCAAACCTGAGGAGGAAACGATATCTTCTCATTGTGGTGTGGGCAAACAATAGTCAAAGTACTATAAACTTCCCAGGAACAAACACATCTGTCTTAGAAGAAGTACAGCCAGCAAGCTCTTTAGAAGAGAGGAAGCAAAGACTTGTGTCTTGTACTTTGGACACGGTATCAGGAGAGTTCAGTCCTTGAAAAAGGACATCAGGTGTGGTAACACAGAAAGTTAGCATAACACAAGACCTTCAAAGAGCTGCATTGATAAAGTGGCTGCAACAATGGACCCAAACATAGCAATAATTGTGTGGGAGGAGGCAGTGTTTTTATTTTTTTCCCCCAATCATTTTATCGGGGACTATTACAGCTCTTATCATAATCCACACATATATCCATTGTGTCAAACACATTTGTACATATATTGCCATCGTTATTTTCAAAACATTTTCTTTCTACTTGAGCCCTTGGTTTCAGCTCATCCCCAAACCCTTTCCTCCTTCATGAACCCTTGATAATTTATAAATGATTAGTATTTTCGTATCTTACACCGACTGCTGTCACACTTTACTCACTTTTCTTCTGTCTGTCCCCCTGAGAGGGGGTTATATGTAGATCATTGAGATAGTTAATGTTTATTGTGCCAACCTAGCCTATAAACACACGTGGGGTTAATTGAAGGGTGGAGAGATAAATGGCTCTGTGAACCCCACCTTTCTAGTTCTTGGGGCTCTTCTCTTGCTTTGTGATGGCCAGACCAGGGTGTCGCTGCCTTAACCAGTTCCTTGCTTCAGCTTGCAAGGCTTACTTCCTGCAAGACATCCCCAAGGAGAAGCCGCATGGCTCTACCCCGATGCAGCCCTGGGTGCTGGAGCAACCATGTGGAGACTCCTGCCAGTGCTGAGATGCTTACACATTCACTGCAGTCGGCATCATTGCATGTGTTTCGATAGATGAAGGAGGACTTTGTGGATTGGTGTCGGACATATGGGTTAATGTTGGACTTGTGGGCTTGGGCAGCACTGGGTTGGGATGTTTTCTTGATGTGCACTTAAC
>NW_022104341.1:41008618-41009585 GCF_000313985.2 Echinops telfairi
TGATGGTGCCCGGCAGTGTTTCCTGGGGTCAACTATAGTTGGAATTTATCCGAAATGTGACCATTTATTTATTATTATTATTCTTTTTTGTTACAACAACTGTGTGCTTTGTGCCCATCTTCTTTTTTGTTTCCTGTCATTCAATATTGTGCCAATAGGCTTCTTTAATATTTCAAGCAGATATTTCAAGTAGTGCCTTGATTTTATCTCTAGTTCTTATGGCTTGAGAAATACTGAGCTTGTTCTGTTGGCATTCTAACTGTGGGTCTTTGCATTTTTCCTTTAAGTACTGACATTCAGAGCACCCACAACCATGTGAGCCATCTCCTTAACATTTCATGAGTTTCTATGAGAAAATTTCTGTGCAGAAAATTACAAAGCCCAGGGATGTGAGGGAATATACCAAAGGGAGGAGTGAGGGTGGGAAATGGAACTTCATAACATCTTGGAAACAATGGACATCAGGAATTCTTTAATATCCAACTTCTTGGGATTAGTCTGATATTGAGTCTTCTGAAATATCTCATTACCATAACATTATATAACTCTTCACAATGGTTGCACAATATAAAGTCTCATCAGTTGTGTGATAGTTCCAATCTCTCTGCACCTTTTCCAGGATTTGCTATTGTGTGTGTGTTTCTTCTCTTTCTTTCTTTTTTGTCTTTTTAACTTGGCTGTCAGTCCCATTGTAAGGTGGCATCTATCATTAATTTGATCTGCCTCTCCAGGATGGTTAGTGATCATGATGAGTATATTTTAGTTTTTTGCCTGTATGAGTGCCATCTTTTGGTAAAATGTCAGTTTATATTCTTTGCCAACTGTTTAATTGAGTGCTCCACTTCTCTGTCTATTTGAGAAAGGAGTACCTTCTCTGTTGGATCTTTATCGAAGATCAGACAGATAGGTAGAGAGATAGATAGAGATAGTGTACCCCCAGGGGTTCTCCCTTTGTTCTTTGGATGAC
>NW_022104341.1:41011384-41012711 GCF_000313985.2 Echinops telfairi
CTAACAGCTTTGCTCTTTTGTAATACTGCAATAAAGAGAGTCAGAAAAGTTTTTACTATCCCAATGCATATGGGGTGTGTTTACACTGCTCTGTGTCTATTAGGTGTGTGATAGCATTATGAAAAAAGTTTGAAATATGATCATTACCAAGGAAGGAGAACATGAATGAGGATATGCTATTGGGAAAACGGCACTGCAAGACTTTCTTAACACAGGGTTGACAACCTCCAATTTGTCCAAACACATTATCTGTGAAGTACAACGAATCAAAGTGCAATAAAATGAGGAATGCCTGTAGTCACATTGAATTGGGAAAACGGTACTAAAATGAATGCATTTTGCATTTTTTTGCAGTTTTCTAGATGCTTGCAGAGATATTGAATTCTGGGATAAGTGCTAAAGCTGACTGAATTTTATTAAAATTTTTCTTTTGTCATTTACACTTCTAACAAAAATGGTCAAACAGATATAAAGACAAGGTAGTTGACTTTATTTCTTATGCTCTGTCCATTTTGTATAGAAAACTTTAAAAAAATCAAATAGATAGAGTAGCAAATATGAATGGATCCATTTAGCTTTAAATGTAATTTTGATTTGTTACATCTAGTATGAGAAACTATAAATCACAAGCATATTCAGTCAAGTAGGACTAAATAAAAGGTAATATTAAATTTTTAATAGCTATGTCACATTTATCCTTTCTCATGAACGAGTGCATAAGCTTCAGGAAGTACTTGAAAGCTGACACCAGTCCAGAAACAAAAATCAGAAACAAAGTCCATAAACAAAAAGCAAGAACATTTTCATGAAATGGAGTCTGCACTGAAATGTTTTTGTTATTGTATAGCTGTAAACCATAATAATGCATCTACTCATGTGTGATAATGAAATTTTAATTTTCTTAAATGGCAAATTGCAAGAAATAAGTGTGCCTGTCAGTGAACTATTTTGCGCTGAGATAGGGAAGAGAACACTCAGCTGGAGGCGAGTAGAACCAAACCTTTGGCCTGAGTCATCGGGCTGCTGGTAAACCACAATTTCTTGCACTGCAACTAAAATTTAAATTAAGTAGAAACTAAGGCTTATAAAATCACATTATGGTTCAAACTTTATAGTCTTTCTATATCTCTTGGTTTCTTACCACAACAAAACTTTCTCCAACTGAAGCAATTTAGGGAAAGAATTTCCTTTTGGCAGACTATAAAGTGTAATTTTTCAGACAACCTTTTATAGGTATATTTGATACATATCATGCGCCAAGTTCGAAAAGTAAAAAATGATAATAATAAAAGGAAGAAGAAGAAAGAAAGAAACAATGATACTAAGT
>NW_022104341.1:41013668-41015049 GCF_000313985.2 Echinops telfairi
TTGTACATGGAGTTGATATGGGTCAGAAAATACTCAATGGCACCTTAAAACAACAAAAATAATGCCAGATGTTATAAGAAAATGATGTTGTAGCCTTCAAAGGTAAAGTGAAAAATAGAGTATTAAAAAGGAGAATGGGGCAGGATTTGAGTGAGTAGAATTTGGCTAAAAATGAAATGTATGAATTCCATACATATATACAGTAAACACCTAATATATGCCCAAAAAGGGACTGAATGTAATAGCACCGTGGTTGTAGAATGTTTATAAAATAATGCCACCATCAGTTACAACTCTTCAAGTATGTGATTTCAAATGGTTCCTGCTGTCCCTAGAGTCAGCAGCTGGAAGCCACCAACAGCCTCAGGAAAATGACTGGGCTTTCCACTCCTGAAAACGGGCACAGTATCCGAAACACACAGTCAGTCACTGTGAGTCACCCTTGACTTCATGGTAGTGAGTTTGTTTTTTGGTCCGAGAGCTTGATGTTACCTGTCAGTTTGATTTCATCACTTCTTTCCCTACATATCTAAGGAATCAGAATGCAACAATGTAGATTGATTTTCATATGCTATAGAGATAACACTGGCCAATGTACATTTTTGTGCTTCAAAATGTTAAACATATTTCAGAGTATATTTCTTTAAACCTTGTAAAGGCTGTAGAGTGACTGCCAGGTTCAAATTACTGACCTTATGTCAGTACCTAACAAACCAGCCACCATGGATCCATAGACATCTCCCTGACAACCAATTATTTTTCAAGTATTTCTTACCTTCATTGTCTTAACCTGTAATCTTGGGTCTGAATTCTTCTTACATTTGAAACTAGAGTGATAAATTAATAGATCAGTACAACAATAGTTGAAAATATAGTAGAACACCTTATCTAAGAAACTAGGTCTGATGCAGTCTATCCCTTGTAATTTTCTTAATCAGCATCCCAAGAACCCCAGAAACAGGCCCCCAAGACACACAAGACATCAAGAAACAATAGTTCCTTTGTTGGGCTATGTATTAAGTTGCCCTAAAGCTAAAACTGGGAAGCCAACAGAGCATTCACAATGATTGGGTCTATACCTTTGAATTTCCCCCATGCTTGCAATATTTTTAAAGTGGGAAGTCAGCTATAACAGACCAAAAAAAATTGAAAACAAGTCATTTAATATTAAAACAAAGACAACTAGCCAAAATGATGAAAAACTTCATTTAGTAACAGCCGAACAGTGTCCATGGCCCAGGGCAAGAGAAGGCTAACTGATGAAGTATAGATACACTGAGCTCCAGTCTGGATTTCCTGCTAACTACATTCATAATCTCTTTGTTCCATTTGTCTTCCACAGAAGTTGCACTGCCACTAATGGCCTTTCCACACTTTGAGT
>NW_022104341.1:41015993-41018430 GCF_000313985.2 Echinops telfairi
TTACAATGAAATGTGCAAAGACCTAATGTGTTAGAAACTCCATTGGGAAGAACATGTCTAGCATATCGTAAGCTGGAGGAATTCATGAAAAAATTTAAGTTTTGCCTTACAATATTGGAAGATCTTTGGGCCAAATTATTTAATGATGCAGGAAACATCAAAAGAAGATGGGAAGATACAGAGCCACTGTACCAAAAGAACTGGTCAACATTCAATCATTTCAGGGGCTAGCATATGAAAAAGTACCAATGGCTCTGAAGCAAGAAGTCTAAGCTGCACTGAAAGCATTAGCCAAAAGCAGAACTCAGGAATCGATAGAATACCGATTGAAATATTTCAACAAGCTGAAGAAGCACTAAAAGTACTCACTCATCTATGCTCAGAAATTTACAAGATAGTTATTGGACTGGTGACTGAAGATATTCATATTTATATCCATCCCAAATAAAAATGATCCAAAGTCATGCACACATTATATAATAATATCATTAATGCTACATGTATAAAACTTTTGCTGAAGACCATCCAACAACAGTTGCAGCAGTACACTGACAGGTACTGGCAGCTACCAGATGTTTGGGTCATATTCAGAAGAGGATGTGAAATAAGGGATATCATTGTTGATGTTAAATGGATCTTGGCTGAAAGCAGAGAATACCAGAAAGAGGTCTGCATGTGTTTTACTAACTATGCAAAGGCATCCAACTATGTGGTTCATAACAAACTACGAATAGCCATGAAAAAAATGGGAATTCGAGAACATTTCACTGTGCTCTGGATCAAGAAGTGGTTGTGAGAACAGAACAAGGCCGAACTGCATGGAATAAATCAGGAACGGTGTGTGCATGGTTTTATCCTCTCATCATACTTACTAAATCTGTAGGCTGAGCAAATAATCAGAAAAGCTGATCATATAAAGAAGACTGCAGCATCAGGACTGGAGGACGATTTATTAACGACTTGTGTTATGCAAATAACACAACCTCACTTGATGCAGCCTTCAGTATGGATTACAACTCAACGGAAAGAAGAGTAAAATCCTCAGAACTGGATCAATACACAACATAATAAATGGAGAAAAGGTCAAAGTCGTCACGGAGTTTGTTTTGGTGGGATCCATATATCAGTCGCACAAGACCTCCTAACAGTTTTGAAAAATGAGGCTAGTTTGAGGACTAAGGTGCACCTGACCCAAGCCATGGCACTTTCAGTCACCTCATATGTGTAGGCTGGGAGCTCTGGTGGTGCAGTGGTTATGAGTTTGGGCTATGATCTGCAGGGTTGCTAGTTGGAACCCACCAACCCGGCTCGAGAAAGACTGGACTTGCTACAGTCGTGGAAATCCAAAGGGTGTTGCTATGAGTCAGCATCGCCTCGATGGCTGTGAGTTTGGTTTTCATCTGCATGTGAAATGTGGACATATAATAAGGAAGACCAAAGAATAATTGTTGCATTTGCATGGTGGTGATGGAGAATAACATTGAAATTACTGTGGAGTGGTAAAAGAAAAATGGATCTTTCTTGGAAAAAGTACAGCCAAAGAGCTCCTTTGAGGCAAGGATGGCAAAACTTTGTCTTATATACTTTGGACATGTTTTTAGGCAAAAGTAGTCCTTGGAGAAGGCTATCATGCTTGATAGAGTAGAGGGGTGGAGAAGAAGGGGAAGCCCCTCAATGAGATGGATTGACCCAGTGCCTGCAGCAATGGGCTCACACACAGGAACCACTGTGAACACGGTGCAGGGCCGGGCGGTGTTTAGTGCTGTGGTACATCAGGTTGTTATGGACCATAACTGACTCAGTGACTGCAAAGGACAACAAAGGTGCCTTGGGGCATCAGTGGGGTCCACCTTGGATGCTGAACACTTCATGCTAAACATTAAGTCAGCACGGCAAATCAACCAGGCACTCGACCGCAGCCAGAAGACTCTGAACTGCTCTTGGAAAATTGACAGACAATGACGACGACAAACAAAAAGAAGAAGAAAAGGGAGGAAAGGAGGAAGGGAGGGAAAAAAGAAGAAAAGAAAACATTGACAAACTCAAAACCCAAACTTTCAGGGCTACTGTGAATCAGAATTGACTCAATGGCAGTGCGTTTTCCGGGATGTGCTCTCTGTCATGATCCCTTATTACCAGTTATACAGTCAGAACGATTCTTTGACTCACCTGGTTTCACAGCAATGCCACAAGCCTGTGCTCTTTTCACAGCTGCCAGTGAGTTTGTAATTGTTGTTTTACACATCCCCCCCTGGTATTTCTGCTACAATACTGTGGTAATTAGTATTTGTGAACTGACATCAATAAGTTTTCTAGAGAGTGAAGTAGTAGTGATTAATGGAAAACAAGGTAAAATATGAAAGAAGACTTTTACTCAGCTACTAAGGTTGTAATTATTAAAATTGATGTAGTATATATTATCAATTTGTATTTGCAT
>NW_022104341.1:41023020-41026007 GCF_000313985.2 Echinops telfairi
TTCAGGAGTGTTTTCCAGTTGAGTCTGATGAGGTGCCAAGCCCTGGCCCCAAATAATATTTTTGATATTCCCTGGGGACTTCATTGCTCTGTTCCCCTTGCTGTTCTCTTCCACGCCCTTAGTGTTTTGCCTGGGTGTCGTGGGGTCAGATTGGGCACAATTCCTGCACTGTGTCTCCAGTGTTGTCCCCTGCAGGGCTATGGGTCAGTGAGGGATGTCATGTCTCATAGTGGGGACTGCCATATGGTCTTCTCTTCTCTGAGTGGGAATGTCATCGTCAAGGCTTGGTGGGCCAGGATGTGCTCCACTCCTCTTCCTTAACCTTCATTTGCTCCCATGTGTTCTGAGCAGACATGTCCCTCTCCCTGAGCTGCAGCTTCAGCGCTGTCCTCTGAAATAAATTCTTCTTGGAAGAGAGGCAGGTGTCCACATACTTGGGATTGGGGCCAGTCCCTACTGGCCCCTACCCTATACTCTTTCAACCCATTGTTGTTTACAATAAAAATAACTTTAGATTTGGCTAACTTTATGCAAAATATTGTGTTAACCACCTTTAAAGCTGTTTGTGTTTTCTTAGGAGACATTCAAATTGTTAATATTTTTATTTCTAAGAGATACATCTGTCAATATTGTGAAATAAAACTTCACAGTTTTTCTCAGCTCACTTTAATTTATACATTTATATTCATACAAGCACACTCACATTTTATTTTAATATAATAGGACTCACATATTATCTATTTTGTAACATTTCATAATTTTACTGTCAAAATATTGTTAATGCTATTGAATTCTAAAGCATGATTTTTAAATATTAAATGCCCTATTAAATACCACTTATTTAGCCAATTCTTATTACTTGGCACTTAATTTTCTCCAGTTTAAATAAGAGCATGAACTACATAATTATAACCTTATTAATAAATACACATATTTTAGAATTAAATGTTTTCCAATTTATGGCTTGTGAACATTTTAATTTCCATAGACAGTACATTTTTGAAGTATTCAAAAACCAGTTTACCTAACAAATTTGACTATCATAAGTTTCTTTCTTGCTTAGCTCATAAATTGCTAGCATTAGTATTACTTAACCACGTGGTTTTGAAATTTGTGAATCAGTTGGGAACTTTCCTATTTCTCCTGAGAATTAACCATTTTACCTAAATATTGGAATTATTGGGAACAAGTATCCAGTAAAGTACATTTGTTAATCCTCTACTTGCCTTCTTTTTTTCAATGGAGCTTTATCGATTGAACTTTAGCATCTTTATTTTTAACTTTAGCAAAGAACTCTTTATCACAGTGAAGTTTTCAAAGTAGCTCTTGAACTCTTTTGGAGATTGCATTGTTTATCTGATTTTCTAGAGGCCCTGGACAGATTTAAAAGTCCTTACTTGTGGACACCTCACTGTAAGATGTAGATGTTTACATCAAGTGAGGGCAAGCATTATCTGCTACTACAGTGGATGGAGTTATTGCTGAGCTGGTTTTCATTACAATTATCATCTGAGTCCTTCATGGAGAGAAGCAGAGACTTTGGCTGTGGCTAGAGGTCTCAGTTCATTGGCTTACCCTTGAGAATAGTAGAAAAATCTTTGCTATGTACTTACCATTCTTAGAAAGATAAGGACTAGATTGTTTTGTCATTTTACTTTCTAAAAGTGTAATTATTTATCACCAAGTAATTTAATGCAGGTTATCTAATTATAGATATATTTCAACTAGTTAATTAACTTACCTTTTTTTGATGTCTTCTTTATGTCATAAGTGCTGTGCTTTCTGGAAATAATGAAAGAAGAAGTGTATTCTTTGCTTTCAAGATATCTGTAGTCGAATGGAGTCAGTAGACATGCATGTTTACAAAGCAATGTAATAAGAGGCATAGTAGGGCCATTGTACTCTAGAAGCACAAATAAAGAGTATTTTACCTTTTTCACAGTCGTCACAAGGAAATTAACAGAAGTAGTGAAATTAAAATTGGGCGAATTGTTCTTGTGAACTTGAGAGTGACACTTAAGGAAGGAGCAAAGGCACAAGCAACTCTAAAGGTCAATTGTGAGACCACATGGCCATGGTGGCAAGCCGTACAAGCATGTGGAATTGAATTTCTTCTCAGAAAGGCCGGTAGGAACCAGATTCTAACATTTGGACTTCATCATCGAGGGAAAAGTAGGTTAGAAGCGACATAATCAGGTAGTATCTTCAGTTTCCTGTCCAGAATGATGAGTGTAAGGTCAAGGACTTGGGCTACCATGCTCATCTCCCACCCCCATTAGAAAAAGAGTGTCTGGCACTTGTCAGGTATTCATTGCATGCATGTTGACTGAATGAAAGGAGTTCAACTATTAAGGACCACTATTTAAAGATACAATCTTACAATGGCAGGAGAACTGTTTGCAACATTTGCTATGTTCTAGTACTCAAATAGTTACATTGAGAGTACCTGATATCTCTTGATTTTAGAATAATTTCCATAGTTTTAATTATATTCTTAACCTACAATGTATAGTAATAAATTATTCTGTCCTCAAGTGAATGAATAAAAGGTTTTGAAGAATTCATTAGTGTGTACATGGCTTTATGAAGGGCTTTCAATGTATTGATTAACACTTCTATATTTACATGGATTAGTAAATTATATACAACAACACTCCCACTGCCAGATAAAGAAAGAAGTAACATGTTAATAAAGGTTTCTGGAATTAACATTAACATAAAAAAATTATGCATGAAAGTGCTGAGTCTCCTTATTGGTTCTGAGTTTCAAATTATTAAAAAAGCAATGTTGGTATCTTTATCATAGATATTATTTCCTCGGCTTTTATGAGAAAAACAAAGCTATATTCAGTATTTACATCAGAGATTTGTTTAATTTTTAGAAGCCATATATATATGATTATGTGTATATATGATAATCTTTTCACGATGCTGTAGTAAGATAATAGGATAAATATACTTCAGAATATTTATAATAGGACCCCCCC
>NW_022104341.1:41028417-41032478 GCF_000313985.2 Echinops telfairi
GTTTCTTTTATAAAACCACACAGATTTATAGCTCATAAATTATATTCTTTCTCAGATTTATTGTAAAATGCTTGTTTAATCCTAAAGAGAAAAGTAAGGTGATATGTGCTTTAAATAAAATAAAAATTTGTCTTTAGGCTAACTTGCAGGTTTGTAATTCAGGAGACTATAAAAATATATATAGCTGTGTTTTATATGAGCAAACCAATCTGTTTCCTGAGTGGGTAAGGAACTGTTCAAACAGTAAGTCAATATATTAAACAATGTTTGAAAAAGTCCCCATGGTTATTTGCAAACCCTGTTTAGCTTTAAACTTCATGTTTGGAGTCCACGGGAAGGGGATAACCATAAATTCATCTTATCTGTCAAATAGACAACACACTGGAGGATTCCGGTCCTAAAAAAAAATGAAGATTTTGCAACCAGCTGTCAAAGGTGTTGAGAACTGATGGAGAGTTGAGGAAATTTAAATAGGAAAAATTAGCATTTAAAATCATTGGTTCGGTGACAACATCAATGATAACCTGGAGATTCGGGGTCCAATTGCTTTTTGTGTTTCATTGTAGGTCATTTGTAAGAGAAGCTTATACTACATTTTCATGTATGAAACTCTAAATTTGTAGAAAGTAATGCCTTTCAAACTGGGATTTTTGGAGTGCTCTGACTGAAAATTTTTTCCAATGAAGATAAAACAGAGCATAATATTTCATACACATTAGCAGTAGCAACTTGCAATATTTCCAGATGAGAATATATATAGCAACTAAAAGGTACTTTAGACCCAAAGTAAGAAATTTCAACCAAAATCCAACAAATAATTATATAATCAGATGCAAGTGTAAGACATAATAAACTATGAAACTTTGATCATCTAAATACAGGCTGCATTTACACATATCTACAGATAAAGGTATTCATATGTGTTTATTCTTAGCTCTTTACATTACAAAATCTTGGAGCTGGGAATTGTCACAAAGCATTGGCTAATCTTGTCTTCTAGCTACATTAACGGACAAATAGGTGCCGGTATTTTTCTTACATTTTTTGTGGGATGTAGTCTCAAGGAATCATCCCATACATTATTGTATCCCTGTCATGCCTATAAAGAAAGCACTATTTTCAACTCAAACTTGTGCTGAAGTGGTTACCCAGTTAAAAAAAGTAAACATGGATACACTTTAAATAATGTGTGTCTGGGTGAAAATGTTTTGAATGTAAGGGAAATGAATAAAGCCCATGGGAAACAAACCCATGGGTGTATAAAATGAATATCTTCTTTAGTCTAAAATTTTAGTATCAAACAGAGTTCTTGATCTGTACAAATATTTAGATCAGTTAATGAAAAGTGGAGATCTCACGTGGTCAAGAGGCAAACATAACATGGTCTATGAACTAAATCTGTTTGTCATACTGCATACTGTACTACTTTGTGTGTCACTGAAATGCTAGAAGTTATGTCACTGGTATTTCAAACACCAGCAGGGTCACCAAAAGTGGGCGGGTTTCAGGAGAGCTTCCAAACTCAGAACAGACTACTTAGAAGGAATAGACTGTTCATTTTGGAAAAATTAGCGCTGAACACATTATCCATGGTGGAAGGCCTAGTGAACATTGAAGCAAAGCCTTGTCAGAAAGAACACTGTCAGAGCCCCTCAAGGAAGACGATCCGCAAACTGTGGTTGATGAAGAGCTGTCATTTAAAAGTAGTGATGGCCTTGGTGACATGTGTAGAGTAAAACCTGTGGGAGTAAAGCCTTCAGGACCTTCATTAGGTGATGAGGCATGATTCAAAATGAGAAGAAACAGCCCCCACCCCCACCCCAATAATCTACTAACGATCAGATTTTAGAATCTATTAAGTATGAAACTAGGAATATTGGAATTTGTCAAAGATAAAACAATATATCCGAGGCATTACTGAGCTGAAAAGAGACGGGTATTGGGCATTTTGAGCCAAATAAACCCCCGGTTACTAGGCCAGAAGTGACACAATCAAGAGAGATGGTGCCCCACTCTGTCAAAGCGAACATTTCAAGATTGATCTGGAAGTACAATGCCATCCTTTTATAAGATTAGATCTCGCAACCTTCAAGGAAATTCAATCAATACAGCTATTATTCAAATTTATGCTCAAACCACAAAAGTTAGTGAAGACATTGAAGAATTCTACCAATGTTGTCAGCTAAGAATTGATCAAAAAGCTACTCAAAATTCATTAATAATTATTGGAAATTAGAAAGCAAAAGTTGGAAGCTAAGGGGAAGAAAGAGTAGTTGGAAAATATACCATTGGGGATAGAAATGAAAGCGGAAGTTGCATGAGAGAAATTTACAGACACAATGACTTGTTCAAAGCAAAGACCTTTTAAACAACACAAAAAGTAACAATACACATGGACTTCCCCAGAAAGGAGACACAGAAATAAAATGGATTAATTACACGTGTGGGCAGAGATAAAGGACAAGGTCAATGTTAGCAGCTAAAATTAGGTCATGGCTGATTGTGGAAGACACCATCACTGCTTATATGTCAGCTCAGGTGGAAGCTAAAGAAAATTAAACAAGAGAAAGCCAAAATCCTTAACTCTGAGTCCTTCCCACCTGAATTTTGAGAACATCTCACTAAGAGAGTTTCTGCATTAAGTTAATGACAGAAGACTTTATGAGCTATGAGAGGACACCAAGACCATTGTTTATGAAGAAAGCAAAAAGTCATTAAAAAGACAGCAATGAAATAAAATATCAAAGTGGATGTCACAAGAATCTGAAACTTCCTCTTAATCCTAGAGGAGCTATGGCAAATGTAAGCAGTGAATTCAATGAGCTGAGCAGAAAATTTGAAAGGGCAGCTGAGAAAGACAAAGTAAAATATTATACTGACATATGCAAAGACCTAAAGTTAGAAACTCAATCATGAAGAAAACTATATATTTTACTGAAAAAAACTAAAGAAAAGTAAAATCAAACTTCGACTTGCAATATCGAAAGATTCTATGGACAAAGTATTGAAGCATGCAACAATCATAAAGTTAAAATGGAAAGACTACAGACCCACTGTACGACAAAGAACTGGTCATTATTCAGTCATTTCAGGAGCTAGCATATGAGAAAGAATCAATGGTGCTGAAGGAAGAGGTGCAAGCTGCACTGAAAGCATTAGCCAAAAACAAGCCTCCAGGAATTGATGGAAAACCAATTGAAATGTTTCAACAGCTGGTGAAGCACTAGGAGCACTCACCAATCTTTAGGTGTCAGGAACTTTGGAAGAGAGTGGCTTGGTTGACTGGAAGGGATCCACTAGACCATATTTTCCAACTACTGCTTCTTTTTCTTTGTTTCCAACTTTTGCATTGAAGTCACCAATAATTATCAATGCATCTTGATTTGCCTGTTTGATCCATTTTAGACTGAAAATGTTGGTAGAATTCTTCAATTTATTGTTCATTGCTTTAGCGGTAATGCATACATTTGAATAATATTCATATTAAATGAATTTTCTTAAATGATGATAGATGTAATCCTATCAAAAACAGCACTGCACTTCAAGATATTTTGAAATGTCTTTTTGGACAATGAATTCAATGCAATTCTCCTCCTTGATTGTTTCATTTCCAGCATACTAAACCCTGTGATTATGTGATTGAAAATAGCCAATACCAGTCCATTGGAGCTTACTAATGCCTCAGATATCAATCTTTATGCATTCCATTTGACTTATGACAACTTACAATTTTCCTAGATTGGTAGTTACTACAAGTTTTGATAATTAGTGTAGCTTTGCTGCTGTTTCTTCTGATTTTGAGTTTCCTCCCCTCTGCAAATGAAGGTTCCAAAGGCTTACTCCTACCAGCTTTCCTCCAGTTAGGGCATTACACTCGACTCTATTTTAAGAGATCACAGCTCTTCTTTAGTCTTATTTGGGTTATCTTTGGCCCAAGGGCCTGCATCCTCTGGCCTTGTCACTGACAGTGTTCTGTCTGCTGTTACTCATTAGGCCTTCTCTACCTGACCGTAGTTTCAATGTTAGCAGAGGTTTCCAGTGACTAATTCCTTCCAAGTGGA
>NW_022104341.1:41035515-41038848 GCF_000313985.2 Echinops telfairi
GGGGAGGAGGGGAGGACAGGATTCACTTTTGTGTCAATCATCACAATCAGTTACCCCTTCTTCTCTTCCTCTCCCCAACCTCCACCTACCCTCCTGGTATCGCTATTCACATTCCTGTTCCTGGATCCCCTGTTTGTCATAAGCTCTCCTCTCTTATCTGTACCTGTGCACAAGCTCTATTGTAGCCCGCACTGAAAGGCAGCATTGGGGTCATGGTAGTGGGGGTGGGTGAGGAAGCCTCAAGGAACCAGAGGAGTATTTTGTGTTTCATTGGTGCTATACTGCACCCTTGTGGGATGCAAAAGGGTTTTCCCAAGGTTGTCTCCCCCGAATATATGCCAAACCTAAGACAATGCTTGCTGCACATGGTAAATGACTGTACACTTGGAGGTCAATGCAAGCTGCTTAGAGGTTAATCTCCCTGAGGCTTATCAACCACCTAGAGCAATAAGACTGTATAGTCTGTCCCACCCTAAGTAGAGCCCACTGCCTTCTGAAAAGGGTAGTGGATTGTTTCCTTGAAGGAGAGCCTAGAGGCACAGTCCAGCCCATTCAAGGATATCCAAGGTTAGGCTGCCATCTTGAGTCTAGGTCCTCTCATCTTGTCACATGTGTACTTCTAGTTCCTCCCCTTTCTATTATGTGTACACCCCTAGCTCATCCCCTTCCTGTCATACATATGCCTATAGTACAGCCCCTTCCTGTGACATATGTAATCACCTGGTCTGAGGGGGAGGGGCTTGCCCACCCCTAAGTATATATAGGCCTTGGTCAGAAATAAAAAGCATATGTTCTCTACTCCCTCCCTCCTCTCCTTCTTTGCGCACAGTGGCTGCTGAGATCATGGCCGTCCCAGAGGTGAGCATGCTACCATAAAATGTATCTGACTCCTTTATTTCACTCTCTCTCCTGTCTTCCATGAGTTTACTGTGATCTTTATATATTTAAACCATACAATTGCTCCTACAGACCCCCATGGATGTTAGAGGCTGGTTTATTCTGACCCACCCTGATTGACTCATCCCTTCCCTGTGACCCTCTGTGAGGGTACGTTCCATTGGGCTTTGGGTCTCTTCTCCAGCACCCTAGGTTCTCAACATTATGGATTTTGTTTGTCTTGGGTCTTCTGATGCCTGTTACCAAACCTAGTCACACCTTATGTTTGCACAGGCTGGTGTGCTTCTTCTATGTGGGCTTGTTGTTTCTTTGCTAGATGGCCACTTGTTTAATTTCAGTCCTTTAAGACCCCAGATGCTATATATTTTGATAGCTGGGCACCATCTGCTTTCTTCACCACATTTGCTTGTGCACACATTTTGTCTTCACCGATTGTCCCGGCATCACAGAATGCCAGTTCTTGAAGTGAGGGAGGGCATGAGCAGATGACCAAAGTCCATCCAGAACTTCAGTGAATTGCCATATAAATAAATGTACAATACCTCTATTTTTAATGAATTAATGTATTTATATGTACCTACCTATGCTTATACTTCTATTCATATCTTTGCTTCCTAGATCTGTTTCCTTTTACCTTTCTCCTGCCCCACCATCATGCTTGCCCTACTTCCAGCACTTAGTAATTCCTTTCAGCTAGATTGCTGTTGCTCCAACACCCCAGGATCTCTATGTCCTTGTTGTTGATTTTAATTCCCTAGTTGTGCCCTGTCTATGGCAGTTTGCTTGCCACTCCCTTATCCACCTCCTTCTCCTCCAGTCCCTCCAAAACCACTGGTCCTGCTGCTTTCTCCTGGAGCTTGCTTCCCATGCTTATCTTATATAAGTAAGCAACCAAACAATAACACAAACCAAACAAAAGATTGAAAAAGAAAAAAGAGAGAAAGAAAAACTAAAAACAATGAACAAAACCAAATCAGAACATACATCATTCCAGGTCTGTCTGCTGACCTGGAATTTGACTGTCTCTCCCTGGTCCTGGGGGAATTCCAGTAGCTGCCCTTCTGAGCCTGAAGTTTATTTGGGGGACTCTTCAGGGGCTTTGTGGCTTTTATTTACTCCCGTTGCTGATCTATAATGCTCCCTTTTTGCTTCACCCCACTTTGGGGGTTTCTCACTAGACAAACTCCCCACCATGTGGCCCAGTATTGTCCTCTGTCATGGTATGCTCCAGTGAGGGGACAACATGTCTTCAGCTGTTTTTGGTCCTACAGCCCTCTCTGTGCCTTGCTGCTCCATTCAGGTAAGTCACCTCTGCACTTGGTGTGCTGATAGGGGGTCTAGACCGCCCCTTTATCAGTTTCCTTCTTGGTTTGTTTCCATGTGGGCATGGAATGCCAGCCCCTCTCCCAACCTTTAGATGTAGAGTTGTTCTCTGCACCACATGCTTCTAGGGAGGGGGTCAATTTTCTCTGATTGGGGTCTGCTCTGTAGCCCAATCATTTCATGCATTAATCCATGTTGTTACTTTGCCCTCGGGCTTTGGCGTTCCATATGGGGTCTGCATGTACTCCCAACTCTGTGGAGACATAAGCAATGCTCTCCCCTGCTCCCCGTGTCATCACACACACACCTTTCCTCCCTCCCCTTTCTCCCCTTTCCCCTTCTTTGTGCTGGAATAACATGTACCTCCTTCGGTTTGGTCTGACCTCCACCTGACTGCCTATATCTCATCCCGTATAGTGTGAGATAATTGTCTTTTCTTCTATACCTACTTTACTGATTATACTTATGTCAGGGGACTCATGAGGTACTTGTCCTTTTGCAATTGGCTAAGTTTCCTTAGCATAATTTCCTCTTACTCTTCCCATGAAATGATGTGCTTCCTGTGATCACTGGTGCCTTTTAGTGATGCATAGTACTCCAGTATGTGTATGTGCCAGCACTTACTAATCTACCAGTCTATCGATGGAAATTTAGGTTGTTTCTAATTCTTCGTGATTATGAATTGTGCCTCAATAAACATTGGAGTGCAGACAACTGGTGGTGGTTTGTATCTTACCTCTTCTGGGAATCTGCCCAGTAGAGGGATTCAGCTCCTCTTTCTCCTCTCCTCCCACACTTCCACCCTCATGATCCCTTGATAATTTGTAAATTATTTTTATTTTCATATTTTTCATATTTGATTTTCATATTTTACTGTTTCCCTTCACCTACGTTTCTGTTGTTCATCCACCGAGAGGTGGGTGGGTGTTATATGTCAACCATTATGATTGGTTCCCCCTTTTGCCCCCTTCTCCCCTCACCTTCCTGCTACTCTCATGGTATCGCTACTCTCTTTATTGGTCCTGAGGGGTTTATCTGCCCTGGATTCTTTGTGTTGAAAGCTCTTATCTGTACCAGTATACATGCTCTGGTCTAACCAGATGTATAAGATAG
>NW_022104341.1:41039052-41051489 GCF_000313985.2 Echinops telfairi
ATCAAAATGGTTGTTTGTTTTGGGCCTTCTGATGCCTAATATCTGATCCCGTTGACACCTCATGATCACAGGGGCTGGTGTGCTTCTCCCACTTTGGCTTTGTTGCTTCCCTGCTAGATGGTGCTTGTTTAACTTCAAGCCTTTGAGACCCCAGATTATATATCTTGTAATAGCTGAGCACCACCATCTTTCTTAACTACATTAGCCTATACACCCATTTTATCTTCAGTGATTGTGTCAGGAGGGTGAGCATCACAGAATGCCAGGTTATTACAACAAAGTGTTTTAGCACTGAGGGAGGACTTGAGTAGAGGCCCAATATCCATCTGCTACCTTGATACTTAACCTGTGTACATAGACCTATATCTCTATCATTATATATTAATATATTTACATATGTACATGCCTATGTTTATAACCCCATAAATGTCTTTTGTCTCTTAGTTCTTTCCTCTATTTCTTTTTACTTTACTTCTCTCTCACTACCATGTTTGAACTTCATTCAGCTCTCTGTACTTCCTCTCTGCTACATTGCAGTTGATCAAACCCCACCAGCCCTTCTTTGCCCTCTTCGCTGTCAACTTTTCCATCTCTCATTGTTCCCTCATCCCTGGGTTTGTTGGCTCCCCTCTCCCTTTTCCCATTTGCTAATAATTTGATGCAAGTATCTTCTTTCATCATTTTGCAGAACTCTCCTCCATTTGTTAACCATTCAATAACTTTTATAGAGTTTCTATAAAACTAAACACACTGCCATTAAATTGATTCTTACTCAAAATGTCTACTACTTTGCCTTAAAGAAGTTCATATTAGGAATGATAAGTCAAGTTTTTCTATTGTCATAAATAATTGAATACTTAAAATCAATATAAAACTATTGAAAATCAAGTTAGTGCCAACTGCACATATGTAATAATAGTTCCATTTGTATTGCTTGCCCAGCAACCCATATATAGAACTCACATTTGAATAATGCTCTGCAGGCTCCCAAATACTTACTCTCAGACTCATAATCTCCTTTGATCCTCACCCATCTTTAGCTATGCAAATCTCTGTTGAGATTCACGCACACTACTTATAGATATTTCCAACTATAACTTATTTTATGGTCTCTTAATCTTTCCAAAACCTATCAGATCATTTCAAGGTACAACGTATAAATCTCTCCTCTATCTTCTATCACATTGAGCTACAAGATAGACTGGGAATACTTTAAAAATTATCTGATAAAGTGTACACCTTACAGGAAGACTTACAGATAGTTCTGTATCCTAGAATAAAGTACAGTATTCACAGTAGATACTCAACACATTCGTGTGGAACAGATGCATTAACCTTTACAAAAGAACTGACGCTGAGGGAAATTCTTTGAAGGCAGGTGATTTGGAAGTAGGGGCTTACAAAAGCAAGGAAAGAGCAGAGAATGATCTGAAATGCACACCTGCCAATATTGGCAAACATAGACTTGGGTAGCAGTGCCAGCCCTGCTCAAGATATTTGTAATAATATCCGAAGGTATGTTCAAAGTTTTGAAAAAATGAAACATGAACCGATTTTTAAAAACCTTCCTATTTTTCTTGTAAATGGAAACAAATAATCAAGTAACCTGTCTTGAAATATTTACACAAAGCATATCACAGATATATAATTCATAAATTATAATCTTTCTCATATTTATTAAAAATATTTTAAATCCAAAAGAGAATGTTAAAGTGATATGTGCTTTATGTAATAATGAAAATGATGTCTTTAGGCTCACATACAATAGTAACTCAGGATCCTGTAAACAATTCATAGTTACAGTTTAGATACGCAAGCAAATATACTTCCCAAGTGGATATGGAATTGCTCAAACTGTAACTGAGTGCATTAGGTCAGGGCTTGAGGACATCCCTTCCCCCATTATTTGAAAATCATATCTAGATGATAGATTATAAAAACCATAAAAAACACACTGGAGTAATATTTGAAGAAACAATGAAATTTACCCTGGCATGGAAATACTTTACTGAACTCTATTCTCAAATAGAAATTTGAGTTACAGTAAGTATCTGGGTTTGATCCCTCTGTATAAAAATTTAGATTTACCCCAAACAGGGATTCTATTAATATTTCCCCCAATGAAAAAGAAATAATACTGCTCAGGAATGTATTTAATAATACTGCTCATGAATGTATATGGAAGTCATGACATCACGCTTTCCTTTGAAGGGAATTTTTTTGGTAAAAACATCTTTCTTAAAACAACCACAGTGGTACAATGGTTAACAATTCAGTTTCCTTCTGAAATGTTAACAGTTTGAAAATACCCAGCTATTCCACTAAAGAAAGACCTGGTAATTCGCTTCTGTGAAGATACAACCTAGAATGCCCGTCGTGTTTTTAATCTGTCACATGGAACATTTACTAAGATGTTAATCAACTCAATGGCACCTAACATCAATATATTATTTTTTAAAATCAAAGCCAGTCTGGAAGGTGCTTGCTTGCTTGCTTATTTTCCCTGCTCCTCCTTGCTTCTGAATACTTTGATGGACAGAGTTAGCTTCCCTAAAAGCTCATGAAACAGTTTAAAATAACATTTAGTGTCAGACCAATAATGTGCTTTAGTCCTTAATGCACACTCACCATTGTGATTTCTAAAATTAGCTTCATCATTATTCTATGTGCATGGGAACTAGTGCCATACCTAATATAGATCCTGCAGGACTCTGGTGGAGAGCATTGTATTATATTTTCCTTTTTGTCCTTTAGCCGTGAATTTTCCCATCTATTACTATTGGAACTACAGGTAAACCAGTGGTAGTATATATTCTATTCACTTAATAATCTTTCTGCCGAACAATAGATGCAGACATTCTATTTCTTCTCCAAAATATAGTTCACACAAGGTTGTTGTGTATCTTGTAAAATATAATGAATACTTGAAATAATGGAATGTACAGGTTTGTCCCATATTGTATCTGGGTAGGTGTAAACAGTATTCTCTTTGCAAAACTCTCTTTCTCCTCCTTAAAATGACAGCATTCTGTCATTCTGAAAGCTAGAGGTAAGCAATAGAGTCCAGGTATTCATTGAGCCATTCTCTGTCTGATGGCTGAAAGGGAGGTCCTTTCTTGTCCCTCCTTGCTGCTGGTAGCCCCTGTGTTCCTTGGCTTGTAGCTGCCACCCTGTCTTCCCTCGCCGTGTATCTCCGTATCTCTTCTCTTTTCTGCAGATGCTGTGCATGTTGTACAGGAATGCACACTACCTGGTATGATCTCTTGTTAACTGATAGTTCTTCAAAGACCTTGAAGATCATATTCACAGGTACCCAAGCTTAGTACTTCAACATCATCTTTCATGGAATAATTAAATAGATAACAGAGAGAAACCCAGAATCATTGGTCTTAATTATTCAACATTTGGTTTCCTGAGTGAGAAAAGAGCTCGAAAGGACTAGGTACAAAGGTGCTGCCTTGGCCCCCTATGAGGCATATGCTGCGTAGAGAAGAGGGCATGGACGGTAAGGGCTTCTCACAGATTTCCTCTCACCCTTCCAAGCTCTATATTTATTGCTGTTGCTGAGCCAGTGCTGACTCCGTGTGCAACAGAACGATCCTTTGCCCGCTAGTGTGCAATTTCCCTGTCCTTTGCTATGCCTCGGTCCGCGGTCACAACCACTGCACGTGGCCAACGGGGCTTTCCACTCCTGTAAACGTAGCCCTCTTGGAAACCCACAGGAGCCCATGATGAGTCAGCATGAGCTTGACGGCATCGAGTGTGTTTTTTGCTCTTGTGATAAATTGGATTGAGAAATTACAATTTCATTCAAAACGTATGCGCAATATATCAACATATAACAAAATTACAAAAGTTTGATAATGGGAAACCAAACAAACTCAAAGAAAGCAATAGCAAATAATATTTGTAGGGCTTTGTCAAACAAACTTAATTTTAATGAGATGGATGAGGAAATAGAAGTCTAGAGAGGAGGTTCCCTAGCCCCAGATTTACTACAGGTGATCTGTACAGGGTTAAGTAAGTGATGTCAATTTAGAAAATGTACTTATATTTCTAAATTGATTCAACAAGACTATTTTTAAGGCTAACTCTGCTTTAAAAGGCCCCTGAGGGTTTCCTGCATTAATGGGTTTACTTATTCCAACTCTACCCTTCTGGTTCCACCACTAGAAGTGTGGCTAATATTATTGGCATTGACCTGTACAAAAAACAACAATATATATCATTATATCAAAAATATTATATATCATTATGAGCAAAATAGACAGAGGCAAGAGGGGAAAAATAATGGCAAAACTAGGGTTTCATAGTTGAACCTGAGCTCTCAGATGACATTTTAATATCCAATGATTTTTTTTTCATTCTTACCATACACTTTGAACTGTTTTACAAGCTAATTTGAAGCACTCAATTTTAAGTCTAAAAGTTCCTGCATCCGTAATTTAAAACAATAATGGACATAATCACAGGATTATATAAATTGGAAACATATGCCAAATGACAATAAAATACAGATCCAACCATATTTATTAAATGGTATATATGGTAATACTATATATGAACCCTTGCATAACTTTTATGAGAGAAAAATCAATATTATAATCAAATATAAAGTATGTAATTTTTATTAGTTTTCAAATTCTGAAACCATAGTCCTATATCCAAGCACACAGTCACAGGATTAAATCAGATGCAAACCTATGTGCTGTAACTATGGTAAAAAGATTATTTCCCACAATTCACCCGAAAATGGGAAACTATAGTTAGACATAATCTAGGAAAAATCAAAAATGTGAGCTTCAGTAACTGAGTGCTGGGCAGTGAAACTTCATTTAGAATTTATCAATCTGAGTCGCAGTTTTCTCTTTCACTGGAGTTGCTTGGAAGTGCAGTTCACGGGTGGAGGTTTGAGTCAATTCAGAGGAAGGGAGATCGGGCTATCGATTTCTGTAAAATCTGGTGCTGAATCTCCAAGGAGCACAGCGCTACTGTGACACACATGGGTCACCATGAGTCAGTCACGTCTATGGCAGCTGGTTTCTCTGACTAGATAACTTTGGAGAAACGAGTCCAGCCTTCTGGGCTTTATTTCTATCATGGATATGAGAATCTACTTCAAAAATTTGTTGTTAGACATTTTGTTTTTAAAATACCACATCACTCAAGACACATACTGATCATTAACAGAAAATAACTCAAATTGGCTTAAACACTACATAAAATTTTTACAATTTCATTACTGAGGAACAGACAAGAATACTAGGATACTACTACTCAGGTAGATAACAGATCAACTGATAGGATCAGAAACCAGTCTTTAATTCTTTATTTTCTACTCTAGATTTATTCTTTTTAGGTCTTTCTCCATGCAATGGTACAATAAGAAATCCACATTCAGCTGTAGGCTTATATCATTTTTCACAGTTAATTATCATAATAAAATAAAATTATGCTTTCCCAATGTTTTCAGTAGTGCTGGTGCTAACTTGCGTGTTTGAGCTAAGCCACATGTCAATTACTGACTTCGGTGAATGGTTGGACAGGTCGGGTACTTGGTCTGCGACAGGAGCAGACACCTCTGGTGGCAAGGTGAATGCACCAAGCAGATTTCATGCTACAGGCCATGTCATTAATCTGGGGCCTCACTTGCTATGTTTGAAATCCATAGCCAAGCTTGTTCCCAGGAGCAGGTCCTATTCAGGAACCGTGTGGTAGTGATGCCAAACCAGTCATGTTCTTGGAAGAAACGTGACTCCTGAGTTGGGGATTGGCCAACATTGGTGCATGGGCTTCCCCACAGCTACATTGTGCCTTCCACACATGATTTGTGAGACTAAACAGACTTTATGGCACTGAGTTTGCTTGTTTGTTTAAGGAACTATATATGTATTTTTGTATGTCATGAATATTATATGTAATATATAAATTAAATATATATTATAAATGGAATAATATAGTATACAATATATTTATAGAATACATGAATACTATTAATTTAGTAGTAAATATAGCATCTATTTAAAGAATATCTGCAGTAGAAAGATAAAACTATATAGCCCTGTAAAGAATTACAGTCTCAGGAACCCCTGGGGTAATTCTAACTCATATGTTTTGAATGTAGCCTTATTGTCCATTAAAGGCACCCTCATAGTTCAGGGGTGACACATTTAACTGCTCACTGAAAGATGAGCAATTTGACCTCCAACTGCTTTGGGAGAAAGAGGTGCCAAACTGCTAACACAAAGTTACAGCCTTGGCAACCATATAGGCACGTCGGCTCTTTCTTATGGGGTCACTATGGGTCAGAATAAACTTGATGGCCATGGTCCTGTACTTTAGAAAGAATTTAGTCAATATTTAACAATATCTTATATAATCTCCGAATACCTCCCATGGTTTTATCTCCTTATTCATCCAATGTTACAAAACCCGTTCATGGTCACTGGGTGCAGTGTTTCCCAACTCAGAGAATACACCAAAACCAGGTCAGAGTTTTCAAGAGTGCATGTCATATCCAGATCGACTGAGCCAAGTCCCATCAGGGAGAACGTGGCTGTGTGTTTTTAGACATTTTTACTTCTGAAATTTTAGTACATCAGAAGCAAGAGCTTTTGACCCCCTGATCTTCCTGGTGAAGAAACTAAGATTCTTAGGGTCAGAGTTCTGTTTGCTGGCTGGTCCAGATGGTTGCTGGATCAAAGCTTTAAAGTGACAGATCCAAGAACAGAGAACTATGAAATGATTTCATTGGAGCTAAAACTCTCAAACATCATCTTTCCTTTTCTGAATCGTGAACCTGGCCTCTTGACTCCCACCTCACCTTTGGGCCTTCTTTCTGCTTGTTCTCTCTTGTCCTGAAGTTCTGTTTTGACTTGTCTATTTAAAAATAGTCTTATTGGCATATAGTTTAAACATCACACAACTTACCTGTTCAGTCGTATTAAAAAGAGTCAAACAACCATCACCACAATCAATTATAGAGCATTTTCTTCTTCCTTATACACATTGTTATTGACAGCAGAGTCTGTCCATACTACACAACTTCTTCAGGAATAAGATTATTTTAACTATGAAAGAACATATGTTTTGCTTCCCAGCTTTCTCTGCTCTATTTCCCTCACTCTCCAGGGAATTAGAGCTGATCAGATGCTTGCCATTCTCAGAGGACACATCTCAAGGATTTGAAAACACAGGGACTCACACATATTTAACAGTTAGATGTACACATGTGTGCACCTGCTTGGCACTGGTGCTTTTCTTTCTCTTTTTTCTTCTATTCTCCCCTGTCATTTTTTAAAACTAAAATAAAGTGACTGGTTTCGACCAACATGGTCTATGTATGGGCTTTGGAAAGCAGACACACTGTCTGCGAGACTGTAATAATGCAGAATTTTGGGTCTTATCCTCTTAGACTTAATTAGAACCTTGTAGGATTCCATGTTTAATTAGCTCTCCAACTAATTATTATGCACTCTCAAGTCTGAGAAACATTGTTCTGCCCTATATTTGCTTGGAGAACAGAACTGAAAGTAACGGCCTTAAAACAATGTGTCATAATTTATGTGGAGCCTGAACTTGGGTGAGAGTGGTTGTCTTTATTCATTTGGCAATTCTCTCCCTGAATACGACTTCTTTATTTGCCATCCACTTTTAGAAATATGACAAAGGCATTAAAAAAAAGTGTATGTGACATTTACTTCTCTTCCTCACCAGTATAATCAAATTAAATTTGTTTGAATATTTTATCTGATGTACGAATTTAAAGATTTTCATGATCTGTTTTCATTGAAGATTAACCTTACATCAGTTGAAAGTGAGCATCTGAAGAAAACTGAATTTGTGAATGCACATCTTCTTAATAAAAAAAATCTCTAATTAATGGAGTATGTAAAAGAATTTTGATTAATGGAATTAGAAGCACAGTGCTCTGGGCACATTGTTGACATCACGGAGTCCTGTGTAAGCATATGTAAAATCTTATTTCCAAAATGTATTTGGGCCCATTGTTTTAAAATAAGCTTTCAGTTTATATATTTAAATCATATTTTAACTTAAATCTATGGGAACAACTGTAGACATTTACATGTTTTGAAACATTGCCGAAAAACAAGAATGGGCATTTATAAATGATGAAGCATTTTGAGATATTTCTGTCGATAAAGGAGATGGGATTGGATTAATGAAAGTATTTCAACAGGTTCCCCAATATATGCAAATTACATGGACTCAGTGCACAGTCATGTGAAAGGGTTTCCCAGTTGACTAATGGGGCATCTCCTGTGAGCCAGAGAAAGAGTAGCCTCTGATTTCATCAGTAAGTCATTCGGGGACATTGACATTCTCCTTCTCCTTGACATTCTCTCACTTTCTGATATGTGTTCATGACTAGGAAGTACTCTGCTATGCAGATAGATATCTTTCACACTAAACATATATATATTTAAATTTAAAAAAACTTAAATGTAAGCAATAAACTGAATACGTAAAAAAGTGGAATCAATGAATTATATCAGTTGAATAATTCTCTCAAATAACTAATTAGAAAATGGAGATGATAACAAAATCATGTATATAAAAGTTCATTTAATTAATTCTAAAATATATGATGAGTTATCTAGGAGAGGCTTATATTTAGTACACTCATATATGTATATAGCACATATACAAAAGAAATGTTAACAGTGTAACGTTTGTCTGGGCTGACTAGAGAAACAAATCTAGATACACTAATATGTGTGTAAGAGAGAGCTTTACATCAAAGAGCAATTGTCAATTGAGAAAACATCCCAGCCCAGTCCAGATCAAGTCCATAATTTTGATATTAGCCCATATGTCCAATATTAGTCCATAAATTCCTCTTTCGACTCATGCAGCACACAGCATGTGCAATGATGCAGAATGCAGAACACAGGCTAGTGGTGGGAAAGTCCTGTGGGTCCAATGGTGGTGGAAGCATCTGCAGGGCTCTGGCTGCCATCAGTGCAGCTCCATGAGGCTTGTCAACAAGAATGTGAGACAGAGCGTCCTCCTCCAGGGAGGAAGAAATAAAGTTCCCAGAATCCACATGGGAAGGTCACACCCATAAGGAGGGATCACCAGGCTGTGACCCGATAGATAGGCTAGATTTCATCCTTTCATTTTTATTTATCAAGTTGATATGAAACTTTCTAACTACTGCAATAACAAAATATACACATCAAAGAAATAACAAAATTAATCTACCTCTAGTGTAAATCCATAAGAAATCCATGAAACAAACACATACACGCAGGAATATGTGATGAAATTTGTCAGTCTTAAATTAAAAAAAAGAAAAGAAAAGAATCATCCAACAATGAAAAAAATACAAATAAATAATATTTAAAAAAATAAATCACTTAGAAAATCACATATGAGCACACCAGGCTTGTTTTACATGAAAATGTTAGAAGACATATATTTTTTAATTCTTCTAGTTTAGGGGGAAAATATTAGTATCAAAAAATTCTTAACTCGTGATCCAAATTTGATGGTGAAGATGGTTTAGGGTAGGGCTTGATCAAGTGCAGTGTAACCAAGAGGAACTACTGGAACCCAAATGAAGGCTGAGCATGATAGTGGGACAAGAGGAAAGTACAAGGAAATAGAGGAAAGAAGTAGAAGGCAAAGGGCATTTTTAGAGGTCTAAATACAGGCATATACATATGTAAATATATTTATATATGATGATGGGGGAATAGATCTATGTGCATATATTTATAGGTTTAGTATTAAGGTAGCAGATGAACATTGGGCCTCTTGATCAAGCCCCACCTGGCGATATATGCCCTCCTTGCCAACAATTTTACATCTCCTGTTGTTCCCTTATCTCTGAGTTTGTTGGTTCCCCCTGCCCCCTCCTCTCCTATAACCCCAGGAACTGGAACCACCAGTCCTGTAGTTTTCTTTCTGGGATTGTTTGTCCTGCATATCATACATAGCTAGACATAGGACAAAAGAAAAGCAAAAGCAAACAAAAAAATGAAACATAGCAAACAGAACAAGAGAAAACAAAACAAAAATAGATAGTTCCAGGTCTGTTTGCTGACCCCGGTGTATGTTTTCTGATCTAGTCTGATGAGGTGCCAACCCCTGGCCCCCAAGTCAGAAGTCTAGTTTCAGGATTCCTCGGGGACTTGGTTACTTTGCTCCCCTTGCTGCCCAGTTGCACTCTCTTCGCATGTCACCCCACTGTGCATGGGGCAGACCAGGTCTGTTTTCCACACAATGTCTCCAGAGCTGTCTCCCATAGAGAGTATTTTTTTTTTTGGACAAATTTTTTTTGTTGTGTCAGCACATATCAAGATATTTATTGATTGTTTTTTTTTCTTCCATCTCTCTGTAAACATACTAACAAAGGTTTTTGGAGAACAGGCTTCATGGTCTGAAATCATACATGGATACATACTTTTGAAATTACCAGGAGCTACATATCCAGTAATATTTGTATTTGATTTATAGATATTTTTTTTAATTTATAGATTTCTTACTATGCTTATTTATAATTCCTTCTTCTGGTGCTGAACAGTCTTGCCCTGGGCCAAACTTGTGCAGGTCAAATCATTTGAAATTCGAAGGTGTGCATATCTCCCTTGAGTTACTGTTCTCCCTCTGGGTTGACCTATTATTTGGCTGAAATGGAACCAAAGTGTTGAGTTGATTTACAGACGTGAAGGGAGACTAAGCACCATCGTCTTGGGGATTCCACTAGTCTCTCTCTGGCCAATAAGCTTGATCTTTATTATGATTTTGTTTTGGTCCACATTTTCCTACAACCTACCCAGAACCTCCTAATGTGATATCTTTCAGAGCAGTTGTTAGTGGTAGCTGGGCACCATCTAGTTATTCTGGTTTCAGGGTGGTGGTGACGGCTCTTGCAGTGGTCCATCAGTACACTGGACAAATTATTTCTGTGCTTCTTTGATTTTCATCACTCTTCTTTTCTCCACGCAGGGAGAGACCCACAGTTGTACCGCAGATCACTGTCCACACCTTTTCAAACCCCAGCTGCTCCTCAGCAAAGTAGGATGCAGAACATTGTCTTTGTGGACTGTGTTGGTAATTGACTCAGGTGCCCTCCAAAGCCATGGTCCCAAGTGCTAACGAACAACGACACTTTCCCTCAAGGTGTTTACTTAAGGGTAAGACACTTTCATAAATTGTCTCCCAGTACGCTCCACCAAGGAGCCCTAGTGGAGTAGTGGTATGTACTGGGCTGCTAACTGTGAGTTCAGCAATTTGAAACCACCAGCAGCTCTCAGGGAGAAAGGTGAGGGTTTCTACTCCTGTAAAGAGTTATGGGAAACCCACAGGGAGCATTTCTACCCAGCCCTGTAAGGTGGCTAGCAGTCAGAATTAACTAAACGGTAGGGAGTCTGTTTTATACTCCACCATATTCATGGGCATACTTGCAGTGAAGGTTTATATATTCGGTCAAAGCAATCTACGTTCATGAGTATACTCCACTCTCCCACGCACAATTTATAAGCCTGGGTTTTATCTACCGGTCTTAACAGGCACATGGATTAAGATCACAGGCTGGGAACAAGACTGCTTGGTCTTTTTTTTTTTTTTTTTTAAGACTGCTTGGTCTTAGGGGGCATTCCTCAGCATTAGGCCAAGGACCGCGTCCTTCCAAAATCAGGATCATTAACGATCCTGAAGGATTTAGACTCCTGAGGGATCTCCAGCCCTGGCTCTGCTCCTAGAACTCTGAGCCGGCCTCCACCTGCAGGTGCTCACAGTGGAAAAGGCGCAGGGGAGGGAAGAACGGTGTCAGTAGCAAAAAATGACCACTACGATGCGCCACCACTGCCCTAAGCTGCTGGGTGAGTGCAGGAGGAGAGGGGAGCAGGTGCGAACTCCTGGCCTCCGTGTCTCTCCTACCACGCAGGCGCGTCTGGAGTCCTGTCCCAGGTACAGCCAAAAATCCCCCACGGGGCTGGGAAAAGCACAAAGATCACTCACCTCCAGACGGAAAAATCTCTGCTCACAGGGGTTTTATCTTTTTGGTCAAACACCCAGTTTGTCTGGTCTGAAGATGTCCTTATTACCATCACGAACTTTTCAGCTACTGTACCTGAGTGGTATTCTCAGACTACTCAATCTGCAGCTAACGCACCACCACGCAGTGAGCACTGTATTGAATATATAGGTTGCTAGGCTACATTCTAAGAAAGGAGGACCTCTGAGAATTTACCAAAACCATCTCCCAATAGGAACGTTCTCACTTCCTACCTTCAAGGGGATTGGGTAGAGGGAGAGAATATAAAAACCTCCTATTTAGCCAATGCTGTAAACCTTTATTTTTTCTGTCTCAACCTCATTTAGGACACTTTTCTTGTCATGGGACAATTTCTTCCTCTTCTTGTATGTTGAGTAGTGGACACTTTTTTATCTGTGGTATTTAATATCGT
>NW_022104341.1:41053391-41062175 GCF_000313985.2 Echinops telfairi
ATCTCTCAAAGAGGAGACCGCTTATCTCAGACAAAGTACAGTAAAAACAATTTGTGTTTGAGGAGTAATACATAATTGTTCATGTCTGGAAAATAGAGTATTACAGAAAAGTGTGGGAAATAAGGATATTGTATTTATTTTCTGTTATGAGGGAGAGAAGAACATGTAAGTGATATTAAAAAAAGGCAAGATGGTTAAATTTTCTTTCAGTTAAATCTTAACTATTAGGTCACAATTTTACATTAAGCACATAATACATTCTTATAAGATTCTAATCAAAGTATAAATCATAACATATCCTAATTAAAATAAAACAAATCTGTGGTAATGAATCCACTTCAATTTATAGCCATCCATGTATGCCAGATAATTGTGCCCATAGGAATTTCTAGATTGAGAACTGGAAGTAGACCAGCAGCACTTTATGCCAAGGCTGTGAACCCCTAAGCATTTAGTCAGTAGTCAAGCACTTACCTTTTCCACCACCCGGAGGTGCCAGTCTGTTGGCAGATATTGCCAGTTCAGTTCTCAATCATAGCAAGTCTGCATACAAAAAAACACTTTCAGCTTCTGCAAGGCTGTTACTATGTTCGAACCCATTGTTTTTGCTACTGTTTCAATCCATATCAGTGAGGGTCACCCTGTTTCCACCAATTCTGTTTATTTAAGGATAATGATCTTTTCCAGTGACTGGTCTCTGCTGATTAAATTTCCAAAGTAAGTGAGATGGAGTCTAACCATCCTATATTTTAAGTAGCCTGGCTGTACTTCTTCCAAAATAGATTTAGCCGTCAAGGAGCCCATGGCAATTCCAATTATCTTGGCTAGCAACATCATTTAAATGGATCAATTCTTCTCCACTCATCTTTATTCCCCTCCCAGGTTTCAGATGAATATGAGGTGATTTAAAATGCTATGACTGAGGTCAACTGCTCCTTAATCTTCAACACGAAGCCTTTGTTCTTTAACACTTTAAGAAAGCCTTCAGCGTTTGCTAAGAAAAAAAAAAACGTTCATCTGATTTCATACTGGTGTATATATTCATGAGCATTTATTGCAAATCCAAGGGAAATAAAATCCTTTAAAATGCCAATCTTTTATTTATTTACCATGATCTTGTATATTAGCCTAGTTGTGAAAAATTTTCAATTCTTTCTATTGAGTTGTAACCCAATGCAATCCAAGGAGTTGTGGTTTTAATCTTCATTATCAAGTAACTCAGTTCCTCATGGCTTTCGGCCAGCAAGGTTGTGCCATCTGTGTATCATCGGCTGGAGCCTTCCTCCAATCCTGATGCTGCATCCTTCTTCACAGAGTCCAGCTCTTTTGATTAGCTGCTCAACACAAGATTGACTGAGGATGGAGAAAGTATACAACATGAAAAACATCATTCCTGGGTTTAAACCCTTCGGTATCCCCTAGCTCTGTTCCAGTGACAGGTTCTTGGTCTATGTACAGGTTCCCCATGAACATTGTTTAGTGTTGTTGAATTCTCATTTTTCCAAATGTTTTACATAGTTTAATATGATCCACATAGTTGAGTGCCTTTGCATAGTCGACAAAACTCAAGTATGTATCTTTCATGTATTCTCTGCTTTTAATGAAGATCCATCTGATATCAGCAATGAGAGACCTCATTCCGTGTTCTCTTCTGAATCTGGCTAAAATATTCACCAGCTCCCTGTAGACATAGTGCGGCAATGCCTTCTTTTCCCCAGGGTTTAAGACTGTGACCCTTCTCTTTCTGCCTCTCCTTTTCTTTTTAAAAATTTACTCCTTATATATATATATTCCCTTTTGATTGTGGAATATAATACAATCCAAGTAAAGCATTACGTGTGGTTGTGCAGCTGATCTCATCAAATCAGTGACAGCGTCCCATTAAATCCCTGTATATGTGTTTATTCCCCCCACCTACCTTTTCCTTTTCCTCACATCGCTGTCCCTTCCTTTTCAGCTCCCACATTGCCCCCATGACTCTGACCCCATCAGCTTTTAAAGTCTTATCCTTTAGTGTGAAAACTACTTTTCTTTTTTCCCTTTCTAATAGCACTGTCATAAAATATTTATCTTTATGAGATTGACTGACTTTGCTGAACCTAATATTCTTTAATTGTGTCCATGTCTTAAAGTGTTTGACAAAATCGTTATTTTTTTTTAGGATACATAACATGTCATTACATGAATAGATAAGAGTTCGTTTACCCATTCTCTTATATTCAGGGTTCTGGATTTTTCCATCTTTTTGCTATTATAGATGTTGCTGCAATAAACCTAAATGCGTGCATGTCTGCTCATGTTTTGGGCTTTATTTCTTTATAGTATGGAGATTACAGAGTCATAAGGTATTTGCCTTTGTTTAAGGAAGAACCATACTCACTTCCATATTGTTTGTACAATTCTAGCATCCCACCAGCAATAGCAGATCATTCCAGTCTCTTCATACCCTCTCCAGCATCTATTATTTTCTTTTTTTAAATTTTCCAAGAGTCGATGTGAGATGGTATCTCATTATTATTTCAATTTGTATTTCTCTTATGGTTAATGGACTCAAACATTTCTTTTATATTATTGTTGGCTGCCTGGATATAATCTTAATAAATTTTTTGTTCATGTTTAGTGCACATTTTTATTGGGTTATTTGTATTTTTCTTATAACAGTGTTTTAGTTTTCTATAGATTTTTGAAATTAGCCCTTTATCTGGCATATCATAACTAAATTTTACTAAATATTTTCCCAATCTCTGAGTTATGTTTTGACTCTTTTGATGTGTACAAATGTCTCTAATATGTCTTCTATAGCATGGGTAATTTTCATTAAGTTTGGTAGTGTACTTACGCTTTGTTAGGGCCCTTAAGTTTGCACCTATTTTTTATAGATGATCTGTGTGATTCTAGGATTTATATTTAGGTCTTTAAGCCATTTTGAGTTCATTTTTTGCATCATATGAGGAGTGGGTTCTGTTTCATGTTTTGCAGGAGGAGATCCAATTTTTCCGGCACCATTTATTGAAAGGACTATCTCTTCCCCACTAACTATGCTTTAGTCCTTAATGAAAGGTCAGGTATCTGTAGATACTTAGGTTTACTTCTGCATTCTCATTTCGAATCCATTGGTTTTCATGTCTTTCAGTGTACCAATGACAAGTTGTTTTGATGGCCACTGCAATTTTTGGAATGGTCTTCTGTGTCTTTTACTCACAGCGAATATTAATGATATTGTTTGCCAGTTTCCTTTCTACTGAATCACCTGTCTTTGGGATAGGCACAAACATGAATCTCTTCCAATTTAGTTTATCAAATGACACTCTTCCAAATTTCTTGGCATAGACAAATGAATTGTGTTAGTCCAGGTAGACTAGAGAAATAAATTCATACACATTCATATGTGTATAAGAAAGAGCTTTATATACAAGAACAAGTGAATATTGAGAAAACATTCCAGCCCAGTCCAGATCAAGTTCATAAATCCAATATTAGCCTACATGTCTAATAGCATTCTATAAATTCCTCTTCAGACTCATGAAACACATGCACTGATGCTGAATGCAGGAAGATCACAGGCCAGTGGGTGGAAAGTCTTGTAGATCCAAGTGGCTATAGAGGCAACTCAGCGCTGGCAAGGGTCTCCACGTGGCTCCTTCAGCTCCAGAGCTCTAGCATAACTCCATATGTCTTGTCCACAGGAATGTCTCACAGGGAGTGAGCATGTGTCCCACCTCCAGTGAGCTATTTATCTCTTTATGCCTCCAAAGGAGGTCATCAAGCTGCGACCTGATTGACAGGATAAACCCCACTCCTTCACTCTTAATATTCAAATTGACAACAGATTATGTAACTACCACATGAATGAATGCTTCCAGTTCCGCACCAGTTGGTTGAAACAGTTCAATTTATACTCACTCAGTTCCGGGAGGCTTCTTTGTGCTCGTGTCTTCAGGGCATCCTGGACCTCTTATTTGAATGGCATCAATTCTTGATCACATGCTACCTCCTGAATTGGTTGAATTCTGACCAATTCTTTTTGATACAGTGATTCTGTGTGTGTCTTACATATATGCTATTCAATATTTTTTCCATGACACCCTTGAATACTGCATTTTTAGGCTTATTTTTTTGTCTTTGCTTCTTTTGGCTTGAACTGAACTATATGTGTTCTTCCCATTTTGAACTCCATGTATTTGTGCATTTCATTATGAAACTCTGTCTTGTTAAGTTACCCTTTGAAATTTTCTGTTCGGCTCTTTTAGTTCATAATCTCTTCCATTCCTGTTTCCATTCCATTTTAGATACTCTGTCTTCAAGAGCAAGTTTCAGATTCTCTTCTGGCATCCAATCTGTTCTCTTATTTTATTTCCAATCTTTTCAATGACATTTTGCTTTCTTTTTATGGTGTTGATGTCATTCCACAACTCATCTGATCTCCAGGCATGAGTGTTTAATATATCAAATATGTAATTAAGATGGTCTCTGAATTAAAGCGGAATATACTCAATTTTATATTTTGGCTCAGTGGACTTGTTTTAATTTCCTTTGGATTCAACCTGAACTAATAGAAAATCTATGTGTACCCTAAAAGTCCTCACTGAGCTGATGCTATTGAGATATTCTATTGTCTCTTTCCACAGATGTAGGCAATTTTCCACCAGTGGATTTTATCTTGAAGAGTACTTATGTACAACCACTTTAATGCTGTCAAGAAAAAGAATTTGCACTCAATAAATAATTGGTCTTATGAAATTCTACCAGCATCATTTCTATCCTCAAGGACATATTTTCTAACTACTGATCCTTCCTCATTTTTTAATAATTTCTTATTTCACTACCAGTAATTATTAATGTCTCTTCACTGTATGCTTGATCAATTTCAGACTGAAGAAGTTGAATGGATTCTTTAATTTCTTCTTCTTTGGCTTTAGTAAGTATATTGATACTATCCTCTCACATACACCATTATACTTCAATATATGTTTGAAATGTTCTTTGTGATGAATGACACCATTTGTCTTGAATTTGTCAACATCAGCATAGTAAACCTATGACTGTACCATTCAAAATGGCCAATACCAGTCTCTGGGCTCAAGCATAGGAAGACTTGTGAGGATGGGCAGGACTGGGCAGTGCTTTGTTTTACTATGCCTAACATCACAATGGGCCCAAACAGACTCAATGGCACCTAACAATAACAATGCCTCAGATATTGAACTTTATGTGTTCCATTTTATTTTGATCTTTCCCATTTTCCCATATTCATGCTTCATACACGTTATGCTTCAATTATTGATGGTGTCTGCAGTTGGGTAGTCTCATTTTGAGTCATGCCTCTCAACAAATGAAGGTCTCGAAGGTTTGCTCCAGCCAAACATTTCAGGTTGACTCTGTGATGAGAAAGAAGGTGGCTTTTCTCCATTGGGACTTCGAGGACTTTCCGACGTGAAGGGCTTCTCTTCTAGCACTATTTCAGACAATGGTCGGCTGGTATCCATAAGATTTTTAGAGTGGGCTTACTCTTCCTTCTTACTGATATCCCTCAGAGTGGACTTACTCTTCTTTCTTATCCTGTGTTAACCTAGCGTTGACACTGAACTCAGTCCACTATGGTAAGCCTTGCTGGCATTTAAAATCCTGGTGGAAGAGCTTCCAGCATAACAGCAACCTGAGAGTCAGGGCAGTAAGACAGAGAGATGAACGTTGACACAGTAACATTGTTACATTGTTATTAGAACCTATGTGAGGTGCAAAAGCAATCTGACCCTTTTTTATGAATTCCGGAGAACTGAACTACATCTAAGGCTAATAAATGGAGAACACCAAACCAAACTAAAGTGGATTCTGCAGTGGAGGAAGTCATGTGGACACAGAAGTCGGCAGGTGGTACTATGGCCTTTGTACCTGCTGACATTTCCTTGGATGGTTAAGTATGAGAGCAATGATAGTGTGGGCAGCTGTGAACAGAAAGGGAAACTGACATTTCCACACGGGATGCAGATGTGAATAGGATTTCTTATCCACCACCCAATTTGACCTCACAACTTATATCAGTCTAAATTGAGATCATATGAGTTTATTTCAAGTTAGATAGAAGATTTGATTTAAAGAACATTTGTAATTTATCTTACAATAAACAATGTTAACATTAAAATGTATATGAATTACAACTTCACATGTCTATACTATTTTCTACTGGGGCTTAATCAAATTTTCACATGGTAATACTCTTATTTTTCAGTAACAAAAAGTTGAATGCATTACTAACATTAAAGCTCTTCCCAGAATTGCTTCTGAGACATATGACATTACTAACCTATTAACATAAAATCAAAGTGTTATGCCTCTCAAAAACTTAATTTAACAACATTTTCTCTGTATATGAAACAAAATTTATTTTAAAAGATTCATGTCCTCTACATTTAGGAGCATTATCAGAGATAGTTAAAATCAAGCAGATAAATATCAAATCCCTTTAACAAATCAATAATTCATATCTATATGGCTTATATTTATTATTTTTATAAATTATGTGAACATAATTTTATATGGAGGGGACATTTTTAATAATGTCACACATTGAGCAGAATACATTTGAATTTCCTGAAAATAAGGGTGGGGAAATTCTCAACGACATTGGTATATACGACCACAGAAAGGATGATGCTTATGAATCTGATATATGTGTCCTCAACCCCCTTGAGGAAAATATCAAAGTATTTTAGATTTGTATTGAATTGATAAATAAGATATTTGTACTCCTCCCTGTTGAATCAGAAAAAGCAAATGTCACATGAAAAAGAGCAAACAAAGGTAAAGATCTATGACCAAATAGATGTGGAAAGATGTTTACAAAGATCTAATGTATTCATCTTAGAAGTCACAATCCCAGTAATGTCCTTGGAATCCCTGATTTGTTTTCTCCCCATTTGCCAAGAGCCTCATCTTGCGTGACTCCTCCCTTCTTTCTTCTCATCAGCAGTCTACGGTTTTTCTTTTTCTACACAGAGCGCAAGTATCTTTTATAATTTATGTGTGATAGAAAAGCAACTACTCAATTGCAGCCTTTTATCTTCCATTTGCCTTTCAAATCTGAGGAACAAAAACATGAATAATTATATAATTTGGTCATATATCCTCTATAGTAAGATTGATGGGCTATTGCGAACATAATGTTTCTTCACTTTGATAATGTGTTCTTTAATGGACCTAGAGTTCAATGAGGAATTATTCCTTTTTCTCAGAATATCAAATCCAAGGGGGAAGATATATATATATCCTCTAACCTATCACTTCAAAGAGAGGATTTTCATTGACTAGTATTTCAAATCTAGGTACCAATATATTTTTTCTTTACACTTATGAGCAATGTAATTATGTATTTTTTTTAAAGTTTGAATACTACTTTTTCTCTTGCAAGCTTATTTTTTGAAACTATTGTTTTCATAAGTATTGATTGTATAATTAAACAACTAGAATTCCGACAGAGAGCTTTTGTTTAATTAAATCGCACATTTCTACAGTTGTACTGGGTTATTTTTTCTAAACCTAGAACCCAAGATAATTCCTAAGATAATAAAATGTTAATCATTATTTGTTGATAAATGCATAAAATAAGTGATCAAAAATTCAAGCTTATAAAGTATAACTGTTCTTCAAATGGTAAAATCATCAACTGAAACATAAGCTTCTACTCATCCTATACACTGTGATCTACAACATTTTTCTTTCTTCTTTTACATTCTTTTTTCCCCCTGAAGCTCATAGCTGCTATTATTGAATATTCATTTTGTATGTGTGCAGATTTACAGACTTCACAAAGCCATGTAGCTCATAAGAGCACATTTACTTTTCGTGACTGATTCTCTACTTAACTGCCGTCAAGTTGATTCCAACTCAGAACAACCCTATATATAGGACAGGGTTGACTTGGCTCTGTAGATTTCCAAGGCTCTCCCTGTTTATCTGAGTATAAAGTCTTACCTGTCGCCCCTGGAGTGGTTGGTATTTTAGAACATGTCACCTCAGATAGCAGCCAACATGTAACCCACGGTGCCACCAGGACTCCTGACTGAATCCACTGCCTTTCAATGTATATAATAATGACATCATTAATTATAGCTGTAATAAATCCCTGAGACTGGAGTGTAAGCCTGGTTAATTTAATCATCAGAAAATTTGCTGAGATTCTTGCTTTTCTCTAAGTTATTTCACATTCTTATGTATTGGGAAATGTTCTTTCATGTGCCAGGTGTGACTCCGATTTTCTTAGATGCCACCTATCCATTGTGCAGATTTACATCAGACACTCTATTCTTTGAGAAAGTGTTCTGGGCATGGTATGACACTCATGACATGACTCGCAAGAAAACGAGGAGTGCAAAAGTGCATGCAAAGAGAAGCTAATCCTTGATGTAGCAGCGATTGAAGCCTGAGTCTATATAGATACTGAATCTGAGGTGTTTTTTCAAGTTTGGTCAAAGTGAGGAATAGTTTGCGTAAAATAGTTCTTTGTATCTGAAGGCAATTCATTGTCTTTGAACCTTTAGCAACTAAAACCCCCAGCACCTAAGTGTTGAATTGAAAGAGGGTGTCTGGATGGAGCACCGAAGCATCCACTTTGTCAGCGATGTGCTGGTAAATGTAAGAGTCTACGGATTAGTTTCTTTTTACTAGATTATGAGTTCATTGAGGGAAGGGGAGTCTCATTCTTGTCTGTACTCTGATCTCAAAATAGAGCCTGCTGTGAGGTAGGTACACAATAAAATGGATGAAAGTGTCATATTATAGAGAATA
>NW_022104341.1:41063319-41064362 GCF_000313985.2 Echinops telfairi
GTGAGGAGAATGTAGGAGGCCTGGTAGGGCTTAATCAAGGGCATTGAAACAGAGGAATTACTGAAACACAAATAAAGGCTGAACATGATTGTGGGACAAGAGAAAAGTAAAAGGAAACAGAGGAAAGGACTAGGAGGCAAAGGGAATTTATAGAGGTCTAAATTCATGCATGTACATATGTAAATATATATCTGGCGATGGGGCAATAGATCTATGTGCATATATTTATAGATTTAGTACTAAGGCAGCAGATGGACTTTGGGGCTTTACTCAAGTACTCCCTTAATGCAAGAACACTCTGTTCTTTTAAACTGGCATTCCATGATGCTCATCTTCCCAACATGATCGCTGAAGACAAAGTGGGTGCATAAGCAAATGTGGCAAAGAAAGATGACAGAACCCAGCTATCAAAAGATATAGCACCTGGGGTCTTAAAGGCTTGAAGAAAAGCAAGCAGCCATCTAGCTAAGAAGCAGCAAAGCCCACATGGAAGAAGCACAACAGCCTGTGTGATCATGAGGTTATGATAGAATCAGGTATCAGGTATCAAAGAACAAAAATCATATTGTGAATGAGGGGGAGTGCAGAGTGGAGACCCAAAGCCCATCTGTAGGCATCTGAACATCCCCTTACAGAAGGGTCATGGGGAGGAGATGAGCCAGTCAGGGTGCAGTATAACATCAATGAAACATACAATTTTCCTCTAGTTCTTGAGTGCTTCCTCTCCCACCCACCCCCACTATCATGATCCCAATTCTACCTTACAAATCTGGCTAGACCATTGCATGTACACGGGTACTTAAAAGAGCTAGAAACACAGGGAATCCAGAATATATAAACCCTTTAAGACCAATAATGAGAGTAGTGATACCAGGAGGGCAAAAGAATGGTGGAGGGAGAAAGGTGGAACAGATCACAATGATCTGCATATAACCTCCTCCCTGGAGGATGGACAACAGAAAAGTGGGTGAAGAGAGACATCAGTCAGTGTAAGGCATGAAAAAATAATAATTTATGAATTAGAAAGTGTTGGTTCATAAGGG
>NW_022104341.1:41065893-41067644 GCF_000313985.2 Echinops telfairi
TATTCCTTTGATCTTCTATACTAATGTCTCCAAAGCTCTTCGTTTATTAACCACTTTCCTCCCATCTCTCAATTATAGATAGCGGGAGTTCTCCTGAGGGCTATATCCTATGTAGTTCCACAAATGACTTGGGCTCCCACTGCCAATGGCAGCCTTTGGTACAGCAGATTCTTATAATGTAGGTTCTGATACTTGTCTGTCCTTTGGTTTAGGGTTACATGATTTACCATCCTACGTGGCTGATGATTGCGTGCTTCTTCCATGTGGACTTAGTTGATATCTCACTTAGATCGGTGCTAGTGGGAAACAAGCCTTTAAGACTCCAGATGCTATTTTATCTGCTAACCAGGCACTAGCTACATTCTTCACCACATTTTGTTATAGCATCCATATCACCTGCGTTTTCTTTCTGAGGGTAAATATTGAGAAGGGCCATAATGTAAGAACAAATTGTTTTTAAGTTGAAGCTAGGATTTAATGAGAGCCCAAACCCATTTCTAGATCTATGGTTTTTTCCACCTCCCATTATTTATTATTTGGTGGTTAATACATATGTCATATCATTCCATAGTTCAATCTTGCCAAACAAAATTGTATGATTGCTTCCATAATCAGTTTTCAAACAGACTTTTCATTCCTAGTCCCCTTGATAGCATCTCCCTTTTACCTGCCCCCTCACTCCCCCCACCCCACAACCCCTGCATTCTTACCATCTGTTACTGTGTCCTGGAGCCATAGTGGTCATGAACTGGGCTGCTAATTGTTAGGTCAGCATTTCAAAGCCATCAGCAATTCTGCAGGAGATAGACGGGGGCTTTCTACTCTTGTAAAGAGTTCGTCTCACAAAGGCATACGGGTAGTTCCACTCTGTGCTATAGGGTCTCTACGAATCTCTATCAGCTCAGTGTCCGTGAGTTTGTTTATTTGTTGAGTTTTGGGTGTCTTTTATATAAGATATATTTTATAATGATGGCTCATTATGAAAAATTATATCTTAAAAAAACTTGAATATAAATACTAAAAATGCATATATTACTGGTATTATCATATTATAGAAGAGCCTATATGAAAGTATAATAACCTTCAACTTTAGAATTGAGATATAATTTATTGCTCAAAAAAAGTCAATATTTAGAACTTGAATTAAAAATAACATGAAATAAATGCTGAAAACTAGTAATCTGGTTTGAATGACATACCATTTGTTAAATTCTACAGAAGTATTTCAGCAGTGGAGTGACAGTTCACCAAATGAATTAGAACACCATATAATTATCCTTAAGTAATTCAACTAAGATCCCATATGACTAGTGATAGCAGCATATAATGATAGTGCTACCTCTCCATTTTGGGTACAGCATGCCATCACAGAGATGAGATGAATCCTAAATGGTAGGTAATGCTTCATCTTACAAACGTAACCAATTATGACATTGGGCTGATACCCAATCCATCTGTTAGCCACTCAGGACAGAGGACATATTGTTACTGTGATTAGGCCAGGTGGTACTTCATTTGATATCACAGCTGTGCTAAACTTCCACTTGGAAACCTAAAACCATGTGAAACATTCCTAGTTTGGGGTCACACTGAAAAAAAAAAAAAGAAAAGCAGCTGGGATATTTCTTAACACATTTCATGTAGAGATTCTTTAGTTGAAATTAAAAACAAAAAGGTTTGCAAAATATTATAAGAAAATGAAGATTTAAAATCTAGGTTCTGTTCTTGTCTTCCTGATTATCCATGATTTT
>NW_022104341.1:41068569-41074551 GCF_000313985.2 Echinops telfairi
TATATATATATATATATATATATATCTTATATCTATGAACTTTGAAGACGTACAATGACCTCTCCTATCCCAGGTTCATATTCTAAAGGACCTGTTGCTTGCAAATTCAACCATAATATACTTCATAGAAATAATATTATTTTAAAGATTCAAAGGAAAAGAACCAGATGGCTCTGAAGAATAATGGTCTATTTTATAGTGGATGGTATATTTTGTACTATTTGTAAGTAATATTAAAGTGACTGTGAATTGTAATGCTGCTGAACTCTCTCAGAAATGGTTGTAGGAGCCCACCAATCAAGACCCCCATCTCAGTACCTCCCGTTTGTACATTACCATTGAACATGTGTAATCACTGTCATAAAATGATAAAGAAAAGTCTGTATGTGAGAGCGTGACCAAATAAAAAGTGAATTGAAAATACCAGCACGGTAAGTAAAGAAGAAGTTAAAATGAAGTAACCTACCAGAGAGATAATGCTGAGCGATAAGGACAATTATCCAGGACTTGAAAAGAAGGCATACTGAAGACTGTCCATTTTCAGCGCTGTAATGGGGGGTTAGCAGATGATGTGCTCCCAGGAACATGGCTTTTTCTTTTGTTTTGTTTTTGATTCCATAGGAAAATGTATCTTGCTTTGATGTTCTCTCGATTAAGAAACAGGCTTTGTGAAATATGGTAATTATAACTTTTGTGCAGCAGAAATTTAAAGTCATTTCTGTTTTGAATAGAAATAATTAACAGTTTTTACAGTGTAGTACCCTGCAAGACATTAACCAGTTTTCCCTTTAACTTTGCAAACTGATTTCACTAAGCCTTCCCTCATTAGCTATAGACATCGCTACTTTCCACATGCTCTCGGCGGCAGCTCTGCCCTGGTGCTGCACTCTAATGAGTTGAATAAGTCCCTGGCATAAGTTCATTCTCTATTTGTATAATACTTATATTTTAACTGTTTTCAAAATTATGTTTTGACATGAGGAATGTCTTTGTGTAGAAAAATATGGTAGGCATTTCCCCGTGTCATGTGTTCCACTTTATTACTGTCAACCATATGATTAGAAAAGCCGTTCTTTACAGTATCAGAGCTTAATTTTAACATAGTGAATTATAGCATGTAATAAATAATGGCATATAACCAAACTCACTGCCATCAAGTTGATTCTGACTCACAGAATATAGGACTCATTAATGAATATTTCAAGTATGTGAAATTTTTAACTTAAATTCTCTTCTCCTATTTATTCTTGTCTTCTTGACATAGTATTTCTTTCTGGTTTCCATTTACCTGTATGGAAGAATGATCATTTATTTTGTTGGGAGAATTAATTTATAATAAACAGATCCATAATATTAGGAGCAACTTTTTAGTTCTCATGTTCCAGACAAAATAAATGAGGAAGTATTGCTCAGTGACAAACAGCTAAAGAAAAATGCTATAAAAGGTTCAAGGTAACATTTTCTAATTTGATTTAAATATTAAATTCCGTTGGAATAATTTTCTTTTTTCTTTGCCTACAAGTGATCATTTTTACATGAAATTCTGAATGTCATTTGTGCTTTTGTAATTTTGAAGAATATCTTCTAAAATCCTGTTCCAGAAAGATAGAAAGCATTTTAGCTTAGCTCCACCACTTGCCTTTCGGTTTGTCGTCTTTTGGTGACTTGTTGGCTTTTGTGTTATATTGTTGGAAGTTGTACTACCAGGATCTGAAATTCCAGCAGAGTTCCTGTGGTGAACAGATTTTGGAAGAGCATCCACACTAAGAACAGAGTAGGAAGAAGAAACAGGTTGATCACTTCTGAGGGATTACCACTGAAAACCTTATAGATAAGGGGACAGGGAGAAGAAATTCAAAGAATCTTTTAACTTGCACTGAAGAATCATTAAGAACCTAAACTCACAGCCATTGAATAGATTCCGACCCATAGCAGCTCCATGGGTGAGGGTAGGACTGCCCGTGTGGGCTTCCAAGATGGTCACTTTCTTCCTCAGTAGAAAGCCTCTTCTTGCTCCCACAGTGCAGCTGGTGGTTTTGAGCTGCAGACCTTCTGATGAGCAGCCTGATGTGCATCACCAGTCTACCACCAGGGAATAGCAAAGCGTCGTTAATTATTGTTAGTAATTTTACGCTCTATGCTATGAAGCACATTCCACGCGATAATGGTATTTGTAAGGCAGAGGACTGACACAAAGGTTTTCAGGTGTTAGCTGCCTGTGTGTATAGGAAATCCTGAAGGAGACCTTTAGAAGAGTCTTAGGACACTAATGTCCAAACAGCTGTGGAAGAAGTAAAACATAAGACTGTCCTTGGGAAAATCAGGAAAATTTGAATAAGTTCAATCTAGATTGTAGAAAAAAATGAATTCACTGGCATTGGGTCAATGCTGACTCTTCAGGAGGACATTTGATATGTAACAAACAGGGAAAATAGATTGGAAGGTACAAGATTTTATTTGAGGGAAAATGAGCAGGAAAATTATTTAAAGTGTTCATGTTAGGTGGAAATTATAAATATGTTTCACATTGCATATTATATGCAAATAATTGATCGATGTAGCCTGTAGCCTTGTGCGATTGGATTCTGGCTCAGAAAGAAAGAATTGGGAAGCTGTTGGTATCTGTCATGGATCCAGGAACTTCTGTTCCAGGTTGAGGAAGGCGGTGTGGGTGGGAAGTATGCAGGCATTTTTGCACGGTTTGATGAGTCAAGTGTAAGGACAGTGGTCAAACCCCACCAGCAGACAAGTTCAACACAGCAACCCTGACACAGCTTCAAATTCTGCTTTCCTGATTCTATTGACTATGTTTGGGAGAATGGGGAATCTTAGGAAAATTGCTGGGTCAAAATCCAATAAATCTTTAAATATTTCCTCAAGCTTCTTAAAATGCGTATCAATTTTTAATACTATGCCTACATCTTTTCTAAAGTGCTGTGCTTAAAATTTCAACTTGACAGAAAACCCTGAATTTATACATTGTAAAGTCTTTTTCTTTGTGAAACCATTCATGAACTTAAAGGAGAAGTGTTTCAAAAGTTCAAAAAAGAAAGTCATACAAGAGTAGTGATGTTTGTATTCAGCACAAAGCAATCACACATGCAATTGCTAAATTCCAAAGCTCTGATTTTGAGAGAGGCATAATTATTTTGTAGGTAATAGTCTCCTGAAATCATGTTTACATGTTTTTTTATTTAATTGATCTCATAATCAGCCTGAAAGGATCATTTCTTAGGACCTCAAATAAAAATGATATAAATCGTGTCTTGTTTTCATAGTCATCGTTAACTAATATTAATGATGTTTATGAAATGATGTTTATTATGTCTAATAAAAATTCTATTTTTCTACTTTGACCACAGTAAAAATATTTTGTTGTAATTGCTACAAAGAGATAAAACTTAACAACACACAAAATATTGGGATCCAGTATAGAACTTTAACTTACAAAATAAAAAAACAACCAATGATTTTTTCATTCCCTGTCATCGATTTGATTCTGACTGTTAAGAGAAGACTGTATGTAGGAAACCGTGCTAATTTTAAAATGATCTGTGCACTTCACCTTATAGAACTTGAACTGAAATAGATGTAAACTGTTAAAATAAGTCTTACCTCTTCAATTAAAAAATAAAATTAAAAGCAATAATTATATCACTGATTTTTAACAAAAGAACATGAAGTAAGAAATGAAACTCTGATTCTCATTAGCAGATAGACATAGAATATATATAATACTACAATACAACTCAGCATGAAGAAGTGGGTTATAGTCGGCCTATCAGTGGGTTATAAAACTGCTTGCAACCAGTTTTACAACTGACACTAAACCAGATGTGTTTCAAGGTTAGTATTTATAGATAAAACATATTCATTTTAATGGCCACAGAGTATTTATTTATTGATTTATCTTGGTTTAACTTTCTTGAAATGATAGACATTTAGCTTGATTCCTCTTCTGCCTTTGGTAATCAGTGCTACATTGAACATTTCCTATTTCTTTGTTTTTGTTTTTTTATTAAAAGATCAATTTTGTTGGGGGCTCTTACAGCTTTTATATCAATTCATAATTCAATTGTACCAAGCATAGTTGTACATATGTTGACCATCATTATTTTCTAAGCATTTACTTTCTATTTGAGCCCTTGGTATCAGCTCCTTTTTCTTCCCTCCCACCCCCTCTCCTGACCCCTTGATAAATAACAAATTATTATGATTTCATATCTTACATCAAGCACTTCTCCCTTTTGTTGTTCATCCCCTTGGAGTGGGGCAGTTGTGGTCATGTGTTGATCATTGCAATTGGTTCCCCCATTCTCCCCTCCTCTACTCACTTTCCCTCCACCCTCCTGGTATGGAAACTCCCATTCCTGTTCCTGCATTCCATCGGTCCTGAGCTCTTATCTCTTATCTGTACCTGTGCTCCTATATCTTTGAAAAACACGTGACAGTTTTTGTATAAGAATAACTAGAAAAACAATTTCTGGATCAAAGAATTGGTACCAAACAGCACTCCAATGGAAAAGGTCCATTTCAACCAAATCTGCGTTGTGGCACCAATTTATTCATAACTGCAAAATACTTTGAATACTGGATATTATAAAACCTTTTTCACTTGCAAATCTTAAAAAAAATACTTTGCTTGAATTTGCCTGTGAATGAATATTAGAGGTTGAGTTATAAATATGAAAACTACCCACAATCTCTTATCCTTGAAATGTTTACAAAATTGTGTCTATGGCTTTAGAGCAGCTTAAAAATCTTCAAAAGTCATATGTCTCTGAATATTTTATTATACATTTGCATATTTTATATGTCTCATTAGTAGAGAGATAATATCGAGTACTAAAATGATTTTGTGATGTGTTTCACAACATATAGAATGAAATTTTCCTCATTTTACCTCTTTTTATCTTCTTGATTATTCTCCAGTTTATTTTTCACATAATTTTATCATCAACTTATCAAACATATAAAACCTTCTTTTAGAATTCTATTTGGGCATGCATTGAAATTATAGATTGTTTCCCTAGAGGCATACTGTTAAAAATTATATCTTCCTTTCCAAGACTGTTTATTTTTTATCCAGGTTTTATAGTTTTTTAATTTAGATTTTCACATTTTTTTGGATTAAGCAGTAAATTATTTTTTTTCTATTTTGAATGAAGTATTTTTTATGGAATTGGTTGAACAGTAAAAAGAATGTATATGTGATAGCGTGTGGTTACTATGGTCACTGGCGTGTGCATTTGATTGAGTTAGAAAGAGGAGGCTTTCAATGTTAAAGTCTCAGGGACCCACAGTGGCCATTCTACTTTGTGGTATAGGATCACTACGAGTGGGAATCAACTTGACAGTGAAAGAGAGAGAGAGAGATTGAATTGTAGCTATTTAAGCAGCAATATTATCTGTTACACATTAAAATTTTGACTCATAAACTGTAAGACTGAGCCTACCTCATACCTTCTGAGATAAATTTTGCTTGCAATTTTTTATTATTTTAAATATACTACTCTGTTAAATTTTCTAATAATAGATTTTAATGATGGTATTATATTTATGTTCATATGTGAAATTGCTCTATCAAGTTTGTGTGTGCATGTATGTCTATATAAATTTAAATTAATGTCAATAATTTTTAATTGCAGTTGTTATGCTTAGAGAATGAGTTGAATTTTTTTTTACATTATTTATGCTCAGAATAAATGTTTAGTGCATATCAGTTTTAATAAATCTACTTTTTTTTTCCTCCCCTGCCTTTGGTGCTTGAAACCTGGTCCCTTCAGCCGTTCATGAGCACACATATTGGTGTGCTGCTTCCATATGGGCTTTGTTGCTTCTGGGCTAGATGGCCACTTGTTTCCTTTCAAGCCTTTAAGTCCCCAGACACTACAGGTCTTGATAGCCGGGCCCCATCAGCCTTCGTCACCACACTTACTTATGCACACATTTGTCTTCAGGGTTTATGTGGGAAAGGTGGTC
>NW_022104341.1:41077395-41081913 GCF_000313985.2 Echinops telfairi
CATATAAATGCTGAAGACAAATGTGTGCATAAGTGAGTGTGGTGAAGAAGGCTAATGGTGACGGGCTATGGAGAGATACAGTGTCTGGCGTCTTAAAGGCTTAAATTTATTACATTCATATTGTTCAAAGAATGTGGTCTCTCTGATTTTGAGGCTGTGATACTAACTGAGCATATTTTTTCCTCTATAATATGGTTAGAATTACTTCTATGATTTTGTATGAAAATTTGCTTATCCTACTAGCAATTTCCTCTGCCAGCTATTTCCACCGCATTTCTGTCAATTTGCTGTATTGTTACAAGTGTGTTGCTGTGATGTTTGGTGTCTGTCACTGGTATTTCAAACACCAACAGGGTCACCCAAAGGGAACAAGTTCTAGACTGGAAAAGGACTGCTAGAAAGGAATTAGCCACTGAAAGACTTATGGATAGGATTGAAACATTGTCAAATACTATAGCCGGAACAATGGTCACTATTCATGTAGATGTCTCCAGACGGACTACACAGGCATCAAGTTGACTACAACTGTGGAAAGAGACCATAGAAACACTCAATGTCAGCAGTTGAAATGAGACAGGGACGGCCTATGGAATAGACCATCAATCGCTCATATGCAAGTGCAGGTTGAAGCTGAAAAAAAATGAGAACAAGCCCACATAAGCCAAAATACAACTTTAAGTATCTCCTTCCTGAGTTTCTAGAACATTTCAAGAACAGATTTGACACACTGAACACTAATGATAGAAGACCTTATGAGCTGTGGGATAACATTAGGAACATTATTCAGGAAGAAAGAAAAAGATTATTGAATACACTAGAAAGAAAGAAAAGATCAAAATGGATGTCACAAGACTCAGAGAAAGTTGCTCTTAAGTGTAGAGTATCTAAGGCAAATGGAAGAAATGATGAAGTAAAAGAGTTGAACAGAAAATGTCAAAAGTGCTGCTCATGAAGAAAAAGTCAAATATTATATTGAAATGTGCAAAGACCTAGATAGAAAACCAAAAAGAGAAAAATACACTCAGTATATCTTAAAGGTAAATAATTAAAGGAAAATCCATGTCTTGATTTCCAATATTGAATAAATCTAAGGGAAAAATACTGAAAACTCCAGGAAGCAGCCCCCCAAAATGGAAAGAATACACAGAGCCACTGAATCAAAAAGAACTAGGCAACATCCCATCATTTCAAGAGGTAGCATTATAAGCAAAAGCCAATGGTACTGAAGGAAGAAATCCGCCCTGCTCAAAGGCAGTAAAGAAAAATAAGGCTCCAGGAAATGGTGCAATATCAATTGAAGTGTTTCAAGAGCTGATGAAGCATTGGAAGCAGTTACTTTTCTCTGCCAATATGGAAGACAGTTACTTGGCCAGAAATTCTTCTTTGCACTCATTCCAAGAAAAGATGACCTAACAGAACACTTGAATTACAAAACATTATCATTTAATATAACATACAAGTAAAATTTTGCTGAACATCATCCAACAATAGTTGTAGCAGTATTGGAAGGGAGATGTCAGATATCCAAGCTGGATTCATAAGAAAACTTGGCACAAAGGATATCATTGCTGATGTCAGTTGGATCTTTGCTCAAAGCAAAAAATACCAGAAAGATGTTTACTTGTGCTTTAATGACTACACAGAGGCACTCGACTGTGTGTATCATAGCAGACTACGACAGTCCTTTGAAAGAAGGAGCATTCCAGTACAGTTAAATGTGGTGATGTGAAATCTGTTCATGGATCTAGAGGCACTTCTGCGAACAGAACAAGGAGATGCTGCATGGTTTAACATCAAGAAAGACGTGTGTGAAGGCTGTGCCTTCTCACCTGGACTTTATGAAGAGCTGACTTCAGGATTGGAGGAAAGCTTGTTAACAACCTGCAGCATGCAGAGGACACAACTGTGCTTGCTGAAAATGTAAAAAAAAACTTGAAGTGCTTGCTGATGAAGATCAAGGATCGCAGCCTTCAGTATGGATTCCAACTCAATGTAAAAGAGAACAAAATCATCACAACTGTACCAATATGTAACATTATGATAGATGAAGGAAAAAATTGCAATTATCAAGGATTTCACCTTGCTTTGATTTCCAATGAATGCTTCCCATGGAAGCAGTAGTCAAGAGATCAAATGACACATTGCAATTCGATGGGTAAATCTGCAAGGATGCTACTTCGAGTCCTAAGGTGTGATGGACCCAAGCAATTATCTATTCAACTGCTTCATATACATATGAAAGTTGAATATCAGAAAAGAAGACAGAGGAAGAGTCAATTCATTTGAAATATTGTGGTGGCAAAGAGGATTGCATGTACCATGGACTCCCAGAAGAACAAATAAACCTGTCTTGGAGGAGGTACATTCAGAATGCTCCATAGAAACAAGGATCCCATGTACTTTGGACATATTACTAGTAGGGAGCAGTTTCTGGAGAAGGACGTCATTCTCGGTAGAGGGAAAAAGAACACCGCTGACAAGATGGATTGACACAGTGACTGCAATAATGGCCTTGAGTGGCTGGATTAATGGTTCCTTGGTGGCAATGCAAGGAAGATTGGGGCAAAATAAGGAACTAATAATGATTAGTATAAGAATGAAGAAAATGTTTTAAAACCAATTATAGTGATGATTGTATTAACCTTCTTGATGTGATTGAACTATGGAATTGTATGATATGTGAATGATGTGCCAACAATTCTGAGGATGGTGCAGGACCAGGTGATGTTTCATTCTGCCATACTGAGTCACGACGAGCTAGACCTTACTTGATGATGTCTAACAACAACAAAAATAGGGAGTTATTTGTAATAACCAGGCTAATATTTTGCAAAATATTGATATTCATAACCCTTTCTACCCAATTTTTAAAAATGATCAGATGTTTTCTACAGAATTTCATCTTGATTAACAATTTGTCAATTCCTTCTCACATTTCATAGTCTTGTATTACTTGATTAGAGTTTTGTTTTTCAAATTTCATTCCCTTCTTGTAAAATGTGTAGACGCTGATATTCAATACTATGTGACATTATGCTTATTTCATGTGATTTGTTTTTACAAATGACTGTTAGAGAATGTGGCACAAACAGAAACAATTAAACAAACATATTCCTAAAACACCATTCCCAGAATACTACAAGATCCATGCTTAATAAAAAAAACTTTCACCTAGGCACCCGGGAATAAATCTAGAATAAGTCAAGGAACATTTCTAATTTCAGAGACAGAAATAGTGGCAGTATTTGCCCAGTATGATTTCACAATGCTAAAAAATTACTTTCATAGCTACCATCCCAATTTCTTATTTTATTTTTGTTATTGTTATTGATAATGCACACATCGAATGTAATACCAATTCAAAAATATTTACCTATGTAATTTTGTGAAATTGATATATTATACAAGTTGTGTAACTATTTCACCCACTTTTCTAAGTTGATTTTCCTTCATTAACACAAATGCATTGCCCCCAGACCTTTCTAGCTGGTATTGTCAAATCAATCCCTTTAGAGATACCGCCTAAAAGCTGAATGCTCAAGACAGATTTTTTAAATTAAGCTAAACAATTTAGTTTTAAGGGACCTTTAGGAGATAGTATTGGTTTATGATTTCAAGATTATTTCAAGGCAATAGGTTCAGAGGTTAATTCAAACTTTATGGCCCCAGAAAATCTGGATTCCAAGAGAATTTGAAATTATTTTCTGAATTGTCTCTTTTAGACCAGGATTCGGTTATAAAATCTTTCTTCAAAATGTCCAGTAATAGTATCCAAGCAGCATCCACTTCTTGTTTCCTTTGTAAAGGGACAGGGGTGTTTTGTTTTTTTTTTTGTCTTTTTTCCATCACTATATGAAAAATGCATAGAAGAAACATAGCTTTTCTTTATTAATTCCTAGTTCTCTAGATCAATAGAAACCACACAAAGACATGATTAGTATCATGGTAAGATAAACTCAGTGTGATCTCAGAAAGAAGAATGACTAAGAATAAAGAGAATAACCACAGCAAAGGAGGCGAATGGCCGTAAAATGAATTATTTTTCCCAACTTTCACTGTATTATTCATCTCAATTTATGTATCATGTTTTTTGTTCGATCTCTTTTTGGTTAATAAAATGTTGACAAACATAAGAGGAGTAGAGATTTTAGCTGTGTGTTCATATGCTCTCTTTGAGTGAGGTGCTCTGGATTCCAGAATGTGAAATAAACTGTGAAGTTAATTGGGGCATCAGTTGAGCTAATCAGTGTACAGACCAATGAGGACAAAATAAATATTTATTATTGTAATCCATTAGAATGCATTGTGTTATATCAACAAAAACTTAGATTTCCTGTGAGATTGGGTATCCCAGCAATAGAAAATATCCTACTATATGTATTTTGCTTTGAGTCTATTGTTTTCTTTTAATATTGTGAGATCTCACTTTCCGGACACTATTGCTGAAGACAAAGTAGGTGCATAAGCAAATGTGGTGAAGGAAGCTGATGGTGCCTGGCTATCAAAAGATATAGCATC
>NW_022104341.1:41082871-41085260 GCF_000313985.2 Echinops telfairi
CATGTCCTTTATGCTCTAACTACGAAAATATTTGATTTACAAATAAGGAATCCTACTTCGCGGAATTTCATTTATCACGGTAGGGTCTAGAACCGGTTAACCGCGATAAACGAGGGTTCACTGTATTGTGAGATCTACTTCTTTTTGTGCATATCTAACTTGATATATCACATTGGATGACTTGTAATCAATTTTTTCCTATCATTTGTTCTAGAACGTGCTCCATAAATAACTGAAATGCTATTAGAACTCTTTTAAACAACTTTGTTTCTGCCTAAATAGAAGTCAATCTTTTTGCTCGTTTTTGTTTTATGTGTAGGCTTTTATTTCATATTTAATATGATTGTGTTTTTCTTTTTGAAACAGTTGTTTTGTTTCCACTTTTTGTTATTATGTCTTATTTGTACTATAATTTATAATCTTATATCTTCTGATTTTGAACAAAAAATGCCACTTACTATTTTTAAAGCAACAAATTGCATAAATAAAAAATAATCTCTCCAAAATGAAAATATGCAATTCTCGCTCTGTCACCTGTTGTTAGGGTTCACCCACTATGGTGATCTTAGTATAACAGAACCAAAGACAGCACAGTCCTGGGAAATTTTCACAATTGTTATATTTGAGACAATTGTGTAGTCACTATATCAATCCATCTCACCAAAGATTTTCCTCCTTTGGGCTGACCCTTTACTTTACTGAGGGTGATGTCCTTTTCCGGGAAATGGTTTCTCCTAATAGCAGGTTTGAAATACAAGAGGCTAAGTCTCATCCTCCTCAGGTCCAAGGATCACAAGGACTGTACTTCTCAGACAGTTATGTCCATTTTTCTGACAATTCACTGGACATTTGAATTATTTATGAATGCCATAATTCAAATACATCAACCCTCCTTTGTCCTCCTTCATCATTGTCAGATTTCACACATATATGAATTGATTTAAAGTACCATCATTTAGTAGGTCTGCTATAAGAAAATGTTGTAAATTAGTAGGTTTTAAAGAATAAAAATATACTCAGATAGCTCTGAAGAGTATGAGTCTCAATTTAAGGTGTCAACAGAATTAAGTACCTTCATTATCAGCACTAGGGACACATTCTCAAAGGCCTCCTTCAGCTTCTGTGTTCCAAGTGCTTCTTGGAATTTCCTGGCTTAAAAGTATATTTTCATATGGGCTCTTTTCAGTGTATCTGTGTTCTTTTTTATTAAACATAGGTCATATTGAGACAGGATTAAGACCCAGCCACTCTAGTGTTACTTCCCTAAGTGGTAGAATTTTCACAAATCATTTCACATTCTCCTCTGCAAGGGGAGAACTTCAAGAGAGCTTGAGTGGGGTGCTAAATACAACCATTACAAAAATCCTTTGGTTTAATTGTGAACAATTAGTATAGTTGCCATTTATGTACACACTATATGGTTCTTGATCATATGCTATTACCTGAAAAGGTTGAACATCAATACATTCCTTTTGGAGTATTGACTTTATTTCTTCCATCTTTGGATGTTTTTTGCAACATTCAATATTCTGACCATAGAAACCTTCAATATTTCAATTCAACACTTGAATTTTTCCTTCAGTTCTTTAGTTTGAAAAATGTCCTGGATGGAACAAAGAGGGAAGGAGAGAGAGTGGAGCACATCCTGGCTCACCAAGCCCCAAGGACGATATTCCTGCTCAGAGCAGCCAATGAACAGAGAGACTATAGAGCTGGCCCAACCATGGGACACGACATTCCTCACTGACCCATAGAGCTAGGGGGACAACACTGAAGACAGAGTGCAGGAATCGTGCCCGATCTAACCCCACCATGATGGGGCAAAACTCTAAGGGTATGCAACAGGGCAGCAAGGGAAGCAAAGCAATGAAGTCCCTGAGGAATACCAAAAATAGACCTGGGACAAGGGCATGGAACCCCATCAAACTCGACCAGAAAACACTCCTAAAAGTCAACAATCAGACCTGGAACTATTTATAGGATTTTCTTTTTTGTCATTAATTTGTTGTTGCTGCTATTTTGTTTTTTGGTTTCTCTTGTTGGTTTGTTTAGCTCTCTTGTTTTTGTGGTTAGTATTGTCTCTGCATGCTGATCAAAGGAGAGGAAGAGGTTGGGGAAAGGGAATTGGGGTATCAACAAACCCAGGGACAAGGGAACAACACGTGATCCAAAATCGATGGTAAGGAGGGCATAGGATGCCCGGTGGGGCTTGATCAAAGGCAGTGTAGCAGTGAGAAATTACTGAAACCTGCATGAAGGCCAAACATGATAGTGGAGCAAGAGGAAAGTAAAGGAAATAGAGGAAAGAACTAGGAAGCAAAGGACATTTATATAGGTATAAATATAGGCATGTGCATATATAGATATATTTATATATAATGCTAGGGAA
>NW_022104341.1:41086531-41097652 GCF_000313985.2 Echinops telfairi
GTGGATTTGTTTCTCCAAAGTACCTAGACTAATACAGACTGTAAGACACGACAAAATGATAATAATTTATAAAGTATCAAGGATTTAGGAGGGAGGTAGGGGAGGGGAGGGAAAAATGAGCTGATATCAAGGGCTCAAGTAGAAAGAAAGTGTTTTGAAAATGATGATGGAAACACGTACAAATATGCTTGACATAATGAATGTATGTATGGATTGTGATAAGAGCTGTAAGAGCCCCCCCAAAATGATTTAAAAAAAGAAAGAAAAGAAGAACATCCAGGATATTCTTCCCTTTTGTACTTTTAACTAGGGTCTCTTCCGACTATTTGGCACAGATCTCTGCATCACAAGAGCATGGACTCCACTGCAGTACAACAGGTCTGCATATGAAGAGTGGTATTGTCTCTATCACCAGAGTCTTGAAACATTTGCAGAATGATTCCTACATGAGACTTCCATATTTGAATATCTGAAAATAATTGAATTTAAACAGATAACAATTGGTTTAATTGGGGGTGGTATTATAATTATAATCAGTTAATCCTTAAAAGAAATGGCTAGAAACATTCATTTGTAATTGGAACATGGATTGCAGCAAGTAGGAATCTAGGACAATTGGATGTCATCGAGCATGAAATGGAATGAAAGCATAGAGGCCTAGATCCTAGAATTCAGTGAGCTTAAATGGACTGGGAGTGACCATTTTGAATCAGATAATTATATAATCTATGCCCAAAATGACAAACCTAAAAGAAAAAATATAACATACATCATCAAGAAAAAACATTGCAAAATCTTTCTTGAAGAACAAATGCGTATGTGATGCGAAAATATCTATATGTTGTAAGGAAAACCAGCTAATACAGCTATTCAAATCTATGCACCAACCACTAAAACCAATGATGACAAAAACAAGAAATTCTGCCTACTTCTTCAGTCTGAAACTAAGCAAACATGCAAAAAAATTACATTGATAATTATTGGTGAAAAAATTTTTTAAAAGTTGGAAACATAGAGGAGGAATCGATAGTTGGAAAATATGATCTTAGAAATAGAAACCATGGCAACATGATCAAAAGAAAATTTCAAGATGCAACTTGAGAATACAAAGTAAAATATTATAATTGAGTGTACAAAAACCTGAAATTAGATAACCAGAATGGAAGTAAAAGCTCATCATATCACAATTTAAAAGAATTGAAGAAAAATTTGTGACTTAAGATCCAAATTTGAATATTTAAGAATCAAGAGAAAAATAATACACAAAATAGCTCTGCCAAAAAGTAGTGTCCAACATTTAACCATTTCCAGAAGTAGCTTTCGATCAAGACAGCAACCAGTCCCTGGAAAACAGCATCATGGTTGGTCAGGTAGAAGGGGAGGCAAAGGAAGAAGACCCTTGATTAGATGGGTTGACACAGTGACTGCAGCAATGGACTCAAACAGAGCAACAGTCATGAGGGTGGGATAGGATTTCAGGATTTGGTGTCATTGACTTTGGGCATGTTTCCAGGAGAGGATAGCCAAAGAAAAGCACATTAGGTTTAGTGAAGTACAGGGTCAGAGAAATAGAGGAAGAGCATCCATCATACGGGCTGACCTGGAAGCTGGAGCAATAGGCTCAAACACACTGGCCATTGTAAGGAGGGGGCAGGCTTTAGTTCTGCTGTACATAAGAGTTTCTATCAGTCAGAGCCAAATAGCACCTAACAGATCAACATTAGTTTTTTTTTTTACTGACAATTAAAAGGATGTATTTACGGATTTCTAGAATATAATGTTGCCAGTAGAATATGTGAAGCCAATCTACTTCTTGTTTCTTCATAATTACATTTTCTTTTATTAAGTATTAGGGTATTTTTTTTAAGTGTTAGGGTTTTTCTAACACACTTGAAGTAATGTTAATCAACATTGATCTAATAAGTAGTTTATTTTTTAATTTAATTTAAGAATGTTATTCACTAAGTTAAAATATAAATATTATATCCCATTATTGTAAAAATTCAAGTAACAATTTTATATAATTTATGAATTTTATATTTTATTTCTTTCTTCATTCTCCTCCTCAGTAATTCCCATTAAGTAAACTCTAACATATTTAAAAACTCTTCATGTATCTTAAATTTTCTCTCATAATTTCCAACTCTCATTTTTTTCTTTACAGCTTCAGAAATTTGCTGTATATTTTACAGTATTAATTTGATGTAAAATCATGTCTTATTTGTTATTTTGTCTTTTATATATAAATTTATCCCTGAAAAAAATCATAATTTTAGGAGGATAGTCAATGGATTCATTATCTCCTGTAAACTGTGTCTTTTTTATCATCTGACACTGAAAAAGCAGGCATAAACAGAGTTCGCCATTCTGTTTCTACTTACATTTCCTGTTCTGGCCGTCTTTTCAACTCCTTTGCACTCAATATCCTTGTTTATCCCTGCATTTCTTCTGCTTTTAAATTCAGCACGCATTTTCTTTTCATTAACTCACTTCCTTACAAGTTTGCCGTAATTAAAAACACCAACGAGATTGTAAACTTCCGGATTCAAATGTATATCAATTTTGTTTGTGGTTATAAGATCAAGGGATGGATTCTGGAATCAACCTGCCAGGACTGAAATTCCACTAACTTTGTGATCTGGTAAGGTCACTTCATCTCTTTGCATAGTTTTAATCATCTGTAAATTGGAAGGCAGTATTGCTTCCTCAAAGAATCGCTGGGAGGATTAAATGTACACACATACATAAAGTCTTATAAGAATTCTTCACAAACAAAAATTGAATATAAACTATGATATTATATTTAAATTTTTAACTTTGCTTATGTTGAAAAGAATTTAAAAGTTAATGAATTAAGATTGTAAATAAAAATAACTAAACTGTGCTCTGGTACATCTACATGCTTTAAAAATGACAGACTAAACATGTAACCTTTTGTTTAAAGCACTTTTCTGCTAAACCACAGAATATTACATTTGATTATGAAATAGATTAAGACCATACAAATTATTTCAAATAATATACATTCACTTTTTAAGATTAGCACATACTTTTGTACAATGAGCTGTATTTCAGTCATATTAATTGAATATAGTTATTAACAACGCCAACATTAATTAACAAAGAACAAATGATGATTAATTAGCATGGTTCCTATAAAGGCAACAATCTGAATAGAATTTAATGCCATTAAAAAGCATAAACTTCTAAAGGGAATTTTGTGGACATGGACTAGTATTATGGATTCTCGGTTTGATGAAGATAATTTCAGAACAAATGCTAAGAAAAGAATAATCAATTCATCAACTACCTATTGAGACTGGAGACTCCTAAATGTGAAAAGTAAAAAAACAAAAAAAAAAACACATGTTTTTTTTCAAATCAAAGTAAAATAAAAGATTAAAAGTGGCTACTACATCAAATTATGGAAAGCTATTTGCTTTGCGTCTAAAGCTTAGTCTTGTGACACAGTCTATCCTCCTCCATCGCTTACTTTCTTTGTCAAAGTGCAGTTTCCATTTTGTACTTACTTATATGCTAATATTTATTTAAAAGTGAATTCTCAGAGTTATGGAATAATCACAATGAGCAAAGTGCCACACATTTTTATGAGGCAATAATCCAGTAGTCTTATTGCAAAGCTCTAACCAGCCTTCAGCCTTATAGTTTATCCACCCGGGAACCAGATCATTGCCTCATAAAACAGCTCGGTGCTTCTGTTATGGTTTAAATATAATTGTACTTAAAGACCTTGTTGATTCCATTTAGCAAAATTAGTTTTTATCTTATTTCATCATACCAATGACTCGTAATAATCTTGATTATGTTTTGATGTATGCTCAATTATATTTTGTAGAAAAGAATAGTTTGTGACTTTGGTTGTTTTTTGCTTAAGTAAATTTATGCTAAAATATGTCTAATTTTTCCTAGTTTAGTATTATAATTATCATATTTTTCCTCCAATAACTTGTTTAAAAAGTCAAGTCAATTTATTCAAACTAATAAAATAAAAATCAAAAGAAAAAGAAAAAAAAAATCAAAAGAGTCAGTTACCTCTCTTACACTTTTATTTTCTTTAAAGAATGCAGGAATGATGAGTTCTGTTTTGGTAGTGTATACTTAATTTCTTATAGTCTAATGTTAGGTAATATGGATCTGAATCCAGATTTTAGCACATTTAAGATGTGTGCTTTTGGCCAAGTTAAATAATATGCTCTCAGTTTCCCCACTTATTAAAAAATGTGATATTACAATAACAGTAAAATGACCTCAAAAAGAATGTATTGAGAATTAGAAAGGGTGTTAAGTCAATGTTTTATAGTGTGTTGAATTCCACTTCCAATTTATATTAAAAAATGTATGTTTTGTTGAGATCATATATGCTCATGAAAGAAAAATTGTACTCACTGCCATCAAGTCAATTCTAACTTACAAGGGAGTAATGTAAATGTAATGTAAATGTTTATGGGAGTCGAAAGCCAGTCTTTCTCCCATGGACCCACTGGTGATTTTGAACTGCCAACCATATGGATCACAGCCCAATGCATAACCACTACAGAACCAGGTAAAGAAACATTTTAAAGTAACTAAGTCAAAATATATTTCAGTAGGAATCAAAGAGTGTGAGCTGCACACTGTGAGGATAAAAGAATATATGATAGATTTCAATATTTTAATTTTAATAAGAAAAGGACGACAGAAAACAGAATAAAAAATCATCGTCCCTGTGAAGATCATGACTTGGTGCCCTTACTATCTATCTGTGGCCATTTGGCCGAGAACATTTCATTTGGTATTACTTGCCATCATGTTCTAGAGCATGTTTTTATTTCTGATGATTGCTTCATTGCACCATAGCAGCAGTTGAGAGTTTTATGACTGACTGTTCCCATCACTCCTCGCTTCTCCCAAGTGTGAAGTAGTCTCAAGTCACGACGTCGGCCCTTGCCCGTCGCTTTCTTCCTTGACGGTCACAGCTGCACCTTGTGTGGTTCAGATTTCTTTTGTGCTCAATAGTGCAGTTTTTAAAAGTCAAACTGACAAAATAAATGTAGACATATATGCTAAACTTTTCCACAGGGGCCTCTGTATCACTGGGGACCTAATCTTCAAATCTCCGTAAAATACAAAATTGTAGATTTAGCTAAGTTAGGAACAAAAATCATTCACTTGGATTGAGTGTGAAGCAGTTGTTTGCATTCTGTAAGTTCAGTGAATCTGATCAACTTACCTTATTCAAGAAACGCATTTTGGAGTTTCCAGAGACTTCTGTGAAATTTTTAACTTAAAAAAAATCCTATTACATAGCAAGCACTTGATTTGTAACACAAAGTTAAAGGTTAAGGTCTAACTATCTTTCTCCTTTCACTGATGTGGACCTTCAGTTATTTTAAGTTACTTCCTAGCTAAATGCCTCTTCACCTTCGATTTTCTTTCCCAGCTTTAAAAGAAACACTACAGTTCTGTAAGATATTTATGAAGGAGCACTATGTTTACCAGCTTCTAAATCTGTGTAAAATTGAAAGAGAAGAAAGATGAGCAGTCCTTACTAACCAAGGAAACAATGAAAGCAAACAGCAAATCAATTGTTTTATCCCCATGTAAACATATGGAGACTTCCCTAATCTAAATTCTATCATATACTTAAAAAAATAATTTTGATTATAAACTGGAAAAGTCAGAGTGTAAGTTGATTACTTCATTTTGTTACGCATTTCTCCTATGACCTAACACTGCTAAGGCTAGGCGATTTTATGTGTTAACAGTTTCTTGGTCCCTTGAAAAATGACATCAGTGAATTTCACAGAACCTGATGCCCATTTCCCTCATAAGGGTATTGTGAAATTTTTCATTAACTTTTATAGAGTGCTTTGAGCTCCAAAAAAGAAAGGCATTACCTAAGGAAAAAAAGCAATTTTAAAGGTAGCATTTAAATAATTTTATTGTAAATGAATAAAACATATATGTATTAGGTTTTTCAGAATGTAAATATGAAATTAAGCACTGAAGTAACTGGCTAAGCCATTTTATATTTTATGAAATAAGAGCAAGTAAAAAATTGATATACTCCATAAACAATACATAGATGTTAAACAATCTATGAAACTATAAATAAGAATATCTTTATGAGCATTCTAAATGATTATACAAATTTCTAAAAATGATCCCTCAGAACATCAAGAGAAATTCATGATGCTATTTATTTATTTGATATTAAACTCAATTATTAGTTTGTTTTGTATAAGTACAAATTACAAAAATTATCTCTGTCCTAACCAATATTTTATTATAAATAATGTTAGATTTTAATGCTTTCTAAAGACGTAAAATAAATATTTATTTTAAAATTTATGAAATATGAAATACTAAAATAAATTGTATGTAGGCTCAAATATTAGTGGAGCCAATGTCTAGCCTTATAACTTCAAACATGACATTTAGTGAGCCTCAGAAGACTAAGAACATAGATGAAAACATCATGATTAGAGTCGTGCCAGATCCCTTTATCATTGAGCCTCAAGCATAGGCTCAATTTATTCGTTCAGACCATCATGGATTTTTAAGTGGAAATTATGCTTTCTTGCCAAAATTGAGAACGCTAAAGTAAGATTATAAATAAAAGATACATTACATTTTATTCTGAAAGGTACGTTATTTTGGCAATTGTGAAGTTGTTGAGTTTTGGCTTCCAATATCATTAAATTTTCAAATTTGGTAACTTTTGAAGGATCTCACATGCAAGAGTTAAATTCCATAAGTCATCATGATCAAAGCTTAAGTGTAACTTAGCAATAACTGTCAAGCCTTAGGTGAAAAATGAGAAATATGAAATAGGAGCATTGAGAGGAACCATAAACAAAGTCTCAGATTCACAGGCATATCTTATCAAAGCACAGTAACCATGAAGGGACGTTAACACTGCCGTTTCCGAAGGAAGACATTGAGTTGGTCAGCATTTCAGGAATTGCTGAAGGTTATACACAAGTAGGACACAGAACTTTAATTCAAAGTCAGGACGATGGGACTCCTATCTAATGCTAATACATATATATGATCTCTCATATATACTTCTGATAATGTACTAAATTCTTAATGATTTTCCTCTTTAGTTACCATAGCTGTACAGGTAACCTTGTTAGTTCTTACTTTTGTAGTGGCTTAAGACATTTTATGTGTTAGATACTCTGCATGGATTTCCATGTAAAGAATTAATTTCCATATGGTCTTTAGTTGACCTGCTGAAAACAAGGAATAGTGTAATTTTAACCTGGCTGAGATAGATAGTCCAATTATACACAGACATTTTCCTGATTTAAAACATGGACTCCATCTTTATATTGGTTTGATTATATATTTGGGAAACACGATGAAAAAATATAGATATAAGTAAAGAATAATAAAACACAGGTATGTATATATCCACTTATAAATATATAAATGGTATATAACATAAAATGCCAAAAATAATAAAATTATCAGGACAATAGCAAGCAAGGTTACCAAAAATATGAATTTTCTAGCAGACTCTGAGAAAACATGACTGTTCTATTCCATTTGCTATGGAATTGAAGACGAAAGAAGTCTTGCGTGATGCATAACTGGATGGGGTAAATCTTCTGTCTGTTTTGGAGTGACTTGCACTGAAATACTCTTAACCAAACACCTCTTTTTTCCTTATACTTTTGGGAATATGACCAAAGAACAGATTGATTGATTTTAAAATAGCCTTGCTTTTATTGAGCGTGTGGTAATTTTCATTCTTTTACGAATAACTTGTAGTTGCTCGACTAATCTTTTCTGTAGACTCAATTACTCTTTTCACAACCTAGTGAAATGGATTGTACTCTCATTTTCCTGAAGAGGAAAGTGCTATGAGGTTAGAGCATGAGGGCTGATCCATGGGAAAGTGGCAAATCCTGGATCTTACCCCTACTGGGTTTGATTCCCAAGCTGTATTCTTAAAGTCTATACAACCTCTAATTTAAACAAAAGATTATGACCCAAAGCATAAAGTAATGAAGCAAAAACAGTATCCAGTCAAGCCAAGGAGAGATTTAGAAATGACGGCTAACAAAACATACCCTTGCCCCGTCTCTGGACATTCACGAGGGATCTTCAAAAGTTTTTGGAAAGCCCGTTGTCTTTTAATTGCATTTTTCACGGAGATTTTGAGTTTGTATCTCTAAGTTTCAAATAACGTAGAATTCAAAGGCTCATCTTCACTCACCCTTTTGTAGTATGATCAAACTTAAATAGCATTACTCATAATTTACCCAAGAAATTGAGGCTAGAAAGCTCGTATCACCCATCTGCTCTCATTTGGGACTCCAACAGCAATCGTTCCCTTTCTATTTTCTTGGAGGACAACACTGAATCTTCGTGACTGGGTATTGATTGTATTCCACCCACAGCTGATTGGAAGAGCAGTGTTAGTTCTTTTTTCCTTCTGTTTTCGTAAGCAAACAGGACTCTATTTTCAACAGCTAATTGTGATAAATCAAGCTGAGTAAAGATAAAATATCTAAACTTCAAGAGACTTTCAAAATATTACTCTAATTCATGAGAGGATGGCAATTTACTTTTGCTCTCTTGTTCTTTTTTATTACCCCCTTAACTCTGGCCTTTTTATTATTTTATTTGATTATTATAACTAAAAATATAAATTGAACAAGAAAAGTTGAAAAACTAGATGGGCATCTAATTATTTATCTCTGTTGTAAATTGCTGCATATTTGAAAAGAGTAGGCATATGAGAAAATACTTTTCATTTTAAAATTATTCTAGGTAGTCTCCAGGTAAAAATGGGAATTTAAAAATCTACTTAAAGTCAAATATGCATATAATAAATGATATACAAAGAAAACATGCCATAAAAATAAAAACCTCCCCAAACAGAGAATCTATACACTAAACTATTTCAAACAATTTCAAAAGCTAAAAGAGCAAAACATATTGAGATATAAAATAAGTTTAGATGGTAGAGAAACATTGGTTTGGGGTTCTGAAATAATCATTTATAATACAATGGATAAACCTCTGTCAGAACGACTCCTTTCAACACCCAAGAAGCATCTCAACGCCACCATCAATTGTTAGTCAATGCAATGAGGATTGTAGTTAACAAGGAAGAAACCGAAATTTATTGAAGAGGACATTTTATCCACAAATCCAGCATTCATGCAGCAATGTCTACATGTGCTTTGTGGAAGGTACAGCTCTAGATCCGAGGGATATAGCAGTAAACAAAACAAATGGAAAGCCGGGCCTCTTTAGAGGAAGACCCATATAGACATGTTGAAGTGCTATGAAGACATAGCATTTGGACCATTCTTCCAGAGCTTGTTTAATATGATATATTTTTAATTAAGGGCTTCTATATCCAATTTTTCTATTTAGTTGGTTTGCCTTCTCTATATAAAAGCTGAGTTAATAGTGCTATGAATGTGGGTGTTATGAATCAGGAAGAAAGGCTACAATGGACCTAACCAAGTAAAATAAGCAATTAAGGTGGTGTTGGGGTATAAGCCCTCAACTATTAACCACAAGGTAAGTGATTCACACTAGCAGTTGCTCCTGAAGAGGAAGAAAAATCTGTCTGCTCCAGTGAAGTTTAATAGTACCAGAAACCTTTTAAAAGGTCGCTCTGTGTCAGAATAGACTTAATTACAGTGAGTGTAGTACAACAATCATGAACGTAAAAGAATAACTTAATAAAATGACCGTATCATTTGAATTTTTTCCCCTTAGATTTCTCAAGTAGCTACAACTATATTTTAGGTCGATTTTTACTAAGTAATCAATCACATCATATTCATAATACCTGATCTGGACACTGTAGATCAGAACAAATGTCTTTGTATAAGGAAAATAAAACTACATAGTCAATTTGCTATTATTCATAAACTATGAATTCTTATAAATTTCTCACATTTAAAATTCTTATAAATTTCTCATGTTTGAAAATACTCTTTGGGAAGGATATATATTTTCTCCTGTTTCCTGTTTTTCTATTTTATGACACTGGGTCTTTGTGAAACATTTTGTAAACTTGTTTTGGAGGTAGGTTTGTGAAAAGGCCAAGGTGAAATTCTAAACCCCTTTCTGTGATGTACTCTTGCTCCCATCAATGACCTCTTCATTGAGGAGAGTGGGAGGAAGGAAGAAAGAAAATGAGGTTTTCTCTGATGACAAGTCATTTTAAGAGAAACTTCTGATCAATGACTGTGCCCAGCGATGGAAGAGGTTTCTGGTTTCTTTTAAAAGAAAAAAAGGCCAACACATCTTGGATGGCATGGATGGCTTGTAATCTTTGAAAGTGGGAATACATGTTCTCAATAAGGGAAAGGAAAGTTAAACTTGATTTTGCATAAGGTCTTCATTTGCAGACTTTAACACTGTAGTCAAGCTCATGATAATGAGAAAGAAATTGAAGCTCTAAAGCCACACTTGAAAACATTCATAAAATACCTTACCATAGAGAAGTTTACATTAATTTAAGGCTAAACATTTTTAAAAATATCCATGGAATTATTTATTTTTATTGAACCTATGGGACTGATCTTGAAATTATATCAAACTAGACGATTTACAAGTCAGTATCCTCTCCTGAAGGTATCCTGGGTGTACAGCAGTTACAACATTTGGTTGCTAACTGGAAGGTTGGCCATTCAAATGCACCAGCAGCACAGTCCTCAGGAGAAAGGAACAGTCATTTGTTTTCAGAAAGATTTACAATCTATGCTCTACTCTAGGGTTTCTATGAGTTAGAATCCACCTTCCAGCAACAGGTTAGGTTAGCTTTGGTTTGGTTTAGACTCATGAATTTTTTTTTTTTTCAGATTGCTTAACTGATTTTAATAACATGATGTACAGCCCCTAGACTTGATATAATTGTTATGCAAAATACATAGATGAATACTGTCTTCTTTTAAAAATATAAAATAAATAAGCAAGACATGTGAAAATAGGCAAGTTTCCATTAAATAAATGAAAAATTTTAAAAAAAGTTTTGCTTTCCATTATCATTTGAAGAAGGGAAATTATCATTTTAAACAATATTCAGGTTTATTAAACAAATTAAAAAAAGAAAAGGTATTATAAAAGGTTTAACTTTCATCGGCT
>NW_022104341.1:41097944-41106678 GCF_000313985.2 Echinops telfairi
GGCAAATTTGTTGATCTTCTGCTGGTCTTCAAAAGTCACGTTGACATCCTCTGCAGCCGCCTTCTTCATGGTGGCCGCCATCTTTGGACCGGACCTAGACTCATGAATTTAAAAGTCATACAACAAGGTAATTGGAATATGAATTGCTTATAACCCATACAGTAGCAAGAAGGAGCATCATTTTCTTACTCTATTTACACAGAAAAACAAATTTTGGTAGTCACACAGTGAGGGGTGTGCAGGAGCATCAACTGGGAACTGCCATGGCAAGTTTCCATTAGTAACAACTGCTTTTGAAATGGAGACTGTTTTCTTTGAGAAACCTGACTGTATTAATGATTTCCAACATCCCTTATTTAGCATGCAATGAGCCATACTTTGCTTCGTCCACAGTGCTTTATAATCAGCTAAGTGAATAACAGTAATCATTTCCTTTAATATAGCACTTCTCATCAAAGTGTTTTAAAGTGCTTTTTGCAAAGAACTAAACTGCACAAAATCCAGTAATGCATATGCTGTGTTGTTATTCACATTGCAAAGTGAAGATAAAAAGAACTTAAGTGGCTCTTCCCAGATCTATGGAAAAATCAGTCAAAGATTCATGAATTAATTGTAGGAATCCTGGCTCCTTGTTCATTGATCCAAACTGAACCTCATATTTATTAGATAGGCATATTTGTCTTTACAGGCTAATCAGAGGCATGCATTTTTATAGCTCTCACCATCTCAGCTTAGTAACGAATAATAAAAAAAGAATTTTCAGAGTCAGGGCAAGGTTGAAATGCTAGAATTGTAACAAATTAAACTAATTGTTTTTCAAATATACATTATACTTGGCAAGCACAAGATATTGTCTCTATATCATTTTACCCATTTAGTTCTTTATACTATTTTTTTCATAAAAAGGATTTAAGTTAGCATTCCATAAGCATTTATATAAAACTTAAGTTTGTACTCAAAAATGCTTTTAACAGTGAATGAACAATTCCTCTGATGCTAAGAAATATGTAAGCCTGAAAATATTTGTTTGCCAGAGCTCTATGTAAGAATAAAATTAAGACTTCACTTGTGAATATTTCCCTTAGAATGTAATAGGCAGTAAGAAATTCATGTACATATATATGACAAAATATTTTTCTTTTGTTGAATTATATGGAAATTAATTATTGAAATATCATAATTGAGCTTCTTTAGCTGCATATTATTCACTACTCATGAGATGACAATAGTATCCTAGAAAATATAATACATTAGGCCTAAAATATTAATAAAATTTTAAAAAGTAAAACACTGCATTTTCTGGTAGCAGTTTGGATATCAGGCCTAAATAGTATCTCATGCTGTGCTACACATCTGTTCAGAACATGCCTGTGCTGATAAAAATATTAAAAACTCATAAGGCTCAGGTATCCTTTTTTTAATGTTTGGTATTTTTATTTTGAAAATGAATAACCCAGACTACAGGAGCTGAGTATAAATGTTCCTTTATGGAATATTTTTCTTCTTTCAATGAACCCTTTTTTAGATTTTTCATGCTCTACAATGGGTATGAGAAGAGTCTTCCAATTAAAAAATGTACACTCAACAACATCGCTATCATTTGGTGAAACATGCATATTCATAAACACTCATATCCAGATTCTACAAAAGTCTTTTTGTTGACATTAAATTAGCCTGTCACAAACTTCCGTTCTTTTTCCAAAGTGTGTCTCATTTGCCGATTAAACAAACGATAGTTCTTGCTTAGAGTCCACTGATTCTCCACGGCCCGCATCCAAAGTTCCGAGGGCAACTCCTCCATAGGATTCGAAGCTGTGACCTTTGGGAAGCCAGTTGCCAAGGTTACCTTCTGAGAGGCCTCTGAGTAGATAAAAACCACCAACTTTTTGAATCGTAGTTCCTTCACTTTCTACCACCATAACTAGCTTAGGGGGAACTTTACATACTAGCACATCTTTCCAGCCCCACCCACCCAGCTCACCATCTTAAGCAGCATCTTGGCTGAAAGGTAAAAAGGTAAGCGGCAAAGGAGGAAGCCATAGTTGTGTAAAGTCGTAACAGTCCCGGATAAAAATCATTAAAGCACATGCCATATAGAAAGGTCTTTGTTGGAATACAACGGACATGGGGAAAGAACTACACAAATAGCACCTTTAAATAAAGACGTAAAATATTTATTTAAGATTTTAAATAAAGTAAAATTTACCAATTTAAACCTCTGGAAATACTTTTATTTATCCATTCGAAATATACTTATGCAGCGCCTATAATATATAATATTATCCTAAGGTATTAAAATGCCCCTACCCTAAATTTGGAGAAGGCAGAGAAACAAACATGGTAAGGATATTATTTACCATATTTTCCCCTGTACTAGGTTCACATAAATAACTATGGACATAGATTTAATGAACATAGGGAACATAGGTAACTAGTGCATGAGGGGGTTGTATGGTTTGCAGAAATCATATTTGGTGCACATTAGTTGCATAAAAATGCATTACGTACAATGGTGGCTAGTGAGATGAGAACAAAAAATGTAGCCTCTTGTGAGTGTGTGGTGAGGAAAGCTGAACCCTGGGGGACAATTGTGGAATACTTCACTGAGAACGCCACCTGTAGGTGGAGTCGGGAAAGATCAGCAGGGTGTTGAGAGTCAGGAGGTGAGTAAGACTATTGTGTTTTGTAGGCCTTTGGAAGGGGCCCGAATTGACAGTGTAGTTCACTGGAAGGAGAAGAGGTCATGAAAAACTGATGAGAATTTTATGGAGCCAGACCATGGAAGGTATATGACGTCATGTGCTCTTTGGTCTTTATGTAAAGGACGGTGGGGAACTATTGAGAAGTTTTAAATGGGGGAACAAGATGAATAGATTTCTTTTTTAGAAAAAGATAAAGATTGCCTGTTTACTATTTTGATACTGGATTAGCTGCGACTAACAAGGGACCGGGAGGGTATTTGAAAGACTACTTCATTCGTCCAGGAGAAGGATGCCGGTGCCTAGGATTGGCTTGTGGCATGCTTTATGGGCTGCCACCTTTTTCTCGTGTTTCCGGCAGTCATTCTGAGGTCAAGGAAAGCACACTTGTTCAGTCCCAAATGGAGTTTCCCAAAGAGATCTAAATCTGTAGTAGCTCAAAGTACAGTTGATGACATGGATATTAGTTGTGGGTTGACAAGATGTCCTGCCTGTCTGTGGTCCAGATGACGCCTGAAGAATTCGTGATTCAAGTGACCAGCTTGAATCAGCTCATCATCTTTTGTGCCTTTAGGAGGAAGATGATATTACCATGCCACCAGGACCTCTAAACATTTGCTTTAAAACCCTTCTTTCACGGCTTTTGGGTCACGTTTTCCTTTTATACTTGTGATGTTCAGAATAGGGTTATGACTTTAACCAGCAGTGTGGATGTGTAGAGCTTCCTACTGCTTTGTCTAATGGAGTACATGGAATATATTTCTATTTTGTTTGAATTATTTGATATAACCCCACAATTTATTCTAGAGAGTTATTTAACAATGGAATAAGACTATCAAGTGAAAATGTAGAAATTACTTTATGAGTATTTTTTGCATTGAATGCAAATCTAGGCTTGTTGTTAATATCCTACTTTTAGTTTACCAAACAACATTACGATTGATTAGAGAATAGTTTCACTATGGCAACAATATGAATCAGCTTAACATTTCTCCTCCCCTTCATTCATCTTAGAATGAGATAATGAGGCAAGACTACTATAGTAGAGATATCACTTTTAAATGAATAATTCATCTGTGAATACTCCCAGATTGCACAAATTACAGCATCATTTAAGCATTATTTATGGATAGTATGAGGTTAAAACTTTGGCAATGTTTCACAGTGCATGGAGAAAAATTTTTCAAGCTAGCATATTTATACGTTTTATAGACATAGATCAAGATAATTTATTTTTCAAAGACCTAGTTGAACCTGTTGAGGAAAGCTACTGAATTAGTTTATTTTAAAATAATTCTTAAAGCTAAGTGAGCACTATCTCTTAAGTAAAATAATTTCTAAGGCTAATTTAATTATCTCATGATTACAGATAAAATATTGTGATGTAAACCTAGTAATTCTCTTCCATTTAAAAATATAAACATGTATAATAAAATCACTAAATAAAATAAACCTTACATTGTTGTGTATCTTTCAAATTCCAAGTAGTGTAATTTTATTTAAATAATCTTTAGTGTAATTTTATGTAAATAATCTACTGTACTTGGTAGCAAGTAATTATATATACTATAGCAATATTTATAGATTTTAAAACTACTTAATCAAAAATGAGCTTTACGATTACATATTATAAGCATTTCTCATGTAAATTAAGAATAAATATGCAGGCGTGTTAAATTGAATTAAATTGCAATGTGCACAAGAAAACTTCCAAATATTCATGCATTCTTTTATATCCTGAAAATTCCATCCATCATAGTATGGTACTTGCCTTTGGTCATGTTCTTTCTCCCTTTCAAAGATAAAACAAAACAAAAAGTTGTTTACAACAAACTGTGATGAGCTGTAATTCATAAGATATAAGACAGACAGGCTTCAAACAAACAAGAAAACATTTGCTCTGCATGCACCTAGGATTGCAAACAATAATATCTTAAATAGCATCAGAGCTTATATTGTGAGATTCTGGTTTTCCGAAGGCTATGGATGACAGTAGAAGCCCAAAATACATATGTAAGATATACACAGGAAATGAGCCTGCAGTGATTTCCCATGATCCATAATTGAGGGGTGGGAATAAACTGGTTACCAGAGTAGTGGAGAGATGGTTACAGGAGATAAAAAAAGATGAACCTGACTTGAATGGTCAAAATCTTGTCACTTGATACCCCTTTGGATACATGTTGGGCCTGATGGGGTTTTCAACATTTTCTGTTTGTTTGTTTGCTTTTTCATATGGGTTTTAACTGTGATGTAGTTTGTCATTGTGGATAGCCTCTGGACACATAGTTTTGTTATGTATTTTTTCTATTTTTCAGTAAATGTAAACCAGGATTGATGAATCGATGAAGCCAACAAGTAGAATAAGGCTTTCTGGAGGGGTTCCTGGGGGGTAAAGTGGAGCTGATATGGAGTTTAAGAAGGAAGGAAATATTTCTAAATGGTTAGTGGTAGCAATTTTACAATACTGTTTGATGTGATTGAACTATGAAATGATATCTGGATTAGCACCCAATAAAATGATTTTTAAAAACTGTTTAAACCATGAGGCAGTTGGTTTAACAAAACAAAGGACTTAAATGTGGTTTAAAATTTTAAAAATTGTGCAGCAAGGTTGTATTCTTTCGCCATATTTGTTCAGTCTGTATCCTGAGCAAAGAGTCTGAAAATTTCACCACTAGCATGTAAACGTAATGAGGACAAACTTTTTGTTTGCTTCTTCACTGAGATGCCCAAATACCTGTAACAATGATTAGAATATAAATTTTTGTTGACTGATTTTTCCCATAAAATATCTAGATTGCACAAAAACATTTAATAAATGTAAACAAAGTTTCCATCGTATACCAAAAAAACTCCTAAAGAAAAAATTCAAGCCTCAAGTTGAAGTATTTAAAGGTTCTGTGGGTAAAACACTGAATCATGCAAGAAGCATCCCAAGCAGATGGACAAAGTACACAGAGTCACTGTACCAAAAAGTACTAGTTGCCGTTCAACCACTTCAGGAGGTAGCTTATGAGCTACCAATAAAAGTGAAGGAAGCATTACAAGTTGCGCTGAAAGCATTAGTCAAAAAGCATGGCTTCAGGCATTGATAGACTGACTACCCATTGAAATGTGTCAACAAGTTACTGAAGCCCTGGAACCTCCCAATTATTCTAGGGAATTTGGAAGACAGTCATTTGGTTTACTGCCATATTTTTACCCATTCCAAAGAAAGGTGACACAGCTGCATGCTCAGCTATAAAACAATATCATTGTAATCAAAAACAAGTAAATTTTTGCTGATGATTATCCAATAATGGTTGCAGCAGTAAATGGACAGGGAGCAAGGATATTATTTTGAGGACTAAGATGAACCTTACCTAGCCAATGTATTTTCAATTGTCTCTTATGGAGGTGAATGATGGGTGTTGAGGTCGGAAAACAGAAGAATCGATGCATTTCAACCATTGGTGTTGTTGAAGAATATTTAAATTTCCATGAATTTCCAAAAGAACAAATATTTGTCTTGAAAGAAGTACAACCAGAATGCTCCTCAGAGGCCAAGATGATGCGACTCAGTCTCATGTACTTGGGATATATTATCAGGATACACCAGGCCCTGGAGAGGGATCTCATGCTTGGTAAAATGGAGGGGCACAGAGAGGAAAACCCTGGATAAAATGTGTTGACATAGAGGTTGCAATAATGGGCTCAAAATTACCTAAAATTGTGAGGGAATCTCCGGAGCAAATGGAGTTTGTTCTGTTGTTTATCGGGTTGCTAGAAGTTGAAATGACTCAAAGTCACTTACCAGTTTAATATATACAACTGCTTTTATTAAAACAGTTTAAAGACTATTGAATCATTTAAAATGATTACACTGACTAAATAATTTCGTAAAGATTAAATATATTAATAAAATGCTCAAAATAACTATACTACCAAATAAGCACAAAGAAATAATAAATGGTGTGTGTCTGTGTGTTCATCAATTTTGGAAACACAATGGGCTCTTGTGTGTGTGTGTGTGCGTGTGTGTGTACTTTTTTTAGCCTGTTTATTCTTTAGTGAATTTTTCACTCTTTCTCAATGAATATATATATGCATTGGTATTGAGACTACTAGTACACTTTCAGAAGCATGAACACAAAATCTGGAATAATCAACCACCATAGTTCCCAAACTAATTTTCACATCTGATAAACTGCATGACCTTGTGCAAGTCACATCGTATTTCTTTACTACAATTTCTTCATCAGTATAAAGATGACTATAATAATAATACAACCTATTGAGCAAAGTATTAAGGATGTAAGGACACGATTTACACAAAATACATCAGTAATAGAATAAAAACTGTATGTATATACAATAATTTTATAATAATAAGCAGTAAATTATTTGTGCTTACTTCATTCTCTGGATAATGAATGCATTTATGATTATTCTACTTTCCCATTGGATTACAAATTAGTGAAATACCAAGGACATAACAATTATACTTATTAGCCAAAACATCTACAGTAGTTTTGTAAATAGTTAATATAATTAGTAATTCAACATATCAAGACACCCTGAATACAGTTAGATCCCTATATATGTGTTCTACTAAGTAAATAAATTCAGTATAACCTTTTTATTATAGAAAAAATATCTTATAAGCATAAAATTACAAAAAAAACAACTAATGCTCCTATTTCTATGTACAGTGATTAAACTTGAGAATCAGGATTCTATTTATTTAGGTATCTGTAAGATACCTAAGATATAAATATAATTTTGAGTGTGTGTTAAGAAATTTGGACAAAAATTGATGTGTATGTTTTAAAGGAAAGAAGCACTATTATGAAAATTCATGTACTAAATATTTTCAAACACCATCTTTCTGACTGACTAATGAATATGAACCGTAAGCAGCAATTATTATGGACATGAAAATCAGACCCTTTCTCATGTCATTTCTAATTTTCTTTCCTGCCAAAAAGATTAGCACTTGTTCATTTTAAAGCATGGCCTATGTTCAACTGTAATTAATGTCCAAAGAGATATTAGAAAATTTCTAATTAAAAAATGTTTCTATTTCTCATGTAAAAAAATTGTTGCAACTAGAAGATAGTAATATTATTTAAAATAAGTTTAAATCCACTTTATAAGAGGATCTATTAGAGTCTTTTTTTTTTCCAATCATTTAACTGGGGGCTCATAAAACTCTTATCACAATCCATACATACATCAGTTGTGTCAAGCACATTTATACATTTGTTGCCCTCATCATTCTCAAAATATTTGCTCTCCATTTAACCACTTGGTAATCAGCTTCTCATTTTTCCCCCTTCCCTCTCCGCTACCCCCTCCCTCATGAACTCTTGATAATTTGAAGTGATTATTATTTTGTCATGTCTTACACTGTCCGACATCTCCCTTCACCCACTTTTCTGTAATCTGTCCCCCAGAGAGGAAGTTATATGTAAATCCTTATATTCGGTTCCCCCTTTCTACTCCACCTTCCCTCCATCCCCCAGTATCGCCACTCTCACCACTGGTCCTGAGGGGTTCATCTGTCCTGGATTCCCTATGTTTCCGGTTCCTATCTCTACCAGTGTACATCCACTGGTCTAGCCGGATTTTTAAGGTAGAATTGGGATCATAATAGTGGCGGGGAGGAAGCTTTTAGGAATTAGAGGAAAGTTGTATCTTTCATCATTGATACACTGCTTGCTGACTGGCTCATTTCCTCCCCACCACCCTTCTTTAAGGGGGTGTTCCGTTCGTTACCTACAGATGGCCTTTGGGTCTCCACTCTGCACTAACCCTCATTTACAATGATACGATTTTTGTTCTTTGATGCCTATACCTGGTCCCTTATACATGTCATGGTAACACAGGCTGGTGTGCTTCTTCCATGTGGGCTTTGCTTCTGAGCTAGATGGCTGCTTGTTTACTTTTAAGCCTTTAAAACCCCAGATGCTATATCTTTTGATAGCCAGGCACCATCAGCTTTCTTCACCACATTTGCTTATGCACACATTTGTCTTCAGCAATTGTGTTGG
>NW_022104341.1:41107610-41109043 GCF_000313985.2 Echinops telfairi
ATAGCCTATGTATTCCCTGTGCCAAGGTTCTCAGGTTTGTCCCAATTCCCTCATTAATGGCCCTAATTTTTGGGGGTTTTATATCAAGGTCTGTGATCCACCATGAGTTTATTCCTGTGCACGGAGTGGGTCAGGGTCTTGCTTCATTTTTCTGCAGGTAGATGTCCATTTTTCCCAGCACCATTTATTGAAGAGGAAATCTGCTTCCCATTTGATATTTTTTGGGCCCTTATCAAAGATAAGTTGCCTGCATGCTGATGTTTTTATTTCTGGGTCTTCAGCTCTTTTCCATTGGTCTGAATATCTGTCATTGTACCAGTACTACACCGTTTTGACCACTGTGGCCATATAATACGTGCTAAAGTCAGGTAGAGCAAGCACTCTGCTTTGTCCTTCTTGAGGAATTTTCTGCTAATTCTGAGCTTCTTCACCTTCCATACGAAGTTGGTAATCATTTTTTCCAATTCTTTGAAGAAGGATGGTGGTATTCATATCGGGATAGCATTGAACTTATATAGTGCCTTGGGCAGAACTGACATCTTTACTATACTGAGTCTTCCAATCCACGAGCATGGGATATTTGTTCAGGTCACTCTTCATTTCTTGTAGTAGTGTTTTATAATTTTCCTCGTGCAAATCTTTCGCTTTTTAAGTCAGTTATATGCCTACATATTTCCATTTTTGCTTGGCTATTGTAAAGGGTACTACCTTTTTAATTGTCTCTTCTGTAATCTTGTCTGATGTGTATAGAAGACCAATAGACTTCTGTTTGTTGATCTTGTATCCTGCCACTCTGCCATATTCCTCTATTGAATCCAACACTCCACTTATGGAGGCTAGGGGATTTTCGATGTATAGAATCATATAGTCTGTGAGCAATGATAATTTCGCCTCTTCCTTCCCCAGATGAATACCTTTGATGTCTTTTCTTTGTCTTATGTTGTTAGCTAGGAGCACCAGTACGATGTTAAATAGGAGTGAGGACAAGAGGCATCCTTGTCCGGTCCCCTTTTTCAGTGGTGTGTTTTGTCCTTTCTCCATTAACTACCACATTGGCTGTTGGTTTTTCATATATAGTTTGTATAATATTCAGGGATTTTCCTTCTATTCCTATCTTCTTGAGTGTCTTAAACTGTAATGTGTGTTGGATGTTGTTGAATGCTTTTTCCGCCTCTATCAATAATATCATGTGTTTCTTATCATTTTTCCTGCCAATGTGTTGAATAGTACTGATAGTCTTTCGGATGTTGACCCATCCCTGCATCCCTGGTATGAATTCCACTTGGTCACGGTGAATTGTTTTTTTATATGCTTTTGTATTCTATTAACCAATATTTGTTAAGGATTTTTACATCGATTTTCATTAGAGATATTGGTCTGTAGTTTTCAATTCTTTTGGGATCTTTGCCTGCTTTAGGTATCAGAGTTATACT
>NW_022104341.1:41109666-41135925 GCF_000313985.2 Echinops telfairi
TCATGACTCATTGCAGACTAGATATTAGAGACTCATTCTCTGACTCCAAATATATACTAGGATATATATACATATATATATAATATATTATATATATATTACATACATATACTAGGATAGGTAGTATATATATACACACACACACATATATATGTATATATATACATATACTAGAATAGGTAGACGATGTTGCTGTTAGGTGCCATTAAATTAGTTCAACTTACAAGGACCCTATGCACAACAATATGAAACACGGCCCTGTCCTTAGCCATTTTCACAATCCTATTTTTGAGCCTATTATCTTGAGCCCATTGTTGCAGTCACTGCTTCAATTAATGTGAGGGTTTTCCTATTTTTAATTGCCCCTCTATTTTACCAAACATGTTGTCCTCTTCTCTAGGGATCGGTACTCTCATGAAAATAGATTCAAATAAATAATATCACATACTAAATGATAACGTGAAGGTTAAATGATTTAACCTAATAAAAACGGAATTTGTGTGTGTGTGACTTCAGAGGAAGACCCTCTCTCTTTAAGGATTTTGAAGACTATTCCATGAGAAAAATAGTTATACAAGTATTCTAAAACAGGAATGGACAAGATGTTTGCAAAATCAAAAAGGGAAATTTGATTGGGGTCAGTAATAAAAGGCCTGTAGGGCTCTTCTATGAAGCTGGTTTTTAAACCATTGCACTGGGAATTTATTACAAAACACTTTGTGTCACCTAAAACTTTCCTTCCTTGCTTGCTCCTTTTCTTCTCTCACTCCTTTCCTCGCTCCCTTCCTTCCTTTTTTTGGTTTGTAGCTAAAAAATGTGTGTGTGTTTCAACTTTCAGATGAGAATTAGTATTTGTTCTAGATAGATAACAGTCATTCATTATGAAAAGTTTTTAATTTAATTTTTAAATATCATTAAAAACAACTTTCATGTTCAAGTGTTCTGGAGAAAATATAAAGAACAAAAGCATCTGCAGTGTGTGTAAGTTGGCCAGTATCCTTGTCTGGCACTTTCCAAGTTGTTTTAGCAACGTTTGGCAAGAATGTATCACAAATTATGTATGATTATAATTTTGCAGTATGTGGAAGCAGATGGGGAAGGGGAATTGACAGAGAGAATGTTTCTTCCTAGGAAACTCATTGGTAATAATGATTATCTTTAAAAGATGGTATTAAAAAAGTAAAAGTTATCAATGACTTTCACATCTCCAAATTTATTGAGAACTTATCCTATTTGAAATAACCTTCAATTTATTTTTTTTTAATTGTAACCTGAAAAGAGTAACAATATCAACCTAAAATACACTAAAATGATGCAGTTAAAAAACCGAAAAATATTCTGACTTTTATAAAAGTATAAGAGTTCCCTTAAAACATCTGTTTGGTATGGAAAATAATTAACTAAATTTTCAGTTAATTAAAAGAGCACTTAATTGACTGTGACTTATTTCTCTCAGAGGTAAAATTTTTATATTTCTAACAACATAATTTTTCAATATTTCAAACTCATGAGTAATCTTATTTGAAAGCATGATAACTAACGGATATATCTCAGAGGAAGTAAACTGAAATTAGGAAAATTTTATTTAAAATATTTCAAAACGGTACTTGGTAGTTACAAAAGGTGTAGATCTGCAGAGGTCTGACTTCTCTACTTAGAATATGGTTAAGTCTGGCTAGACCAGAGGATGTACACTGGTACAAATAGGAACTGGAAATCCAGGGAATCCAGGGCGGATGAGCCCTACAAGACCAGTGGTGTGAGTGGCAATACTGGGAGGGTAGAGGGAGAGTGGGTAGGAAAGAGGGAACCAATTACAAGGAACTATATGTGACCTCCTCCTTGGGGGACAGACAACCGAAAAGTGGGAGAAGGGAGACGCCAGACAGGGCAAGATATGACAAAATAATAATTTATAAATTATCAAGGGCTCATGAGGGAGGGGGGAGTGGGCAGGGAGGGGAAAATGAGGACCTAATGCCATGGGCTTAAGTGGATAGGAAATGTTTTGAGAATGATGAGGGCAATGAATGTACAAATGCGCTTTACACAATTGATGTATGTATGGATTGTGATAAGAGTTATATGAGCCCCTAATAAAATGATTTAAAAAATTGGGCTCAATACATAGAGCTCAATTCTACTCCATCCCACTTCACTGTTCCACCTATTACTCTAAACTTGCATTAAAAGACAAACAGACAAAAAAAAAAAGAAAATATGGTGGAAATGTTTGCCAACATGACCTTTCTGAATTCCTTAACCCCTGTTTTGTGCAAATGTGAGCATAATGAAAAATTTAAAATTCTTAGTTTACATGGCTATAGTTAGAATTAAGTAAGAAAATGCCTATGAAATAATTTCAATTCTGCCTGACATAATAAACACTCTGATTTTTCATTCTGATATGTGGGTCAGTTGCAATATTGAAAAATCCTACGGGAAAATATTGAATTATTGTTTTTTTGAAGTTTTTTTTAAGTAACATTGGGTTTGCAAATTCCAAGTCCCAAGCTGAAATAAAAATATCGATTCTACTCAAATTTACCATTCTCACTTACTTTCAAAGGAGTCCTGGGGACATAGTATGCTACCTAGGAGGCTGCTAGACACCAGTTGTTCAAACCAACCAGCTGCTCCTCACCAGAAAGATAAGACTATCTTCTCCTGAAAGGATTTACCGTCTCAGAAACCCAAAAGAGACATACATATTTCCTCTGTGCTCTAGATTCTCTATTGGATGGAATTGACTCAACAAGCAGTGTGTTTGAGCTTTTAAAATCTATTTTATCATCTACTTGAGCACAGTGCTCTATCTGTAGAGCTATCTGTATGGGATCAAATTGACAAAATCAATTCAAAAGCTTAGGAAGAAAGTGTAAAAGGTCTGGAAATGTGTGTCATTGGGCAAGGGGCCATTTGGAGAAGGAGAGTGGGAATGGTCACACAACTTGAAGAATGCAGTCCATGTCACTGAATTATGCATGTAGACATGATTTGGCTGGTCCATATTCTGCTGTGTGTATTCTCAACAACAGGTAAATGAGTTTTACAGGCCATAAAAAAGATGGAAAAATATACAAAATAACCATATCAATGCCAAGAATTGGTTGGCATTCAACCATTTCAAGAGGAAATATTTCATCCAGAACCTATGGTATTATAATAAGAAGTCCAAGATGCACAAGAGGGATAGTGAAAAACAAGACTATAAGACATGACAGACTACCAATTGAAATGTTTCAACAAGCTGGACCATGTTTTGTTCTGTGGTGCCGTGGGTTTCTCATTAGTCTATGCCAATTAGGAAATCAGCTATGTGGTCAGCCAAATGAAAGAAATCCATATTTGTGCCCATACAAAAGAAATCCATATTTGTGCCCAACAGAATGCAGAAATTACCGAACAGCATTCCTGAAAGATAATTAAAAAAGAGTTGCCGCAGTACATAGACAGAGACTTGTCATAAATTCACCCTTTGTTCAGCAGAGACCATGGAATGAGGGATATCAATACTGACGTTAGGTGGATCTTGGCTGCAGTGAATGCCATTGAGATAGTTAAAGTTTATTGTGCCAATCTGGCCGATAAACACATGAGGTTAATTGAAGGGCGGAGTGATAAATGGCTCAATGAGCCTCGCCTTTCGAGTTCTTGGGTCTCTTTCTTTCTGATGGTCAGACCAGGGTGCAGCTGCCTTAGCCAGTTCCCTGCTTCAGCTGGCAAGGCTCACTTCCTGCAAGACATCCCTGAGGAGAAGTCTCATGGACCTACTCCAATACAGCCCTGGGTGCTGGAGCAGCCATGTGGAGACCCCTGCCAGTGCTGAGATGCTTACATGCTCACTGATTCAGCTTTCCTCCTGCCATCAGCATCATTGCATGTGTTTTGTGAAAGGGAGGAGGACTTTGTGGATTGGTACCAGACATATGGGTTAATGTTGGACTTGTGGGCTTGGACAGCACTGGGTTGGGATGTTTTCTTGATGTGCACTTATCCTTTATATAAAACTCTCTCTTAAACATATGATTTTCTGTGGATTTGTTTCTCTAATGTACCCAGACTAACACAGCCATAAATATGTTTACTTGTGGTTTATTAACTATGTAAGAGTTTATGCTACAACCTTTAGCTATTAATTGAGCTCTGTTAATTATATCAAACCATGGATAATATTTAAAAGAGTGTGAATTCCAGAACACTTAATTGGGCTCCTCTGGGATCTATGTGTAGACTAAGAGACAGGCATTTGAACAGAACAAGAGCATGCGGATTTGTTTAAAATCAAGAGAAATATATATCGGGGTTGTATACTTTCACAAAACTTATTCAAGCTGCATGCTAAGAAAATAAGCCAAGAAACTGGACTGTGTGGACAAGATGGCAGATTGAGGACTGGAGGAAGGTTGATTAGCAAATTGTGATATGTGGCTGACATGATTTGCTTATTGAAAGCCAAGAGAACTTGCAACATTTGCCAACGGACATTTTTGAAAATTTGCATTCAGCACAGATATACTCAATATAAGGCATTTTATATGAAGAATCAAAAATCACTAAAGGGGCAGCAAAAGAAGGGAAGGACTTCCATGAGACTCATTGGCACAGTGACTGCAACAATGGGCTCAAGCACAGGAACACTTGTGAGGCTGGCTCAGGACTAGGCAGTGTTTCTTCTGCTGTGCTAAGGTCAGTGTGGGTCAGAACCGACTCAATGGCATCTAGCAACAAGAACTGGATCTAGACAAAACATCGTGCTACAGGAAGAAAATAGTGACATGGTTAAGTGTTTCATTTTATTGATATCTATATTCAATGTTTACAGAAACAGCAGTCAAGAAATGAGAAGAACTGAATTGACCAAATATGCTGCAAAATACCTCTTGAGAATGTTAAAAAGTGAAGCTATCACCTTGAACACTAAGGTGCATCTGGCCCAAGTGATGACAGTTTCAATCACCTCATACTTATCGGGCGTCTTCTGGTAATGGTGGGTTACGTGCTGGGCAAGTCAGCAGTTTGAAAGCATCTATGGTCCACGGGAGAAAGATGATGCTTTCTACTCCCACAGACTTACAGTCTAGGAAGAACACAGGGGCAGTTTTCCTCCATCATACAGAGTTGCTATAAATTGGACTCTGTTCAACAGCACTTAGTTTTATAGAATGTAAACTATGAAAACAGGAATTTTTTGGTCTTTATCCTTTATTACCCTTGGATTGTAGCTATGATTATGAACAGGAATTCAGATTCTGGTTGTTCAAACACGTAATGTTGCTTCCTGCATAAAATTGTCAATGAAACTTGGACTATACTAGGTTGTGGGATTTAAAAAAGAAATGAAGGTTAGATGCTGCTTTGATTCAAATACAATCTTTACATAGAACCTTTACAAAAGAGTAAATAGCACACTGACTGGCTTGTAAAGATGATTATTTTTTAAAATATGGATAGAATATGTATCACAATGAAGAGATGATATTACATAAATAGAGAAATAACATACTTAGCTCTGAAAGTGTATTTTGGTAAAGGATATTTTCTGGATTATTCTTCCCAGGAATTTCTGTAGGGTGTAGGATTTTGCCTGGTTACATATTGATGAAGAAACACTTTATTCATGAACATAAAATGCTTCTTTTGTTTATATATGTATATAAAATAAAAAAGCATTGAAGACGTGGAAACTTGCTGATGTCTCACACTCCAAAACACTTGGAGTAAAATGTATTGACCATTCTTGCAATGTAGGCTATAAGGACCTCTCTCTATGGGGAACTACAGAGCAGCTCCATTGTTGTTGTTGTTAGGTGCCATCGAGTCAGGTCCGACGCACAGAGACCCAAGGCACACAGAACAAAACATGGCCCAGGCCTGTGCAATCCTCACGATGATTCTTATGTTTGAGTCCATTGTTGCCATCACTGTGTCAGTCCATCTGATCAAGGATAGTCTCCTTCCCTCTGCTCCTCTACTTTCCCTAGCGTGCCATTCTTGGCATGCTTGGGACTGATCCAACCTAACAATATCACTAAAGTACATGAGATGAAGTTTTGCCATCCTTGCCTCTCAGGAGCATTCTACCTGTACTTCTTTCAAGACAGATGTCTTGGTTCTTTTGGCAGACCATGGTACTTTCACTAGTCTTCACCATCAGCATAATTCAAATGCATTGATTCTTCTTCTTCGCTCTTTCCTATTCAACGTCCAATTTTCGTATGGAAACGAGGATATTGAAAGTATCATAGCTTGTGTCAGGCACACCTTAGTCCTCAAAGTAACATTCTTACTCTTTAATACTTCAAAGAGGTCTTCTGCTGCTGATGTACCCAATGAAATGTATCATTTGATCTCTTGACACCTGCTTCCATGAGTATTGATTATGGATCCCACCATGATGAAATCTTTGACAGCTTCAATCTTTTCTCCACTTATGATGATTTTTTGAGTGTCTGTCCACCTGATGGGCTCATCTTCTGGCACTATCAGGCATCTCAGTAAGAGGGTGTTAGCAGTTGCTGTGGAGTCTAGTTCAATGCATGGTATCCCCATGTGTGACACAGTAAAGCTATGCTTCACAGGATTTTATTGGCTAGTATTTGGGGAGTACATCACCAGTGTTTCTTTCAAGGACCTCTGACCAAATTTTTTGCAGTACTAGGGACTGTTTTTTTTTATAACCATCACCCCCACCCCAAGGCATCAAGAAGAGGTCCCACCACTCACTATCATTGAGTCATTTCTGATTGACGGTGGCAATATATAGGGTTTCCAAGGCGTTGCAGACATTTGCAGGAGCAGACAGCCTCATCGCTTGCACATAGATGGTGAGTTTGAATTACCCAATACAGTTAGCAATCCAAGACTTAGCTAATAGCACTACCAGGCTTCTTCTACTAGATATTACAAGGGACTTATTATAGGATTTGGCTTGATTTTAGGTAACAATAAGGAAGGGCTAAAGAAAAAAAAAAAAGAAGGATTTATCTTGGACCAGTTGCTGTCAGAAAGTAAGACATTTATATGCTTGGATATCTATCTAGTGGAAGAAGAAAAGTCAGACACAAATTATAATAGAAAAAGTTGCTAAAATCACATATAAGCTGAGGATGGGATGTTTAGAAATGTGTGTGTATACAGTTATATTGTTTTTGTTTATGATCAATCATGATGGCATCTTTGCCGTGACTTTATCTCACCCATCATGCTTTCAGAGTGACCTGATGTGATATTTGTGTCTGTGAGACTGTTTATGTTCCACAGCAGGGCACCACAGCCAGTTCTGAGAACAAGGCCGGCATCGAGCACTACAAAGTACCAGCTTCTAGTGCCAGAGCAGATCTCAAATTTCAGAAGTTGCTTTTCCTTTCTTTATACACATTCAACATATGTAAATATATAGGAACTTATTATTGACATTTTAACACTGTTTTTGTCCTAAGTGATTAGACATCCAATTTTGGATTTGTTCTTAAGATGTATAGTTATTGCATAAAATGTCAACATTATTTAAATCCAAATTACTCCAAACTGAATTTCAGCACAGTTTTGGTACTCATTAATATACAACCTCTCATAGGTGAATAGTTTTAAATTTCCAAATATAATTTAACTTAGTATTGTGCAGCAAACTACATTGACCAGGCATATCTGTGATATATGATATATATTTCAGAAGGCATTATCAAAATTTAAAATAGCATGTATAATGAATATAAACAAAAATAAAAATTATAATGCTGTTTTAATTTAATCATGGAGAAACATCCAATTTACTCAAGTACCTTTATATATGAGTTTATGCCAGTTCATTTAAATGTTACTCACTTAATGCCTAAGATAGTAGTTATTACACTAAAGTAAAATCTTTGAGCCTTAAGCTTTTAAAACTTATTGTGTTAGGTCATTCTCAGGGCATGTGGCACTCACATAATGTATGTGTTTATAGATAAAAAGATCACAAGTAACCCTTAGACATTTAGCCCCTAAGTTTCATTATGTCCAATCACATCTTTTACTGTAAAAAAAGAAGACTAAATTACACTCAAAGACTTGTGAAGTTTAAAATAGAAATGAATATTTTGCTTCAGAATCAAGCTTTTTCCATTATGACATGTTGTGGTAGTTGAATGATTTTATGTCAACTTGAAGATATATGCAAATATAGGGGTGGAATCCAACTTGTCAATCAGGTCAACAGCTTGATGATGCCTCCTTGGGGGTGTGTCCTTCCTATGAGCACAGAAACAGGAAACCTCCTGCACTCCCTCTCTCTCTCTGTGACTACACCGGCCTGCCTGCTGGGCCTCTGCTGCTTGTCCTGAGAGCTGTCAGCAGCCTGCCATGCTTTCACTGACATCCTATCCATGCAACTCGGCACCCAATAGCCTGTGGTCTTCCTGCTTCTGGGCCCACCATTGTGCATCCCCAGCATGCAACCATGTGAATTTGAACAAAAGCCAAGGACTAGCATCAAACTTATGGACTTGAGTTGAACATGGCTGGGATGACTTCTTGGTATATAATTACTTCTATTTTTTTATAATTACTTCTCGATATAAAGTCTTTCTTATACACATTCAGAGAAGAGAATCACTGGATTTGATTCCCTAGACAAATGAGCCTAACTACATTTGTTTTATTTCTTTGGATTTCATTAAAAATCCTCAGTTCATGTAACTTTCTTGTAGCACAGCTCGCATGAATTCAACATTTATTATTTGAAGAAACCAGGAAGCACAATGGAGAAAAAGCGTGTCGAACTGCTTTCATTGCACCACATTTTCATCAGTCTGAAGAGAGTTTGTTGTTTCGTGCTGTCTAGAAGGTGCACAACAGAATGACACAATAGAGCAAAACACTCACAAACACTGCTATGTTTGAACCCATTATGGCAGGTACCTGCCCATCTCCTTGATAGTCTTCCTTTTTTTGTTGACCCACAAGGTTATTAAGCATCATATCCTCTTCTAGGGACTGGTCTTTCCTGGTAATAGGTCCCAAGGATGTGAGACAAAGTCTTGATACCCTGTTCTCTAAGGTGTTACTTCTTCCAACAGGTTTGTTTGCTCTTCTGGTAGCCCAGGTTACTCTCATTATGCTCACCAACACCATAGTTCAATTGTGTCAACTCCTTTTGATCTTCCTAATTCATTGTCCAACTTTCACATGCAAATGAGGCAATAGAAAATACCATGGCTTGGGTTAAGTGTATCTTAGTCTTAAAAGTGGCATCATTACTTTTCAACACTTTCAAGATCATTTGTGCAGCAGATTTGTCCAATGCAATACATTTTTTTAAATCTCTTGACTGCTCCTTCCACAAGCATTGACTGTGATCTAAGCAAAATGAAGTCCTTGACAACTTCAATCTTTTCCCCATTTACCATGAAAGTTTACTTTACCATAAGAAGTTTCAACAAAGGATAGAGGTAGACAACTTGCTAGTGTATGGGATAGGATGCTGTTGGTAAGTGCTATTGAGTAGACATGCTCAGAGTGAATCCATGTGACAGAAGAGAACTTACCTTGAAGTAGTCTTAAATGGCCATCTTTTCAAGAGTCAATCTCTAGGTTGTTCTCCTGTTTAATTAATGGATAGGTTTGAACTGCCAAACATTGGGTTCACAATTGCATGCTTAGCAATTGTGTTGAAAACTTCAAAAATGGTAAACATTTTTCTTTCCAATCCTCAAGCAGTTTCTACTTTTTTGGTAATTTGTCATCTAATCTTTCCACAGATGATCACAAATCAGTAATTTTGAAGGCTCATCGACCTCTGCTAAAATCCCTGTCTGTTTTAAAATTAGGTGGACACTCCAAATGAGTAGTTCTGCCTATTACTTACTTTTTGTAAAGCACATACTATGCTTAATAGTTAAGGAATGTAGTAAAATACTTGTATAAGCTTAATAGTTAAGGGACATAATGAAACCCCCCTTTTCTATGAAATGTAATTCCATAGCATACTTTACTGTTTTATTAGGGTAACTTGGGGGAATAATTGAAAATGCATTTAGAGCAGAAAAGGCTATCTTTGAAGTTGTATTTTATGTTACAAATTATAGCTTCGAAAAAGACTTCCAACAAATCAGCAAGAAAACATAATCAAGCAAAATTCTGGTGAATTGCACTCTTAAGTTTAAAAGTCATGACTTCTCTTTTTCTTTAAATTTTTATGAGAAATTTTACACTCCTTCTACCCAAATACCTTTTTCCGAAAATACCACAGACTAGTTCTTGAGCATGAGTGATGCACTTTGCTAAACGAAACACTCAATTATAGGAATCACTTGCCCTGTGCCAATTTAGTCCATGTGTTTGCCTGGGTGAGGCTGTCCTGGCTTAACACCTCATAAAGAGGAAAGCCGGCCTCTTACAAAAGAGCGAGTTTATCGTGCACTAAGGATTTATACTTAAAAAGTCTCCTACTGTATGTAAAATAGGCCTGAAGCTTATCAAGAACCGAACTACTATTCCATAGACCTTGGAAATAAAGATGCAAATCTCAAAACAATAAATTCAAGGATTGTATCAAACACCCTGAAGAAAACTTTAACAAATCATAACTGTCAGCGAGATGGATGATGAAAGCTTTGTCTTGCAAAAGAATACAAATCACCACACTGCTGGAAATATTTCTCTGTGTTTGTTTGTCTGTGCGCACGTTTGTCTCCTTTCTTCTTTGGTTGCAGGCACATCATCAAACTTAATGATAAAAGCCTTCCACGAAAATAATTCTTAAGCCTCAGGAAAAAACTCTTCTTTGGCACCCTGAGAGAATATTCCACAAACATCATCAATCTCCTTCAGATCATGATTTACAACCTTTCCTTTTGGCCGACTTGAGCCATTTGTGAGCAGGCCCCAGCAGCGTCACACTGGGATTTTCCTCCACTTTACCCTCTAAACACATAGCAACATAGCCGCGTGCCACTGCCAGCTTGGAGCACATGCTTGACAAAGGAATCGAGTACAAGCTACAGCTATTCAACTGTGGAAGCACTTCCCAAAGCAGCTCCTTAAGAGTGTCTGGACTCTCTAGACAACCTGGTGAGGTTTATATTTTGTATAGTCTTCAGAGACAATTGGCTCTGTTTCCTCGGTGGTTTTCAGTGGCCCTGAGCAGGGTCAGGTTGTGCTAACTTCAGGGCATTAAATTTAGATCATTTAAAAAGGTAAAAAATATCAGTGAAATCATTTGTGTCCGTGTTTATTCTTATTAAAACAACTTTCATTTCAAGAATACTTAAAAATTGCCCTGTAAATGCCATGTTTCTGGATGTTTCCCTTGCAATGCATGAAAGTATGCCTGGCAGCTGAATTCACTTTGTATGTGCCTAAACCCACTTTTCCCTGTGAGTTCCCAGAAACAGATGCACATACATTATTAATTGTTGACTAACTTGCAATCATCATCAAGGGCAGAAAAACTATACCCCCATCAGGAAACCATGCAAACATTATGATTAGTTGAAAACGTAGGCAGATCTTCAGAGGTCTATATTGAGTGAAATGGTAGCTCCCAATATGTCTAGCAATATTCATGAAGGAATCTTTGCAAAGCAAAATATTTACTGTACTCAAGTGAAGCAAACCAGATGAATTGGAAAGTTATGTACTTGACAGAAAAGTCAGAATTCCTATCCTCCCTATAGAACCCCACCCAATAATATGTGTATTTTTAGAGAGGAAACAAGAGAATTAACTAATGTCGTATAACTTTGGTTTCAGCTGTATATCTTATTTTAATAGTCACAGGAAGTGATGGCTCACCATAATTCATAACGTCACAAGATTTGGTAAAGAATAAATGGATCCTAGGAGAATAACTACATCAGGAAAATCAAATGCATGTTCCTTGTAAGCAAGGGGACTCCTGCCCCTGCCGCCCTGGGTTTTCATATGAGAGGTGGTAGCGTTCATATGCTTTCATGGTCAATCAGCCGGTTCTTCAGATCTTCAGGAGCACAATGAACACAGACAAACCAAATCCACTGCTCTGACTTGATTCTGATTCATCGCAAACTTATGAGACATCATAGAACTGCCTCTGTGGGTTTCTCAGACTAAATCTTCTAGGAGAGTATAGCCTCCGATTTCTCCTTGGGAGAATCTCATGTATTTGGACTGCTGAGCTTGTGGTTAGCAGTCCAATAAGTAACCCACTATGCCACAAAACTGAAGCGTCCTGGAATTCCCATGTTTGTTCAGTGCTGTACAAAGTGTGTTATGACTCACGTAATCAAATGTCTGCATAATGAGTAAAACACAAGTAATCATGTTTATGTTATTCTCTGCTTTCAGCCAAGATCCAAGTGCCATCAGGAATGATATCCCTAGTTCCATATCCTCATTTGAATCCAGCTTGAATTCCTGGCAGCTCTCTCTTAATGCACTCAGGCTGCAACCATTGTAGCACAACTTGCCACTTCAAAACTTACAATCTCAAAAAGCTGGCTACGCTCCAGACTGATAGACAAAATCTTGGAAAAGCAGTTGCAAGTGGCAACATCATCAACAACAGCTAAACATCACACACTTCAGATAAAAGCAGTTCCAGCCTTCACGTTAGGGGGTGAGTTAATTAAGTAGATGAACAAACCATAGCAGGCTAATTTTTAAGTTGATAATTTTGTATGGCTCAAAGTGGTGTTACAAATATCCGTATATCCCTTGACAGAAAAAAGCTTCCCCAATCCTGATCTAGAGAAATGATGGACATGTTTTTCCTTTTTGGTTTTTTAACCCTAAGTTGTGTTAAACAGGGTTCTCTAGAGAAACAAAACCAGGGCATTTATGATTTTAGAGAGATGATAGATAGATAGATAGATAGATAGATAGATAGATAGATAGATAGATGGATACAACATAAGAAATAAACAACTAAATAGTCCATAGATAGTACAATTGCCTCAGTTCAACTCACTTCCATGAGATAATTACTACACTGACAGTCCTTCAACTTACCAGGGTTGCTAGGTACAACTCAAGGAAGCAGGCAGCTGAATTTTATGTAGAGCAATACAGTCAGTCTGGCCACAGGCAGCAACCAGCAGGGCAGGTCACCAACAGCCAGCCAGATGACTGGGTCCGACAGTCCCCAGCTCAAGTGATGTATACATCAGCAGTGTGGCAAAGCAGGTCTTGAAGGAACCTCAAACTATAATGACACAGTCCACGGGTTGGGTGTCCCACAGACAGTGTAGCTCCCAAATTAAGGCAAAGAATTAGCTAAAGTAGCCACACACTGGTCAAATCATCAAAGAGCAAGAGACAGAAAGGCGAGGCTCGCAGAGACATTTATCATTTTGCTTTTTAATTAAACTGCAACCTTATTAATCCTACATGTGTTTATTGGCCAGGTTGGCACAATAAACCTACCTATCACATAACTGTTTGATCATTTCATTTTAATGCTGTCTATTTTTTCACTGGTTGCCCTTTGTAATCTTCTATTCAGCTTTTTACTTTATCATTTTTTAAAGTTCACCTAACTACTCTGGGTTGAAGAAAAAATTTCAGACACTTCATTTTGATCTTTTCTGTCACCATTTGTCTGTTAATTGTGTCATACTCTGTTGGTGTGGCATTTACTGTATGCTGAAATTCTTGCAACAAATATCTCAAATACCAATAGTGTCATTCAAGTTGATCAGGTTCCACCAGAGCTTTTAGAAAATACAGACAATGGATAAGGACATGGCAGTCAACTTTTGGGGAATGAAAGGATAACAAAAAGCTTATAGACAACAACAAAATACTGTCTGGTATAGTGCCAGTTAATATAATCAGCTCAGGTTTGAAGACAGTCAAAATATGATTGAGGAAAAGTTGGGTCCTCAAAAACAAATAAACTTAATGGCATGGAGGGAATACAGTTTTGGAAGCCTTTATTTGTTGTTGTGGCAAGACTCAAAAACAGAAGAAATAACTGTAAGCATTCAATAGTAATTAGAACATTGTATAAAGAATGAATCAAGGAAAATTGGAAGCTGTCAAAAAATAAATGTGTAAGTGTATATATCTTAAGCATTAGTGAGCTGAAATGAACTATTATCCATTAATTGGCAAATCAGATGATCTACTATGCCAATAATATTAAATCATCATGTTAATTAGCAAAACCAACATTTAAAAGTTTGTAACCAATTATAATTCTATTAGTGATATAATAATACCCATACATTTGAAGAAAGACCAGTTAATGTAAATATTATGTAAGTTTACTTGCCAATTTTCTAATGTCAAAGATGAAAAATAGAAGATTTTTACAATTTCAGCATTCTAAAATTGATCACATACTCAATTAAGATGCAATAATAATTACTAGTGATTAGAATGTGAAAGTTGGGAACAAAGAAGATCAGTAGTTGGAAAATATAGCATAGATAATAAAAACCACATTTAGAGAGTGCACAGTATTATTTTGCAAGACCAAAGATTTATTCTTTGGAATTTTTTCCCCAACAACTTAACTTGTGATTTTCATGTGGATTTCCCTGGATAGAAAGCACTGGGAAAAAATCAAATACAATCTTGGAAAGAAATGATGAACTTCAATATCATCAATTAGAGAAGAAAATAGGGGTTTACTGTGGAACAGATAATCATTCACTCCTATGCACGTTTAATGCAAAGCTGAAGAAAAATAAATAAGGACGTGTGAGCCAAAGTATGACTTTGAGTATGTGCCATCTTAATCTATACACCATTTCACTAATAGATTTGACACATTGCGGACCAATGACTGATGACAGGTGAGTTCTGGGACGACATTAAGGCATCATATATGAAGAATGAGAAAAGGTATTCATCATAGTACTCTGCACCACCACGGACTGAAAGGTGGGGGCTGCTCATGAGGTAAACAGTCTGGAATTAAGCCTAGTTCTCCCACATGTTGTTGTTAGGTGCCATCAAGTCAGCTCTGACCCATCGTGACCCTATGCACAACAGAATACATCACTGCACAGTCTTGGGCCATCCTCACAATTATCCCTATATCTGACCCCATTTATGGTAGTTACATAATCTGGTATCAATTTGGGACTGGACAGGATAAAGAGTGAAGGGGTGGAGTCTAATCTGTCAATCAGTGCACAGCCAATGAGGCCTCTGTGTGGGCATAGCCTTCTGAGAATTCTGAGAATTCCTAGATTTCCTCCTTGGAGGCAGGAGAGACTCTTTCTCAGTTCACTTACTGTAAGACATCCCTGAGAAGAAGCTACCTGGACCTGCTCTGATGCAGCCCTGGTAACTGGAGGAGCCACATGGAGACCCTGCTAGCGCTGAGATGCTTCTACCACCACTGACATAGCACCCACTGGCCTGTGATCTTCTGCATTCGGCGTCCTTGCATGTGTTTCGTGAGTCAGAAGAGGACTTTATAGATTGGTATCAGACATATGGCCTAATATTGGACTTATGGACTTTATATGGATTGGGCTGGGATGTTTCCTCAATATTCAACTGCTCTTGTTTATAAACCTCTTTCTTATGTGAGTGTCTATGAATTTGTTTCTCTAGTCTACCCAGACTAACACACCATTAATACAGCCACTGTGTCAAACCTCCGCTTTACCAGGCATGATGTCCTTCTCCAGGGACTGGTCCCTTCTGATAATATATCAAAGTATGTAAGATAAAGTGTCCTACTTCTTGATGGCAAAATTTCTACATCAAGATCCCCATAAGAACAGATGTTGTTTGGGAAATTCTCGGCTTATAAATTATAGTTGAAGGCATTGACTTTGATAAGATTAGCAAATCAGCTTGATTAGAAGGGAACCTAGTGGGGTATGATCTGCAAGCCATAGGTCAGCAGTTTGAATCCATCAGCTTTCCTGTGGGGGAAAGGTGAGGCCGTCTACTCCCATTAAGAAGCACAGACTTGGAAACTCACAGGGGCAGTATTGTCCGGTCTTACAGGGTCCTTATAAGTCAAAGTCAACTTGGTGTAAATGAGTTTGGTTTTTAGTGAAGGAGTGAGTAAAACAAAGGGAAATAAAGATACCAACGTTTAGAGAAATCTTTCAGATACCTACATCATTTTATTGAAAAAGGCATTATTGGGAAATTTATTTAAGAGAAATAATACGAAAGCCAGTAACATTTACTTACCAAAAATGTTTTCTCCTATTCTTGGAGACAATTGTTAGAATATTTACAGAGCTCTTATTTTAAAATGATTTGTCTTACTGCACAGGGTGCATCTGGTTTCCATGTTTGTCCATAACTAATTAGCATCAGACAGATATTTGGCAACAGTATGTCAATCAAGTTTTCTCCTTGAAATGTCAACTGAAGGACAGATAAGTTTTCTTGGTTCTTGTAGACTTATTTTAATTGTCTTTATCTTTAACTTGAAGAAGAAACTCAAGCCTGAAGTTACAATATTGAAAGATTCTATGGGCAAAATACTGCACAGCACAGGAAACCTCAAAAGGAGACGGAAGGAATCCACAGAGGCATTGTACCAAAATTTACTTGTGGAGATCAGTCATTTCAAGATGTGGTATATGAGCAAGAATCAACAGTACTGAAGGAATAAGTCCAAGTTGAACTGAAAGCATTAGCATAAAACAAGTCTCCAAGAATTGATGGAATTCCTATTGAAATGTTTAAATAAGCTGGTGAAGGACTGAAAGCATTCACTCACCTATGCCAAGAAAGCTGGAAGAAAGCTTCCTGGCCAACTGACAAGGAGAGGTTCATATTGTGCCCATTCTGCGAAAAATATACCGATATTTTAAATACAGAAATTATGCAGAGCAGAATATACAAACTTTCCACTAATAACATTAATATCATAATTTTGAATCTTTCATTAAACGCCTCAATTAGTTTTACACATTCACCAATATATTCAAGTGTTCTAGAAGGCTTTTGTCTTTCCCTACTGCAGAAATGCACCAGGTAATTCCTTTCAAGCTACCTTGCCATCGCTTTAATTTATCTTCAAATGATTTCATGTTTGAAACCAGAGAGTTGAGAAGTTTGTCGGGGCCCTGCTACTTGATATTCAGCTCTGAGTGGAACTTAGTAATGTTCACCAGGAATGCTCTATCACACAGTCAATTGCTATCAAGTTCCTTGACAGGGTCTCCCTTCCTCTCCATGAACAACTTGACTTTATCCAGTAGATTGTAAAACTTCATTAGCATGCTCCTGGGTCTCGGACATTGTCCTGCACAGTGATAAACAAGGTCATCATACTCAGAGTGAAGATCACTCGGTAACTCCTGAAACAAGCATTGGTTAGAGCCTCTGCTTTTGACTAAATGTGTGCACGACACCACGGTCAACACTACTCAACATTACATTGCTGGGCCACCATGGCTGTGCATGGAGACTTTCTGAGTGAATGATACTGTGGCATAAAAGTAAGTCAGTTAGCTCAAGACTAAAATGACTTAAGTCTTTCTTCACAAATTAACATTTTTAGCAGCCAATCATGACTGGAGTTCCAACATACTAAGATTAGTTAACTTTTCCAATGTTAGCTAAAGTTTTTTCATCTCCTCTCAAGCATTTCCTCGTCTAGGGTTGTGGCATGTGCTGCTTTCAGGGACAGCACTTCCCCTTTCTTGTCAAACTCTGCAGTTATCCAACAAAGGAAAATGGGCAATTGGCCAGTATCTGTTATGTCCATTGTCTTGTCACAAGCCAGAGAGAAAAATGGAAATCTCCTACAGCAGTGGTTCTCAACCTGTAGGTCGCAACCCCTTTGAGGGGTGAACGGCCCTCTCACAGGGGTCACCTGATTCATAACAGTAGCAAAATTACAGTTATGAAGTAGCAACAAAAGTAATTTTATGGTTGGATGGGTCACCACAACATGAGGAACTGGATTAAAGGGCCGCGGCATTAGGAAGGTTGAGAACCACTGTCCTACAGAAACCTTTGGTGTCTTCTTAGTATCTTGTACTAAGTATTCTGAATTAAGATGATTCTGATTGTACTTTGTGTGGTGCTAACAATGCCATAGTGTCAGCCTTGCAGTTAGCTTGCTCATTACCTAGCTTGTCTGAATAATGTCTGTCAAGACAAGGCCTAGTGGAAGTAGTTTGTGATACCAAATGCCATTGAAGAGGATTTATTTTATCCAGATTACATTTGACTTCCCAATTGTTTTAGGCAGGGTTTTCCAGGAAAACAAAACCAAGACACTTAAAATTATGGTATGTCTATATAAGAAGATAGGTTTATACAATGAGGAGGAATATAACAGCTAATTAGTCCACACAGCAGTACAGAGGGCTCCGTCAACTCACTTTAGTGGAACAGTTATTTTACTGAAGTCCTTCAACTCATATGTGTGCTGAGTCCAAAATCAAGGGAGCATACTGCAGAGTCTTCCCTCAGGCAAGGCAGGCAGAGTCTGCTCCCAGGGAACAGGGTGGGTCTGCACCAGTCAGAAACTCAGGAGCTCTGATGGGATCTTGAACTCAAGCACTGTGACAAACCACCAGCTGCAAGCTCAATGGATGTATGTCCCAGCAGCCTGGCAAAGCAGGTCTTGACCAATCTGCAAGTCTTAGCAATGATCCACAGGTTGGCTTGGCCCACAGGTAGTATAGCACACCGGTTGAGGCAGAGAATAGCTAAAGGAGCAACATGCTGCTCCGATCCCCTTGGAGCAAGAGGGGGTTGGGATATCAGCTATCTGTTTATTTCAGTCATCCTCCAATCAACTTGTGACCTGATTAAACTCTGCCCACGTGTTTCTATTGACCTAATTGACAAAATAATCATAACTGTCACACCAATTGATTGAGTTTAGCATGTTTTCCTTTCTCGCATTACTGCTAATGCATCACCAAAAACTGGAGGAAAGGTTTGCCTTTGACTTCAACAACATAACCATTTCTCTTAGAAATGTCCACACTCTGCATCAAGCTTACTTTTTCTTTCTTTCTTTCTCTCTTTCTCTCTCTCTCTCTCTCCTCTCTTTCTTTCATTCTTTCACTTGTGTTTGCAATTTGGACGATGCCACACAGTGCAACTTCTGATAGCTCTCGGGTCAGTGTGTCACCAGTACATCCTGTGTTTTGCTCTGGCAGCTTTTGTAAGTCTGCATCTTGGATCTGGAACATAGTCAATGCTCAGTGAGTCACTGATGCTTGAGGGCTTTTCTGCGTATAATAATTTCATCAATCGTCATCTGAGATTCTCTTTTGGTGAGGATGGTTGATTATGGATGTGTAGATAAAGGATACCTCGGAGTTATAGTCTGTGCCCACAAACAAAAGAGCAAAGAAGTCATCAATCATCGGAGGCAAGCTCATCAATGCTGAGGCATTATCTCCTTGCATCTCATCTCACGATCACCAGAGCATCAAGGTTTCACCATAGTGGGTTAACACTTTTTCACCGTGAACACACCTGGTACAGACTGTCCTCTGAGTCACTGCATTCAGGCAGATGGATTGTGTGTAGCTGACAAGAAGCATACATGTTCATCCCATCATATACTCATATGCCTTCTGTTGATCCTGTAATTAGCAGTCCTTGCTTGCCTCTCAAAAATTAAGTTATGATTATGATTCACTACATATAAATTTATGTAGCTATGGGAAAGGCTTCTAGATTTATTGAATTTTGAGTCCTGTCTTCCCTTGCCTTGTCAAGACCAGACCAAATGATTTTATGGTTCTTACACAGCCTACAGACTGTATGCTTCCCACCACTGCTCCAGATTGGGGGGGGAAAATGGAAGAAAAGAAAGAAATTTAAAAAAATGTAATTATGAAGCCTTACATTGCAGCCTTAAAAGTACTACAGGAAAAGAGAATCAATAGTGGCTCTGTTGCATAAGTGGTGGATTACTGACTTCAAGGTTGGTAGTTCAAACCTACGAGCTATTTGGAGAAGGATGAGGCTATGCTGCTCCTCTAAAGAGTAACAACTTTGAGAATCCTATTTAGGGTTACTATATGCCAAAATAAGCTCAATATTATAGGTTTTTGTATTGGAAAATATTGAATACTTTTTTGAGGGAAGGGAGGCACAGAATCACTGTACCAAAAACCTGTACATAAATCATTAACATTGAACCTTGAATAGAATGAGGGATACTATGCAGTTCAAAATCAGAAAAGTTCCGCACAGGAGTTGTATCCCTTCACCATAATTATTGAATTTGCATACAAAGCAAATAACCTGAAAAAGTGAACTATATGCCGACCAGAGATTCAGGGTTGGAGAAAGGTTCATTAACAACCCACCATATGCTTATGACACGATTCTGCTTACTAAAAACCAAGAGGACTTGAAACACAGATGAAGATCAAAGAAGATAGCCTTACATTTGGATTACCCTCAACATAAAGAAAACAAAAACCCTTATGACTAGACCTAAAGAAAACATTATGATAAAAGGAGAAAAGATTGAAATTATCAAGGACTTAATTTTATTTGGGTCCATAATCAATTTCCTTGGGAAGAAGTAGTCAAGAATCCAAACAATCGATTGCAGCCATCAGTATGGGTTATGATGCAATGAAAAGAAATCCAAAATCATCACCACTGGACCAGTGACACAGCTAACATCACGATAAATGGAAGAATAGTTGAAGTTGTCAAGGATGTTGTCTTCCTTATATCTATAATCAATGTTCATGAAAGCAGCAGGCAAGAGATAAAAAGAAATATTGCCTTAGGTACATCTGCTGCACATGACCAATTAGAGTATAGAAAAGTAAGCATGTTACTTTGAGTACCAAATGTGTCTGACCCTCAAGCCATAATATTTTCAATTGCTTCATAATCATGTGAAAATTGGACAGTCATTAAAGAGCACCGAAGAAACGTCAATGCATTTAATTTGGGATGCTGGAGAAGAGTATTGAGGGCTCCAGGGATGGGCAAAAGGACAAGTCAATCTGTCTGGAAAGAAGTGTGTCTGGAAAGCTCCTCAGAGACAAGCAAGTCAAGGAGGCTTTGTCTTGCATATTTGTCTTACATATATTGGACATTTTGTTAGGAAAGACCAGTTGCTGGGGAAGGATGTCATGTTAGGTAAAGCAGAAGGATAGCAAAGGAGAGGCAGGTCCTCGTGGGGATGGATTGACACCATAGCTACAACACTAGGCTCAGGCAGAGGAACACTTGTGAGGATGGCACAAGGCTGGATAGTGTTTCGTCCTGTTGAATATAAGGTGCTACCGATTGGAATCAACCTCATGGCACCTCACAACCACACTAGTGTCCCTCCATTGAAAAGTTTAACCAGCACAAGTCAACAAGTTATGTATTGTTCTCAGAAGCCTGAAAGAATACTTGTATAATTTTCTTTTCTTGAGAGTGTTTTAAATTGTATGCTGATTACCAGAGCTTAATATGTGAACACGTGGTTTCCAGAAGGTTATGCATGATAGTGGAAGCCTAAAATCTATTTGCAAGATCTAATTATGGATTAAGCCTCTGGTGAATCCCGTCTGACTATAATTGAGATATGTGAATCCCGTCTGACTATAATTGAGATATGTGAATAGCCTTGTTACCAGACCTTGATCATGGTAAAGTTGATTATGGCCGACATAGTTAGGTTTAAATAGAATGTCTTATCATTTGATCTAACTTTTAATCCATTGTAAAGTTGTCTCATTTAAAAAAAAAAGTGAAAGGGAACCACATGTAAGCTGAGTCTCTGGTAAATGCCCTCTGACTGAACTTGAGGGAGGGGAATAGGTCTGCAGAGAAGTGTGTTGCAAAGTGAATTACTGCAGCTGCAGTATGTCAAAATTCAACACCTTATCATTTGATCCATTTAAAAATTTCCTTGATCTTTCCTTGATGCATTTTAAATTTGTTCTCGTTTTAAATATTTTCTGCTTTCTCTTCTATTGCGGTTTTCTCAGTTTTACTTTGTTATTGTTGTTAGATTTTTGCTTGTTGGTTTTAAACATCTTCAGTATATAAAATCAAGGATAGGTAAATCTATAGAGGTAAATCTTGGGGTATAGCAGGGGAGGCTTACGAGAAATAAGGAGCTAGTAACAATAAGGACAAGAAAGAAAAAAAATGCTCTAAAATTGATAGTGGTGATGATTGCACCACTACTCTTGATACGATTGAACTATTAGATTAGATTATATGTGAAATAAATGTAAAAGAAATAATAAAATCGATTTAAAACTAAAATGAAGTTTAAAAAATTATATACCATTAGCAAAATTAATGACACTATCAACATAGCTAACTTGTACCTATGGTGGGAGATTTATAATGTTGTCTATCATAAATGATGTTTCTAAGTAAACCAGAGACATATGTAACCATAGATATATGATAGGATGTGGGGTTTTCACTTGTCTAGTCCAAATTTAAGGACAATTAATTCTTATGATATGACTCTGCTTCATGCTCACCCTCATGAAGAGACTTAAGTGAAAGCCCACATCCTATCATATATCTATGGTTACATATGATATAGGTGCTATAACAAGATATGGTGAAGAAACCAGGTGGTGCCTAGCTATAGGAAAGAATAGCATCTGGGGTCTTAAAGACTTGTCTTAAAAACAAGCAAAGTGTGGTGAAGAAATTAGATGGTGCCTGGCTATCAATAATGTATGGCGTTTCTTAAAAGGTTGTTCTAAACAAGCAGCCATCTAAGTGAGATGTCAACGAATTCCACATGGAAGAAGCACATCAACATCAGTGACCGGAAGATTGTGAATCATATAATCCAAAGGCAGAGGAGTGAATAGTATCAGACACTTAACTGTGAGATTCTGGTTTTCAGAAAGATGTGGATGACATTGGGAGTCAAAGATACATTTGTGAGATCTACATAGGAAATATGCGTCCTGTGATTTCTCTCTATCCGTGATGTGAAGAAACTTGTTACCACACAGAGTCCATTGGAGAGATGACTGTAGAAGATCAAAATGATAAACTTGCCTTTGATGGTTAAAACTTTGTCAATTGACCCCTCCTCTGATGCACTTTGGGCCTGATCTGGTTTTCAACATTTTGTCCATTTTGTTTGTTCATATTGGGATTTATCTCATTATTTTGTCATTGGGGTGACACTTGAATTTCTGTTATATGTTTTCCAGTATAGAAAGCCAGGATTTATGAACCTATAGAGACAGCAAGTAGGATAAGGGTTTCGGGGGGTGAGGGGTCAGTTGTCAGGGTACAGCGATAATGGTAAAAGGGAGCTGATATCAAGGAGTTCAAGAAGAAAAAATGTTTTGAAACTGATTGTGGTAGCAATTGTACAATACTGCTTGATGTAATTGAACTATGGAATGATATGCTATCTGTATTAGCTCCAATTTAAAATGACTTTGGAAAGAGATAAAAACAAAACAAAACAGCCATCTAAATGAGGCATCAGATAAGTCCACATGGAAGAAGCACATCAGCCTGTGGTATCCAAGTACTGTAAATAATAAAATTGAAATCCAAAGAAGGGAATGACAGCAGAGATTAAAGTATGGACACCAGGCTTGCAGAAGACTATGGATGGCAACAGAAGCCCCACATCCATTTGCAGAATTCCAACAGAGATTAAGCCTCTGGGGATTCCCCACTGACTATATAGTCCAGAGATGTGAATACTACCCACTCCTTTTTAAAATCATTTTTATACCCTTCCTATCAGACAGTATTATAGAGTTGATTACAGCAGGTGTAGTTAGGTTAATTTAATTATTATTGATTATAGAAGTTGTTAAGTATGATAACTGACTCAAGTCAACACCACAAAGTCAATTCCAACTCATATTGACCCCATTGTCAGGAGAAAACAGTCCCTGGACAAGGACATCGTGTTCCATAAAGTTGAGGAGCGGCAAAAGATAGGAATGCCATTGATGTGTTTGACTGACACGTGGGGAGTTCGCAGGGGGTCAGAGGACAGTGTGGTTTGAGGACGGTGCAGGACTGTGTGGTTTCTTTCTCATCGCACCAAACAACAGCTAAATTGAAATGTCTTAGCATTTAATCTCCCTTTTGACCCATTTTAAAGTTACTTCCATTTTTAATATGTTCTGCTTTCTTTTCTATTTAAGTTTTTCTGTTTTATCTAGTTATTGCTCTTGGTTTTGTTTCCTTGTTTCCTGTTTGTGCTTTGTATGATTTGTCTGTATATGAAATCCAGGGTAGGTGGACATATAGAGACAGTTACTGTATTGATAATTTCTAGGGTGAATGGCAGGGGATATTTGGGAAGTTAACAATGTGTAAGAGAAAAAAATGTTCCGAAATTGATTGTTGTGATGACTGCACAACTCTTTTTAATATGAATGAATGGGTTCATTGTATGGTATGTGAAGTATATGCCAATGACACTAATTTTAAAAATTGGTGGTTCAAACCCACCAGCCACTCTATGGGAGAAGGTTGAGGATAGTATTTTTCTGTAAAAATTTATAGTCTCGGAAACTCTATATAGAGTCCATATAAGTGGAAACTGACTTCATGGTATTTACTTGAGGCAGTTATCATTGTTATAACTTCTTGTATTAGTCTGGGTACTTTAGAGAAACAAATTCACAGCAACTCATGTATAAGAGAGTTTTATGTAAAGAAAGTGTGCATCACGAAAACAGCCCAACCCAATGCTGCCCAAGCCCACAAGTCCAACATTAACCCATTAATCCAACACCAGTCCACAAAGTCCTCCACCTCACAAAACAGAGGCAATGATGCCCACTGCAGGAGGAAAGCTGAGTCAGTGAACGAATAAGCATCTCAACACTAGCAGGGGTCTCCAAATGGCTGCTCCAGCACTCAAGGCTGCATCGGGATAGGTCCATGTGGCTTCTCCTTGGGGATGTTTTGTAAGAAGTCAATCTTGCAAGCTGAAGCAGGGAACTGCTAAGGCAGCTGCACCCTGGTGCAACCATCACAAAGCAAGAGACCCTAGAACTAGAAAGGCGAGGCTCACAACCCATTTATCCCTCTGCCTTTCAATTAGCCCCACATGTGTTTATCAGCCAGGTTGGCACAATTAACTAACTCACTTCTATAATGCAACAATAGTTACATCACTGTATATACAACACTAAGTGATAGATGATACATTACAAGATAGAAAGATGAGGATAAATATGCTCACCTTGACGAAAGTCCATTTATTAAATTTTCTCTCGATTTAAAGATGAAACGAAGGGAGGCTTCACTTCAATATTTTATGTGACTTATTCTTTCAAGAAGGAATTTGACTTTACAGTGGGTTCCATAAAGGTATTCAAGAAAGATCAAAGGACAGCATGGGACAGAGAATGAGATTTGTAAGTTCCAAGTATTCTGAAAACACTCAGGGCAGTGAAGCATGTCTCTAATAAGTATATTGGAAATATATTGGGCCAGTTCCAACTGAGATAAAAAACACAGTGGGGCATAACTTGAAAACTAAATGCTAAGGAATTGGGTATGACCATTGTGTTAGTCTGGGTAAACTAGGGAAACAAATCCACAGAAATTCATATGCATATGAGAGAGTTTTATATAAAAGGTAAGTGTACATTAAGAAAGCATACCAACCCAATCCAGTCCAAATGCATAAGTCCAAAATTAACCCATATGTCCCACACCGATCTACTAAGGCCTCCTCCATCTCATAAAACACACACAATGATGCCAACTGCAGGAGGAAAGCCGAATCAGTGAACGTGTAAGCATCTCTGCACTGGCAGGGGTCTCCACACGGCTGCTCCAGCACCCAGGGATGCATCGGATGGGTCTATGTAGCATCTCCTCAGGGATATCTTGCATGAAGTGAGCCTTGCCAGCTGAAGCAAGGAACCAGCTAAGGCAGCTGCACCCTGGTCCGACCATCAGAAAGCAAGAGACATGGGAACTAGAAAAGCGAGGCTCACCAAGCCATTTATCTTTTTGCCCTTCAATTACTCCCACATGTGTTTATCGATCAGGTTGGCACAATAAACCTTAACTATCTCAATCCACTCCTTGCCAACTTGGCACCTGTACACAATTCTTTCGCCTAATAATTCCAATTATGTCACACCTACACCTTAATCTTATGAATATATTCTCCCATCTATGAAAGTTTGTAAGCCAACCATTTCATGCCTTTATCCCCCCATTTTTGGGTATCCAGTTTCTATACTGCCCATTTACATCAACTCAGTGCTCTGAGGAGACAATCATGTTTTTCGACATGAAGAATCTTCATTCCAGTTGGAACCTTGTGAAGTCCACATCCATAAGCAAAGTCAAATCAGGACAGGCCATCCATAAAGTCAACAAAAATATGCACCAGTTCACAGGCTCCAAAAT
>NW_022104341.1:41137111-41138870 GCF_000313985.2 Echinops telfairi
GGCTAAGGCAGCCGCACACTGGTCCGACCATCAGAAAGCAGGTTGGCACAATAAACCTCAACCATCTCAACCATATAGGCTATGGATTGTCTTCTATGCAACAATAGATATAATGATCAACTTTGCAAATCAGAAAGATCACTTTATCCTCAATGAAACAAAAAGGACAAGAAATGGGTACTGGGAGCAACCTAAGATAAGGATAACTATCAGTCAGATTTATTTGAAAAAAAACTAAAAATAATTTCAATATTCTAAAAACTACTGGAATTCAAATATAGTATAAAATATACAAGAAAAGGTTGTCAACCACCTATGAAATATTTATGGATCAGTCTAAATATTTTCAGGTAGATATTTTCTTTATTAAAACATTAAAAAAATTTTAAACAACTGTTTTTATAAAGCATATTCTTCATTCATGCTGTTTCAGTAATGCTAGCTCCAAGTGCATTCATGGCACAATAACAATTTATCTTTATGAATTAAAACAATTCCTCTTGTGTGCTGGAATAATAATTCTAGATTTTACTAATATCACAATAAGCCTAGGTCTAGTCAATTTTCAAACTTTAACAGACTACCTAGGGTCAATTTTTGATAAACAATGTTTTAAGATAATATAACCCAATAAATACTTTGCTGTTTTCACAAAAACATAAGCTTCCATAGTTAATGTTTGATATGCCTCCACAATATATAATATATTTCAGTGACTACTACTCTGACTTGGTGCTGCCTATTCCATTGCATATGCTGAATATATTATCGCTGTTTTCCGTTGCTGGGGCATCAGTTCTAACCCCTAACAATTGCATGCACAGTAGAATGAAACACTGTCATATCCCATGCCATCCTCACAAGGGATGTTACATCTGAGCCCATTGTTGCAGGCTTTGTGTCAATCCTTATCTTTGAGACAGTCTTCTTTTTGTTGGCCCTCTAATGCACCAATCCTGATGTTTTTGTCCACAGGCTTGTCTTTTCTGGTATCATGTCCAAAGTACATGAGATGAAGTCTCATCATCCTTGATTCGAAGAAGCAATCTAGATGCACTCCTTTCAAGGCACATTTCTATCAGCCTGGGGGACTTTCAGTACTCTTCAGCACCATCATCTAAGTGCCCAGGCCTTCTCTGGTCTACCTGATTTATCGTGCAACTTTCACCTGCATACAGGGGGACTGAGAGGACCACGACTTTGGTCAGGCACATGTTAATCAAAGTGACACCCATGTTTTTCAACACTTTGAAGAAGTCTTGGGCAGCTGATAAGGAGTCCTGGTGGTGTACTGGTTACATATTAGTTGTGATCCTAAAGGTCTGTAGTTTGAAACTATCGGTAACTAACACCCTCCTGGGGAGAGGAATAACGGAAAAGTGGGTGAGGGGCAACGAAGGGCGATGTCAGATATGGAAAAAATAATCTATAACTTATCCAGGGTTCATGAGGAAGGGTGCGAGGGAGGGGGGAGAAATGAGCAGATATTAGGGGACCAAGTGGGAAGAGACTGCTTTGAAAATGATGATGGCAGCATATGTGCAAATGTGCTTGACACACTGGAGGAATGTGTGGATTGTGATAAGAGATGCAAGAGACCCCAATAGAAGTATTTAAAAAAAAAAAAGAAGGGGTTTTCTATGCCCATAAACAGTTACATCCTTGGAATCTCACAGGGGGCTGCTCTACTCACTCCTCTAAGGAAGCAGGGAGGACTCTTGTGAAAACCAACCACTTTAGCCTTTAGTCAGCGTGCCTC
>NW_022104341.1:41138970-41162984 GCF_000313985.2 Echinops telfairi
TCAGTTCTAACCCCTAACAATTGCATGCACAGTAGAATGAAACACTGTCATATCCCATGCCATCCTCACAAGGGATGTTACATCTGAGCCCATTGTTGCAGGCTTTGTGTCAATCCTTATCTTTGAGACAGTCTTCTTTTTGTTGGCCCTCTAATGCACCAATCCTGATGTTTTTGTCCACAGGCTTGTCTTTTCTGGTATCATGTCCAAAGTACATGAGATGAAGTCTCATCATCCTTGATTCGAAGAAGCAATCTAGATGCACTCCTTTCAAGGCACATTTCTATCAGCCTGGGGGACTTTCAGTACTCTTCAGCACCATCATCTAAGTGCCCAGGCCTTCTCTGGTCTACCTGATTTATCGTGCAACTTTCACCTGCATACAGGGGGACTGAGAGGACCACGACTTTGGTCAGGCACATGTTAATCAAAGTGACACCCATGTTTTTCAACACTTTGAAGAAGTCTTGGGCAGCTGATAAGGAGTCCTGGTGGTGTACTGGTTACATATTAGTTGTGATCCTAAAGGTCTGTAGTTTGAAACTATCGGTAACTAACACCCTCCTGGGGAGAGGAATAACGGAAAAGTGGGTGAGGGGCAACGAAGGGCGATGTCAGATATGGAAAAAATAATCTATAACTTATCCAGGGTTCATGAGGAAGGGTGCGAGGGAGGGGGGAGAAATGAGCAGATATTAGGGGACCAAGTGGGAAGAGACTGCTTTGAAAATGATGATGGCAGCATATGTGCAAATGTGCTTGACACACTGGAGGAATGTGTGGATTGTGATAAGAGATGCAAGAGACCCCAATAGAAGTATTTAAAAAAAAAAAAGAAGGGGTTTTCTATGCCCATAAACAGTTACATCCTTGGAATCTCACAGGGGGCTGCTCTACTCACTCCTCTAAGGAAGCAGGGAGGACTCTTGTGAAAACCAACCACTTTAGCCTTTAGTCAGCGTGCCTCCATAGCAGGAGTTCAGTTTGGTTTGGGGCAGCAGAGTTTCCAGTGCAATATGATGTTAGATGTATTGACTGCTCCTTCCATAATTTGATTGTGCATCCAAGCAAGATGAATTCCTTCACCACTCCAATGTTTTCTCCATGTATCGTGCTGTTGTGCATTGGTCCCCTTATGTGGATTTTGGTTTTCTTTACATTGAGTTGCACTTCAGACTAAAGGCTGAAATTTCTGATTTTCACAGCGAGTGTTCCCGTCCTCCCGGGTTTCCTCGAGCTCAGTTGTGTTCAGCCTATCACTGGCTGTTAATGAACCTTCTTTCAATTCTGATACCAAGTTCTTCATTAAGTCCAGCTTCTCAGATGAGTTGCTTAGCACACAGACTGAATCAGTATGGTGAGGGGATACATTTCTCATATCTATCCTTCTTGATTTAAAACCAAGGAATTATTACTTGTTCTGTTTTTATGACTGCTTCTTGGTTTATGTACAACTATAGGCACTTGATATAAAAGCTGTGATCTAAAAGTTTGATCCAAAAGTCTACTTTGCCTATTTTCTACCAAGGGTAAGCATATCTTGTTTGTATAATTGATGTGAAAGATGTTGTTGCCTCCAACGTTTCAGTACAAGGTCTTAATACTTTGCTCAGATAGGACTAATAAGCTAGTAAATAAATTATTTGCTATAATAAATCCAATACTATAGTCTGGCTTGCAAACAACGATACAGCTATATTCTGAAGGAGATGATGGATCATGTAGTAATGGAGAAAGGAGGAGACCAATCTGAGAGGACATGAGAAATGGAAGGGAGGGGCAATGATAAAAGAAACAAGCACATATGTGGAGGCGTGAAGAGGGTACTGTTGTTGATTTTATTGCCTGAGGTGGGCTGTGCAAATATATACAGTATGCTTCTTTAAAAAACAAACAAACAAAAATATTTCCAAGTTCCTTATCCCTTAAACCTTAATCGTAGTTTGAGTGGCTTAAAAAAACAAAGTAGGACCCCTCCAGATTCCTTAGTGCTCAAACCTAAACAGTGCCTTCGGGGCTTAAAGAAAAAAGGAGGAAAGTGAACCTGAACTGGACTTGGAGTCTTGCAACAAACAAGTTCACTTCAAACAATCACAAAAACAAACATACACACACACAAAGGTAGGAAAAGTAAAGGAGAAATAGACTTGAAGTTTTAGTAACAAATAAGTTTATCTCAAAAAAGACAGTAACTAAAACCGAAAAGATTTATAGGACTGTGTAAAAATTAAAAATTAAATGCAAGTTAAAGTTATATTTTGTATTTTTTGTCCATGAAGAAAACAAGTAAATATGCTAATGGAAAGCTCACAGAAGGTGATATATAAGTAGCTATTAACTATTTATTATGTTTAATCTATTTACTATGTTTAATCTTACTTATATAACCAAAGAATTAAGATTAGGACAAGGTACTTGTTTTGCCAACTGTGAAATTCATTAAGTATTAGATTCTAGTCAAACATCAATTTGCAGATGAAAGTTAAAGGTAGGACATGAGAAATGACTTTGCAGATAAGTAGGCATTCTTTCCTTAAATTACATATAAAGCTACATAATAACCCAAAGTATACCTACTACCACAGATTTGTACATAGTGGGCTGGTCTTAACTGATGTGCTGGGAGTGAGTAGTCTGTCTCGTTTAGAGATAAGTTACACTGAATGGATCATGTAAAGTGAAGAGAAATAAAAAAGGCCTGAGCTACCTGAAGGACAGGTAATTTCAAACAGCTGAACAATTCATATCATCTAAATGTACAGTTTGAAATCTGCATACATAATTCATGGACTCCCAGGATAGAAAAGGGTGTCAAAAAATTCATATTTGAAATGGTTTCCTGAGACTTACTTGTAGCATTTACTTATTTCCAAGATGTTATACTCCCCTCTGTGTCTGAAAGAAAGTCACCAACAGTGCACTAACCTGGAAACATAGTTGATATTTAACAATTGACACCACACACTTGATAAATTCTCTTTCAAGTTTGTTAAACTAAGTGGATAATGTTTAGATTGTCCATTTTGTCAAAAGCTTTGTTCATAATAGTCTTAGCTTTCCTGAACAATTATTACTATTATGTGCCATGGTGTCATTTTTAAAATGCCTTCGGTCACATCTTCTCTCCTTCAGTATTTTAGAAATACACACCCACCCACCTCTGTTATGAATTTAGGAGACCTGCTTGCATAGTGGTCATTCATTGGGCTGCTGACTGCAAGGAGGGCAGTTCAAAACCACCACCTGGTCTCCATGAGAAAGAGGGGCTCTTGACTCTTGTGAAGACTGACTAAAGTCCCGAGAACACTCAGAGGCAGTTCTGTGATTGGCATTGACTTCATGACAGTGAGTTGAGTGAAATTATTTATTTATTTCCCACATGTTCATTTATAAATGCACTATCAGAATCAGTTTGTAGTAGCCTTCTACATTTCTTTCATTTAAAAATTGTTCACTATGTTATGGGGCTTCTGTGAATTCAAACAAGGATTAGCTTATAGGAAGAAAGGGCTTTGCACCATAGTCTCAGGGAATTGGCATAAGGTAGGTCACAAAGATAATGTTACCCATTGTAGTTTGCTGTACAGCTCCTGGGATCTTACAATTTTGTTAAGTTGCTACATAAGATATAATTTCTGGTATTTACTCATATGGAGAAAAGGAGAATGAAGTACATCTAAGGCTAAAGAAAAATTAATCCACAGGACTAATATCTCATACAGACTACGGACTCTTCTAACATGAGACCAGATGGTGCCTGACTCTCATTTGCCATCATCTTGATGAAATCACAATAGAAGGGGCTGGGTAGAATGGACAAACAATTTAGAACAGAACTCCAGTTCCTCAATAAAGCTGCACTCCCAAGGACCAGTAGAGAATAAAAGAACCTTTGAAGCTTTGGGCCTAAGATAACTTTTAAATATGAAATTGAAGATGTCTCTGTTGGTCACGTGAGTCAACAAGAAATTGGCTTATCTATATTATGAGATACACACTAATTCGTTGAATCACGTCATTCCTTAAGCAAAGAAATGCATGAGACTAAAGGGTCAACATCAAAAGGAAAGGTGAAAAGGCTAGGAGAGGAAAGGGGGCTAGGATCAACGGACAGAGAGCCAGCAGAGGGCAAGCAGTGAGGATGCCAGCACAGTGTGCAAACTGCGATCAGTGAAACAGAACCACCTGTGCAAAAACAAAAAAGAAACCAAATTTTCTGGGTGAAGTTTCCCCTAAAATGCAGTAAAACTTATTAACTATGAGATCAGACTTCATTATTTTGTAGCTTAAAAAAATGACTCAGCTGTTACTTCTGATACACACCACTTGTTTCATTGTGGTTTCTTTATTCTTTAAATTGGGTTTGTTGAAATTTTTTGCTATTTTACACTCAAACTTAATGGTAAACTTCTCTGGGTTACTTTTCTATGATCAAGCTGATAGTTCTGTTGATCAATTCTATACCAGAGGAAAAATTTACTTCTCCTTTCAATTATTCAGCTCCCTTTTGAATGGTTCCTGCTGCATACACATATCCTTTCTAATCATTTGGTTCCTATTAACTTTTCATGATTATTTAAAAGAAAGTAGTTCATTAAGTATGCTCATCATTCGATAGTTATAACTCATGAATTCTAAGTCACTTATTATCACTTATTTTTAAAATTGTCCATATTCTCTCAGTAAAGTATAGGTAATGATTTTTTTTGCATTCTTTATTATCTCTTAATTATTTACATTTTTTGCTTCATTTTTGGGTGGAAAAGGGCAGAAGCCAATATCTCAAGCATTTTACAGCATCACTAATTTTATTCTTCTGCTTATTAACAAATACATTTTTTTGAGCTAGGTTCAATTTATACATGTGTAAAAATCGCTTAGTTTCAATAAACTTCTTCACCCTTACTTATCTCATTTGTCTTATTCACTTGCTTTGGTTGCCATCTTTCATTGTGGAGATTAACTGAAAGACTATTACTTTTGTTTTTCTCTTAATTTATATAAAGCATCCATCCTATAATTAGTTTTGGAAAGCAATTTTTCTAGCTATCTAAAAAACATTGTTCTAAAAGAGAGTAACCAAAGAGTACTCAGTCCATGTATGTAACTGTGCCAGATTTTATAGACAACAGGTTTTTTAAAAAACTGTCGGTGTGAAAAGAAGAGAAAGGGAAAAGGGGTGGGAGGTACTGAGTTTGCTTAGAGCTTCAGATTGATTGTTCACTCTGTCTCTTGAGCATAATTGCCTTGAACACAATATATGAACAGTTTGAATTCATTTCAGAAATATTCCCAATCTCTTGTTAAAATAATATTTTAACAACTCAATTTTACAAATAATCGATATCTAAGAAAGAATAGCAATATCTTCCTAGTAAGATCTGTTTACTTCCATATTCCTGAGGGAAGTTCTCTTACGCATTTGTCCTGCTTTTATACATCTTGTAAGCAGAGGCACTGATTGTCACTGCTTCTAGCCTATCTTTTCAAGAACGTTTGTATAGAGGACAACCTCCGCCATAGTGTGTGTGTGTGTGTGTGTGTGTGTATTACAGTCATGTATAGAACTTAAGAAAAAAAGATTTTGGCTCCTTATGGATATTCTTCCTCTGTAATGCCACCTCCTCATGAGCCAGCAGCATCTGTCTCTCTGTGTACCACTCTATGAGAACTAGGGCTCAAGAAAGCAATAAAGTATTGTTAATGATGCTACTGCTACTGATATGAAAAAATGCATGGTTTTTGTCCCAGATCTATGAAGCTTGCGTGTGCAGTCAGGATCCATGAAGAGATGGTAGGTTAGCTTTATACCTACAAACAGAGGGAGATATTGGTGCATTCACTCTTCTTAATATATATAATAGATGATTACTGGCTTTGTGATAAACATTGTGGTATAACAAAATTCCAAACTTCCTAATATTATCTAAAGACTTCTATATTGTGCTCTTCTTGTTTCCTGATTAGCTCAGATTGATTTTGACTGTTAAAAATTCACAAAGTTAACAAGATAGTGAGACTAAAATCTAGTTGCAGTCTGTGTTGTTGCTATAACAGAGCCAGACCTGTTACATGATGCTCCATTGAGAACCACAAAAATAAGAATTAGTGTAGGGCAGAAACGAAGGCTCAGTGGTGTGACATTAGACAAAATATAGTACACGACAAAAACAAAACAACAACAAAAACACCTGCCACTGAATTGTTTACAATTCACAATAACCATACCTAAGATTTTTATGACTGCAAATCTTACGAAAGCTGAAAGACTCACTTTTCTCACAGGTACTGCTGGCAGGTTTGAACTGCCCACCTTGTAGTTACCAGTACAGTGCTTATCTCATAGTGCCACCAGAAACACTCATATATGTATCAGAAAGAGCTGCATATCAAATAGTAATAATGTATTAAGAACACATCCCAGATGGTCTCAAAAAGACCCAGAAGAAAAGTATGTTTGGAAATCATGTATGATTATGGAAGAAATTGCACAATTATGTTAGACACGATTGAATTATGGAATGATTTGACATATGTACTGGCTCCCAAGTTACATAAAATTAAAAAAAAAATTTAAAGGCACAGATCCAGGAATGGGTTTTGGGCTCACACTGAATTCTAGCTCCAATTAAGAACAAGGTAAGTTCTTACATCATGGCCCAGCTCCATACTCACCTTCAGGAAACTATCAGTGAAGATAAGGGTGTAAGGGTACTACAGTGAAGTATGACGAAGAAACCAGATGGTGCCTAGCTATCAATTGGAATAGCATCTGGGGTCTTAAAGGTTTGTAGTCAAACAAGCTGCCATCTGTGCTAGGAGTCAACCAAGCCCACATGGAAGAAACACACCAGCTTGTGTGATCCAGAGATGACAATTACAAAATTTAGATATGGTGAGGAGACATGCACCAGAACAAAATTATGAACACCCAATTTGTGGAGGGCTGTGGGAGATGTTGGGAGCCCAAAACCCATCTGCAGAGTATCTAGTCAGGCTGAACCACTGGCAGATCTTCTCTAGCCACAGGCACGACTCTCAAACAGACTTACACTTGGGCAGAGATCCTGGTCATCTTAATTATGCTGGCTCGACCTTGATAACTTGGCACACTGACCACCCTAAAGATGGGACCTGAACATGTGCTGCATGCAAGTATCCCTTTGAATCTTGTTGGGGGCCTTTCCCTTTTTATGTATTATTTGTACCTGTGTCTGTATACTTTTATGTTTTTATCCTTACCACCTTAACATGATTTGTTTTCTAGTGTTTTCTGTTGGCTCTCCCAGCTGAGAAGCACAGGAGAAGTGGATGCATGATGAGAATAACTGAAACAAGGGGATACAGGGAAAAGAAGGATGGGGAATGTAAGGGGATCTCATGGGTAAATGGTAAACATGCTGGGAGGGAACACTAGAATGGATTGTAATTGCATAACTCATCTTGCAGATGATTTAAGTAGGGGAGGTTCTATGGAAGGGAATTGATTGATGTGGGAGTGATTGTACAATTCTCCTTGATGATGTGGTTGAATTATTTGACTATTGAATTATATGATATGTAAATTACTTGTAATGAAAATATTGCGGGGGTGGGGAGGTGGGGGAGGGCATCCCAGCCCTATCTAGATGAATTCCATAAGTGCGAAGTTAACTCATAAGTCTCACGTTAGTCCATAAATCCCTCTTCAGCCTCACACAGTCACATGCAATGATGCAAAATGCAGGAAGATCACAGACCAGTGGGTGCAAACTCTTGTGGATTCAATGGCAGTGAAGCATCTCCGTGCTGGCATGGTCTCCACATGGCTCCCCCAGCTCTCCAAGTATGGCTATTCAACAGGAAGAAGAAGCAAAGAATGAGTGTGGCCCACCTCTGGGGAGAAAGAGAGGAAGTTCCCAGAATCCTCATGAGAAGGCCATGCCCACAAGTAGGCATCATCAGACTGTGACCTGAATGATAGGTTTGACGCCACCCCAACATGTATTTATGAAGTTGTCATAAAATTATGTAACTACCACTGTAATATAGGAAACCTGCCCTTCCACTGTTACCCCATGCAAAAATAAATTAATAAATAGTAAACTGCCATTGAGTTGGTTGTGACTTACTGGGACCCTGTATCAAATTTCTGAAGCTGTAAATCCTTATCAGAATAGACAGCCTCGTCATTTTCTGGTGAAATGGCTGGCGGTTTTAAACAACTGACCTTGCAGTTAACAAGTCAATGTTTACTGAGGTGACCCATTAGGGTTTTGCTTCCTGAAATTTAAACATGGGTAAATGAAAATATTAAATGGAATATTCCCAACATAAACCATTCATAAGCTTTATTTTGTGCACAGTTCTGAGTGAGATGATGAAAGCTCATGCTATCCTATTCCACCTTACACTGAGCATGATTCATTCCTTTGTTCAGCTGATTTAGGCTGTACGCACTATCTGCCTATCAGTCACTTAGTAGCCTTTTCAATTATCAGATTCACTGTCCCAGAGTCGCAATGCTGGTGTTCAAATAACACTTCTCCCCCTAACATTGTGTCAATACCAACTGGTAACAACTGTATAGAACAAGGTAACACTTCTCCCCCTAACATTGTGTCAACATCAACTGGTAACAACCATATAGAACAGGGTAACACTTCTTCCCCTAACATTGTGTCAACACCAACTGGTAACAGCTGTATAGAACAGGGTAGAACTGCTCCATTGACTTTCTGAGACTGTAACTACCAAAGTAGAAAGCCCTGTCATTGTCCCAAGGAGCAGCTGGTAGTTTTGGCCACTGACCTTGGAGGTAGCAGCCCAATGAGTAGTCATTTATTTTACTTAATAAGCGCCTTTTCAAGAGCAGCGATGCTGACACTTTGTATATACTGGGGGTAGGTGATGGTGGGATGGCTTTAAGCTTCTTCCTTTAAGGGAAAATTAAAGTTCTCAACTTCAGGAAATAAAAGCAAAAATCATACACTGAGGTTGCTATGATCACATTCCCATTAATTTTTATTACAGTATATTCTTATAGTTGCCAAATGAGATAGTGAAGGTTTATTGTGCCAACCTGACTGATAAACACATGTGGGATTAATGGAAGGGAGGAGAGATAAATGGTTCCATGAGCCTCATCTTTCTAGTTCTCGGGTCTCTTGCTTTCTGATGGTCAGACCAGGGTGCAGCTGCCTTAGCCAGTTCCCTGCTTCAGCTAGCAAAGCTCACTTGCTGCAAGACATCACTGAGAAGTCACATGGACCTACCCCAATGCAGCCCTGGGTGCTGGAGCAGCCATGTGGAGACCCCGGTCAGTGCTGAGATACTTACACGCTCACTGATTCGGCTTTCCTCCTGCAGTCGGCATCATTCATTTCCGTGTGTTTTGTGAGATGAAGGAGGACTTTGTAGATCGGTGTCCGACATATGAACTAATGTTGGACTTATGGGCTTGGGCAGAAATGAGTTGGGATGCTTTCTTAATGTACACTTACCCTTTATTTAAAACTCTCTCTTATACATATGAGTTTCTGTGGATTTGTTTCCATAGTTTACCCAGACTGACACAGTGTATTTTATTATTAGTCATTATTGCTAATCTGTTGTGCTTAATTTATAATAATTCATCATAAATATACATACGTAGGAAAACATACAGGATATACAGTGTTTGGAACACTGTAGGCTTTATTTAGGCTTCCACCAGCAATCTTGGAATGTATCCTTTGTGGATAAGGGGGCCATTACTCTAAAACCCATAATCATCTATAAATCAAAAAGAGGTTGACTGCTTTGAATAAAGATGCAATGGTATTTACAAGGCTACGACACATAACTACAACAAAGCTATCTCTGGTGGCAAGTATAACTGATGATCAAGGCTGAGATGACACCAAACTGTTTTGTGAATTACAATAGGCCACTCCTCTGGGCATAACTCATCTACCAGTTGGGAGAGCCGAAGGTGCCTTTGCTCAGGGACAGAACTCTGTTCCACAGCTCCAAATTTAGTAGCCTGGTGAGTGGATCCTGGTACTTCTGTCCCTCAGCTGGATATCTAAGGGAAGACCACCATATAAATAAATGAAAATACCGCAATATTTCATCAGCAGCCGTGTATTTTGTGTCAGGGCAGAACAATACTCCACAGGGTTTTTGATGAATGGGGGGTTAGTCTGGGTTCTCTAGAGCCTGACTTCTTAAACTTTTTCCACTTGAGACCCCTTCCTACCTGAGAAATTTGAAACACGGAAATGTGAACAAGGCCTGCCAGAGACACATTGTATTCATTGTGTGTTTGACTTGGAATTACTTTCTGTTCACTGCATGCTCAGAAACATTTTTCTGTTGCCAGATTTTTATGACCTGCATTCAGTTATTTGACCCCATATGGATGGCAACCCACATTTAAAAAGCTTTTTCTAGAGAAACAAAATGAGTAAGACAAAGACACGTGTGTGTGTGTGTGTGTGTGTGTGTGTGTGTGTGAGAGAGAGAGAGAGAGAGAGAGAGAGTTTGGTTTATGGTTTGAGTCTGTGGGTCAGAAGTTAAGCAGGAGGCTTATAACGACTCAAACCAGGCATTAGGCAGACCAAGAAGCAGAGAGAAGACAACAGGGAACCACCACTCGTGGATGCAGCGGTGGGTGAATCCAAAGTCAGCGCATCAGGCTTGTGGCTTCAAAGTCCAAGAATTCCAATGTGACTCCTAGACCTTAGGCATTCTGGAGAGAATTGGAATTCAATGAGTCTGAGGCAGGATCCAAATCCTGCAAGAATCAAGCCAGCTCTCCACAGAACCTCTCACAGGAGAATGAGGCCTCAGGATAAACGTCCCTTCAATTGTATCCGGATTGTGACTTGAGGAGGGATCACTCTTCACCCTACTCTTATAACTGATTGGCTGTTCACAGCATATTTTATGATGGGGCTGAGTGCATGGTGTTATATCACATTTGGGGGATTATTAGACTTTAACTGCCAAAAGGTTGAGAATCTTGACACAATCAAATGGACACAAAACCAAACTGTCACAGATTGCTATGCTCTGATGCAAATAGATTACTTTTGAATAAGGCCTTTCGTCGGCAGCACCACTAAATGAATTCAAATTGAAGAGTGTGCGCAAACAACTTTTGACACCTATAGATCTCAGTGGAAAGTACAGCTACTACGTATGGAACATATTGTATGCCCAAGCCTCCAGATTATTATCAACTATATCCTCAAAACAACTGTAAAATAACCTTACTTTACAATATAAGTAAAATGGGGTTTTAAGTGCCCACTTGGATGAAAAATTTAGAGCCAGAGATCTATATGAGTCTGACTCCAAAATTCTTCCTGCTCAACATCGTGTCACACTACTTTTGGCAAGCCCATCTTCCAATCTGAAATGAAAACAGCATATCCAGGTGGCAGCTTTTGCCTGATGCTAGTTGATTCTTTTACTCTTTTTTTTTTTTTTTGCTTCTTCTCAAGCATTTCTTCAATAAACTAATACTCATAAAGTAAGTCTTCTTACCATTATAATAATGTTTTAAAAAAAAACTCGCCAGCATTAAGTCTATTCTGCCTCGTAGCAACCCTACTAGGGGGTACGCCCCCAAAACCGAAAACATTTCTTAAGCCATGTATTTAGTACCTTTTACAAAACAATCTTTTCACCTTCACAGTACTGTCCATTACCCTTAATACATTTGTAAAACTGAGCTTCCATTCTTGGGAACATTGCTCAGGCTCATCTGTTTGGATGGCTGACAGCACTGTCCTCTCTTTTTCTTCACCTCTTTTGTGTCATCGAATAGCTGTCCTATCATGTCCTTCTTCATTCACGGAAAGAAGTCCCACCGAGTGAGGTCAGGTAAGTCGGGTGCATGGCGCAAGAGAGGCATGCTGTTTTTCACCAAAAACTGGTGCACTGAGTTGGCTGTATGAGCATGTGGATTGTTGTGGTGGCAAAACCAGTCCCGGCCCACACACACCAGGTCTTTTTTGTTGTTGCACAATGTTATGCGATCTTCTCAGAACTTCTAAATAGAAGGCTTGATTAACTGACCTGGTGGAATGAACTCCAAATGCACAATCTCTCACATAAAACAACAAATGAGCCTCATTTTAATCATTTATTTCACTAAACCAACTTTTTAAAAAAAATCATTCTATTGGGACTCACGCAACTAGCTTTATTTGATCAAGGTGATGTTGGTGCCTTCCACTGGTTTGATTGATGTTTACTTTCTGGGTCTATTAAAATTCACTGAACCAAGCTCCAAAAAAGTCCAGAAAATGTCCCCATCTTCAATGGTTCATTGTCAGTCTTCGAGCACAAATGCACACATTTTGTCAATATTTTTCTCCTTTTGGGAATTTAACAGAAGTTCTGAATGAAGTTTGTCATCAATCGAAATTTTACCTTTTTCGAAACGAGAAAACCACTTGTATGCTTGCATTTTTCCCATAGTGCTGTCCTTTTAAGCTGTGTTCAACATGACAACAGTTTCTGCCACATGTTTCCTGAGAAGGAAACAAAACTTCACAGGCGTATGCTGTTCTCTTAATTTGGTCATCCTAAAGAAACAAGGTTCAAGCAAAACTGCTTTTATGAAAAAAATTCACTATGACCACAGAAAATCTTCCCAGGGGAAGCTGCTGGGTGCACTAACTCAGAGTGAGTTGCTGACATGCTCACCTAGTGGGGAAAATGTGTATTACATAAGCTCTGCCTAGCAGGCTTTTTTCCAGTTTGGGGAGGGACCCGTCATGTGAGCGAGGGTAGAACTCCCCATGTGGGTTTTGCAGACTCTGGGATTGGGGAGCATGGTCTGCTTCCTTGAAGTGGTGGTTCTGAAGTGTGCACCTTGCGGTTAGCAGCCATGTTCACTACCAGTGCACTGCAGAATCCAAACAATAGAGTTACACTATTGGTTTTCTGTTAATCCTTTTTCTTGTACTATTTGCTTTGTTATATTTTCACTTTGCTGAGAAAAAAACAACTTAGGTCTTTGTGAAACTTAACATGCATAACAGTTACTTTATATGTTGGATAAACACATAACAACACATAACAATTGGATATGTTGTAACCATGCAGTGTCTGGAAAATCACAAAAATTATTTACACACACTCAAATATATATAATTTTATGATGAATTTTGCCCTCCCCTTTCTATGCAAAGCATCTTTGACTTTTAATACTCAAGCCAAATTGTCTCAATTAATTATTTTTTATGTTTTATTCTCATATCTGACACATCTCTTTTGAATTCTCTGCTTCCCAGAATTCAGCCAAAGCTCATTAATTATTCAGCCAAAGCTCAATAATACTCTTGAATAAAATATTAATAATAACTTTAAATTAAATAGGTTCTTCTGACCTATATTTTAAAGTTGGGCCATGCGTCATGGGTGCAGCTTGGGTTATGATTGTTTCCCCTAAGTTCACGGAGTACTTCTTTTTCTTCTTTATTTACATCTATTTGCTTCTGTGAAAGGGAATGAGGGCTTCTTTCCAAAGGAAATTTATCCCAAGTATTTTCTCCTCTAACTAAGGGGAATTCAGTTACTACTAAGAAACAAACTAAGCATAGACAGATCCAAGTAATGAAATTCTACCTTGGGCATCTCCAGAAAACATCCAGTGCTTGTCAGTAGCCAACGCTTGCCTTATTCTTTTGTGGGAAAAGAAGCAACTTCTCTTTTGATATTAAACTTTTTCAGCTGCAGAATATAAAATATATATAGTTATTTAGGAAAATGTGATGAATAAACTTAATTTAATAGTGCATTTGGAAAGAGTAGAGCCATCACAAAGCTTTATTGTAATGAGCTCTTGAGATTTTTATATCTCTATTTACTGATTCACATTCCAAATAATACACTTTTCATTCTTTGAACTTATTTAGTAATCATTTTATATAACGAAGTCTGGCAAAATTCAGAAATAAAAATGCTAGAGGTAAAATTTTAATCAAACAACCAAAGTAAAGCATTTAAAACTCTTACTGTCACATAATTAGATCTAATGATAAAATAATCTGTGTTTTTCCTTATTTGCATTCCATTATTATTATTTGTGAATATCTCAGTTTTGAATATCTCTCTTAGTGGTGATTCATCAATACCTGCATATGACCTCATTCATGCAACCTGGCATGAATGTTGAAAGTGAGGCTTTAGAGGAATTCTAAAAGATATATAATTCTAAAAATAGCAATACAATTATTAAATCATCACATTTAGAGATGCTAACTACTGCCTCAAATTTTGTCGACTAGAAACCTTAATGAAATTATCCTGCTTTGAGGCAAGGGTATATAGGAAATAAGTCTCAAAAGATTTCAGGTGTAAAGAATAGCAAAATTTTATTTGCGTTTATTAATTTATTGAAGCATAATAATCACTAATGTCATGGGAAACCAAAAATACTCAATAGTGCCATGGAGCTTGAGAATCTTCCAGTTGTGACAGCAACTGACTTAATGAGCCTATTCTGGAAATAATTGAGTTTTTGTGCTTTTCTTTTAATTTCACTACCTGATGATACCTGAGAGTAGTAGACTATATTTCAGAATCCCATTAGGTATCCTTATGAGATCCTATTTCCTAGGGTTTTAAAATCTAATTGTCAGTCAATCTTTTACAGTAAGCCTAGCTTTCCTTTGACTCTCATGGCTCTATGTGGTGGGAAACAAACAAGAGAAGTACGTTCCCTCATTCTGTCAAGGAGGTTTCCTAACAAATTACGTTGCCCCTCAAAAGAAAACACAGGGAGACTTGTTTGTTGCTCTAACAATTCTCATAGTGCATATCTTCTTGTCTAAGCTATTAAAGGAAACAAAAGCTGGAACCCATAGAGCACGGAGAGCCTTACAACTGAGGTCCGTCAGATTTATGAAGAAATTGAAGTATTTATTAATGGCATAAGAGGGAGCTTTGTTTCTTAAGAATATCTTAGATCTTTTGATAAACCTTTGTCTTGTATAAGAAAAAGAGTTGCCAACACAATTTATTGACTTGTAAGGTTATTTGACTTAGTCTGAAAATAGAATATTTGTTTTTTCTTTAGACATTTTATGATGAAAAAATGTCCTCTATATCATTTTTCCCTCTTAGAAGATTTCATAATTATTTTCTGGTTTTAGCCCATTGGTGGAATTTCAATATATATTTTTAGAGCAAACAGAGTACAATTAATATTAGTTATCTATAATCTCACCATATCTCTCCAGAGTGAACCACTTAAAACTAACAAAATATTAAATCTCATACTAAATTAGCTAGGTATTTTTGCAAATCTCTAGTAGGTGAATTTTCTCTTGTTATGGACTTCCAAGTCAGTTCCAATTCATGGGAACCCTTAGATAGCATTAATGTACCTCAAAACGAATCTTGACAAATAAAAATTTATCCTTGGGCATATCCAACGTATAAATCTTTTTCTTTTCAATACGTCTAGGGACATTCTTCTAAGGGTTTTAGTTAAAAGTCCATTCAATGATGTTAGAGAGAGATGCTGCAGCTGACACCTGTGGCAGCACATTGTTTGTATATCACATTTCCTGTTGAGCTAAAGACGAAAAATGATGGTAAATCTTATACCAAAGCATTGCAGATCTTCGTCATTTGCTTTACTTTGAATTGGGAAAGCGAGTTTTACACATGGCTAAGTTGAGCTGTCAAAATACCCTGACACGGGCCTGTCTTTCCTCAAGGACTTCGCACTGTATGACTGTTTCCTCTTGCTGTGGCTGCAGCAGGCCTGCGGTGATTTTTCTAGGACTCACTAGATACGTTAGGTCACAGAACTATGAGCTCAGCACTCAGTTCCCCTCAGACAGTCTGTCATAGACTATCCTGATCTACTGTTACATAGTTTCTCTCCAGCAGAAGCAGCAGCACCTTATAAGAGCAAGATATTAAATGCGTCCTGGTCAAGAGCTAGCCACAACAGAGGAACTTCAGCCCCTCCCTTGCTGTAATCCTCACCTGGCTACACAGATTTCAACCACCATTAGACAGGTTAGACCAGTGTGTGTGTGTGTGTGTGTGTGTGTGTGTGTGTGTGTTTTCTTCTTCACGAAACATCATTTGGAGGTGAATTCTATGGGATGACAGGAAATCTAAAATGAAAACTATAGACATTCCTAAAATAAGCTCAATACATTTCACATAACTCTTAGAAATTAGGAGTGAAGTTTTGTTGCTCAGAAAAATCTCATTTAATATTAATAATATAATTTCTGAGCAACCATTTGCACCAGTCACCATTTGGTTTTCTAATTTTTCTCTCTTTTTCCATTAATCATTCACCACATGCTAATGAGGTGGACATTGCTGTCTCCATTTTACAAGTAAAATAACTGACAACCCCAGAGATTTTCAAGGTCATTTAGTTAGTAAGTAGCAAAAGTGGCATTTGCATTTGGCTCTTTATGACCTCAAAGCCTGTTCTTGATATACTCCACAGCCCGTTAACATCCACAGTCTTAATTTTAAAAAGATAAACAATATCAAGAAGGAAAATCAGAAATTCAAGTTGTATTGCTATGGCTTTCCTTTTGTTTCAAGGGGCCTCCACTGGCAGCACTTTTCATTGACTGGTTTGACTCCAGATGCAGTGATAAATGTTTCACCACAAGTATTGCATTTTGTATACTTCATTGAACTCACTCCACTTTGGACTGATGCCTTTGAAATATAAATAAAGTATAAATAGAAACGGAATTTGCCATGTGTTCCTTTTAAACAAACAAAGTTTGAGAACATCAGCACATCACATTATGAGTAAAACCAGACGTGAATTTCTGATCAGACACTGTCCTTTAAAAGACAAAGGCAAATAGATGTTCAGCCAACACCTTTCTTCAGTTATTTCATTAAGGATAATAATCTATAACAAGAAGATACATTTACTTCTTAACACTTATTTGGCTTCTGTCTACAAATTTAATTCTATTGGAACGGCAGATAGCACACACATAACTTTTTCTAAGAGGCATTTTGTTATCATTTTTCAGTTACTTACTAATTAGTTAGCCAAATAATTATTGTGCAAGCTGGGACGTTTTAAGAATGAATGGTAGGTACTATTGATAAATGGGCTTATCCCAGACAAATTGTGTCATATAGTTATTCTTTATGAAGTGCTTACTTTATATCTGAGAGTATTTTAGATACTGGGGAAGGACATAAAGAAATAGAAGCTGGCCTCAAAAGTCGAAAACATAGACAAATGAAGTTTTACTCTTGGTAATATAAAAGATAAAAAAATAAAAAATGAAAGATATTCCTGTTAAAAGTTACAATTGTGGAAACTCACAAGAGCAGTTCTACCCTGTTATATAGGGTTTCTAAAAGTCAGAATAATTCCATGGCAGTGAGTTTGTTATATCTATATCTATAAGTTTGTTTCATATATATACACATGTCATATATATGATAATGCAAAAGAGTATATGATCCATTTATTGCGGCCATATCCTTTCTAAAATTCTTTAGGGACTTCAAGAAAAGAAATTTTCTTTTCAGAAGGATTCATGCAGAAGAATTTAACCATATTGAGTAGATTGATATGCAAAGAAAGGATAAAATCTATGTGGAATAGATGAATGGCTCTCAGTCTCCTTTCTCCCCACAATAACATCATGCAAGTTCTGTGAGTTTATGGAAGGGTCATGGGTAGATTGAAAGGGGCGATTTAAAGAAGGAGCCCAGATATTGTGTTGACTGTTGACTAATTTGAACTTATTTCCTCTATTCACCCCAGAGCAGCTGTTTAAATCAGTTATTGCTACAAATTACATGAAAATTCAGGTTTTGCTAAAAGCATGTATTTCTATTGCCCAAAGTCCTCAGGTTTTCACCGCGGCACCACGGGGACATTTAACCTTTTCCTTAAACAGTTCAAAATATGCATCAGAGACAATTAATTGACAAGATCAGCTTTTTGATACCACTCCAATTTAGCTAGAGTGCTATTCATAATATGTTATGTGGAAGTGCTGATTAATTGAAATATTACCCGGGGAATTGATGCTATCTAGAGCTAACCTGAAGCAGGTAAGAGTGACTTTGGCGACAGCTTGTTATGAGACAGCCTTCAAGACTGTGTCAGGCTGGGTTGTCCAGAGAAACAAAATCAGTGATATTCTCTATGGCTAAGAAGTAAATTGCAACGAGTAATTTTATCTCAAGAAGCCATCCCAGCCCTGTGCCACGTGTGTATGGGCCTGATGGTAGCTGGAAATCTCTTCAGACTCACCTAGCTACAGACCTTCACAGGCTGGTGTGCAGAGTCCCATAGATCCAAGGTCACTGGCACAGTGGCAGGGTGCTGACAGCTCTGAGGGTCAGAGAGCCCACGTGGGGCTGCATCCCAGCATCCCAGGAAGCAGGAAGGCAAAGGACAAGAGAGGAAAAAGTAACTGGTGTCTCCCTTCTTAAAAGGACTCATCCCTTAGAAGGGTATGGTAACCTGATTGACAGGTTGGACTCCACCCATACACACCCACAGAGGATCAAGATGACGTCACCTCTGACTGGGACAAGGACTAGAGTTACACCTCTTTCTCTTGCCTTTTCTGGACTCGTGTTGTAGCGCTATAACAACTACTTAATTGTTCCTTAAAACTGTTCAGTCTGGAGAGATATTTTTTATTGTTGTTTTAAGGAATCGTCAAATATCAAGTCACTTTTAAGAATAGAGTTATAGGTTTTAAATTTTTTAATATATGAAGATGTGGAATAATTTCCTAAATTATTATCGAAGGTGAGTAAATATGCTTAAAAATTGGCAGCTTGTTAAATGAAAATTCCAAATCTACTGGTAAAATGTTATGGACATAGGCTGAAGAAATTGCACTGCTGACAACCTATTCTTTGTCCCTTTTTCCAGGTTCTTCTGAAGGAAAATGAACTAGTTTGTTATATGAATAGTTTACTTTATTCCAAAATAACAGTGCTAGTAATGGAAGAAGACTTAGGTTGCAAAGTTCTGTATTGTTTTTTTCCAACTTTGTAACTTAGATTCACATCTTCAGTTGTGTAAATATAGATACAATTCCATGGGGTCAATAGGTGACGTTAAATATAAAGTAAAACAAACAAAAAAGATGGAAGGATCTTCGCTAAAGTAGGTGATTTTTTTAAAGTAAACAAAACATGTGTAAACTCCTTCTGCTCCTACTTAAATATAATTAAAAGAAGAAAAATGAAAATACATAGGATCACATTAAGTTTTTGAAAAAATCATTTAAAATATGTTATGAAACGCTAATTCTTGCATTCTATACAAGAAAATAAAAACTAACTTCACAAAATAAGCTTCAATTGCCCAGATTTTAGGAAGAACACTTAATAGGAAATATGTAAATAGCTGAGCACATTTCTATTCAAACTGACCCTAAAAGACAAAGTAGACTTGCCCCTGTGGGTTTCTGAGGCTGTAAATCTTTAGAGGAGTAGAAAGCCTCATCTTTCTACTGAGGAGTATCTGGTAGTTTCAAACTGTTGACCCTGCTGACCTTGCAGTAGGAGCCTAACAGATAGCCCACTACGCCGCCAGAGTTCCCAAGAAATAAAAAAGCAAAAGAATTGAACACTAAGAAAATGCCAACAGGCTTAAGAGATTGACGATACTAGGTAGACAAAATAATCAGCTGAGGAAAAGACAACAAGAATCATGAAATTTTTCATGTAATGTTCGAATGAGAGCAAATCATAAAAAAAATATGGCACTGTTGGATGGCCCACAGGAAAGTTCTAAATAAGGGAAGATGAAAAAGAGACCGAAGTCTCTGGATGATGCAAGAAGTTATTAGGTTTGCAATCCACTGCAAAACACCTCAGAAGAGAGGCCAAGAGATCTACTTCTGAAAAATCAGCATTGAAAGCTCTGTGGGCCACAACTCTACTTTGACAAGCCGTGATTGCCAGGCCTCTCTGAATACCGTCCCTGGCAATTAGATTGTTGAGAGAAAGCCATTTCAGGCAAGCTAGCATTAGGCTAGATGAGGCTATCTGGTCCAGAAAAGATTTATGCAGCTAGGACGCCCTGTATGAGCTTGACTGTGACGAAAACAGCTCGGTGGTAGGGCGTTGGCTGGGTTTGGGTTTATAGATGTGTGCCACAGCCATGCCTTTTTATTTTCTACTTACCTGTGATATCAATGACATGATTCTTTAATTTGACCATTCTGTGGGGTCATCTTTCTTTGGACGAGGTGTGAATATGGATCTCTTCTGGGCAGTTGAGCAACTCCCTGTCTTCCAAATCACCCGGCACAGACCAGTGAGTGCCTCCAGTGCTTCATCAGCTTGTGGAAACATTTCCATTAGTATTCCATTAATTCCTGGAACCGCGTTGTGGCTAATGCTTTCAGTGCAGTTTGAACCTTTCCTTCACGACCATAGGTTCTTGCTCATATGCTGTTTCTTGAAATGGTTGGATGTGAACTGGTTCTTTTTGGTTCAGGGATTCTGCGGTGGGCAGTGTTCTCTTTTGTTGTACAGAAAGTTGCTATGGGTCGGAAGAGCCTGGACAGCACCATGCTTCTTTAATCATCATTCAATTTGCTCTTCCCTCCAACTCCCACGTATTTAGCCCACTGCTCAATACAACTTGTGCTCTAGGAAATGCTTCTCCTCTATTGTAATATGATTACTCCACCTTTCTATTCTATTTCATATCTTTGTTCTTCCCTGTCTACAAAAGCTTCCAGACACCTCACAGCTTCATTTATGAGCAATAAGTCCACATTCTGAAATCTAAATCTAAGACTAAATTTCCTATCATAATTTATCTAATTTTAAAAAGAGATTAAAATATTATTGACTTCCTAAGATAATTACAAAACAATATTATTTAAATAATTCCTCAAGATATGATGGCCATTAATTTTAATAGCAATGCTTTTACTACAAACAGCCCTTGCTGCACATTTTATCAATGTAAGGAAAATAACATAATTAATATTTTTTGAGCTGCTGTTATTGTTATTTGGTGCCATCTAGTTGCATAGGGACCCTTTGCACAATAGAAGGAAACACTGTCTGACCCAGTATCACCCTCACAGTTGTTATATTTGAACCCATTGTTTCAACCACTGTGTTGATCCATTTCCTTGAAGATCTTCTTCTTTTCCGATCTCCCTCCATGTTACCAGGCATGGTGTCCTTCTCTAGGAACTGATCTCTCCTGAGCACATGTCCAAAGCCCATGAGACAATTGTCCACATCGTTGATTCCAAGAAGAGTCATACCTGGAGTTTCTCCAAGTGGGGTTTGTTGTTCTTTGGCGGTCGTGGTATTTCCAACATTCTTCGACTGGACCAGGATCCAAACGCACTGGTTCTTCAGTGTACCACTCTTATAAGCATGATGAGGTCACTGACAATATCACGGCATGGGTCAGGTACACCTTACTCCGCAAAGTGACCTCCTTACTCTTTTACATTCGAAAGTCACCTCCTTGTTTTTCAACAAATTAAAGAAGTCTTGTGCAGCAAAATCTCCCAATGCAATGCATCTTTTAATTTATTGGTTTCTGCTTCCATGAGGATTGACTGTGGATCCAAGCAAGATGAAATCCTTGATCATTTCAACATTTCTACATTAATCTTGATGTTATATCTTTTGGCACAGTCATTGATTTTCATCAGTGATTTTCATCATTGACTACCTTGATTGCTGAAAGCAAAGAGGTCTTGCTGATTTTAAGGGCTAGGTTGAAGTAATTGTGCATTTTTATGCATCTTGGGTAGATGAAAGCTTGTGTTAACATACTTTAGCAATAGAAAATTTAAAGAAAGAACATAAAGCTCTCTCATCATCAGGAACCTAGATAAGACTAGGAGAGGAGAGGAAATCTAACTCAAATTAAGGAGTCTCAATAACTACCAGGAAGCTAACTGGAATTCTCATGTAATTTCCATAACTGTGCCACGATGTGTACTTCCATGAGGATAATTTTTCATACACACACATAAGCTTCGGTTCAAAATACCGAGAGAGAAAACTGCTCTGCTAAATTATTAGGTGTTGAAAGGTAGGAATAGCTGCTTCTCTGTTAACTCCGGACACTATAAGTAGAAAGGAGGTGTTTAATTGCATTCTAATGCAGTGCAATTAGAAAGAATAGACACTCGATTACTAATCTTCACAAATATGTATCTCAGCAGCAATTTAGAGAGAAACATTTATTATATAAAATCCTCAGTTCTCTTGAAAATTTTGATCTATGTGTTGTATGCAATCCTGGGTTTTGAAGTCATAGAGGTAGGGGTGTGGTAATTGTGGTCATTTCTAATTGTTTGTTCCTGTTACTAGGCACCCTTGACTCAATTCTCACAGCTATCCTACCTACAAGAAAAGAAAACACTGTCAGTTCTTGTGTATCCTCCCAAATGTGCTATGTTTGAGCCCCTTAGTGCAGTAAATGCTTCCGTCCATCTTGGGAGGGACTTCCTCTTTTTTTCTGACCATTTACTTTGCCAAGCGTAATATAGTTTGCCAGGGATTAGTCTTTCTGATAATATGTCCAAAATGCATTAGTCTGGCCATTCTGGCTTTGAAGATTTACAATTATGAAATGTTGTGAAGGTTAAATGAAATATTGCAGGTGCCATAGAGGCAGTTTGGACCCATAGTGACCCTCTGTGTGACAGAATGAAACGCTGCCCAGTCCTGCGCTGTCCTCACAGCTTGAGCCCATTGGTGCAGACACTGTGTCAATTCATCTCCCTGAGGGCCTTCCTTTGTTTCACTGCCCCTCCACTTTCCTAACTAAGTGGTCCTTCTCAAGGGACAGTATGTCCACAGTATGTAAGACAAAGTCTTACCACATTTGCCTTTAAGGAGCACTCCTCCTGAACTTCTTCCAAAATGGTCTGTCTACCTTATTCCATGTCTACCTTTCACATACATATGAAGTGATTGACAATACTATGGCGTAGGTCAAGCACACCTTAATTCTCAAAATAACATCTTTGCTTTTCAATACTCTAAAAAGGTCCTGTATAGCAGATTTAGCAAAATAAATATAACATGTGCATATAATAATATATAAGTTTAAGGGAAAAAATTATTATGAAATTATAGAAAGATTTATTAACCAACAGTACTAAAATGTACAGTTAGTTTCTTGCATACTCTACATATAGCAGCTAAGTCTTGTGGAAGGCAGTAGGTTGGCATGGACTTGATGGCAGTGAGTTGTTTTGTTTTATGTTCTTCTTTTTTTTCTCTATCCCTTCTCAAATAGCTCTGTTTTCGATTTGCACCATCTCTTCTCAAGGGACTGAAATCCTGTTCCACTTAAGTGTTCTTTGAGTTTTCAGGGGGGAAAAATGAAGGGGAAGACCTCTGTTGTTGAGTGGATTGGGTAAGGTTACCCAATGAATATTTTATGGGGCAGCGCAGCTTCCTTTGAAGAATGATTAAGGACATTGGTGGGATGGAGGAAAACTCTTCTGATATTTTACTCACCGATGTGTTTTTCTAATTTCTTCATATTTCTTCCTAAGAAGCTCTTGAGATTGCCTGTGTCCTTTTCAAATTCAATCAAGATTATCCCTTTGAAATCTCCCAAAAGAGTAGCCATAGGCATCTGAACTGGCCTCTCTGTCTTAATTTAACTGGCCCAGTAGAATCTCTCAGAAGCCATCACTATGATTGGGCTTTGACTTTAGGTACCCTAAGGAGACTGACAAATGAATTACAGAAAGAACTTGTCTATTGCCATCCACGGATCTCAGAGCTATGCTTAGACACATTTTGTTCAGAATAAGTCAATGCATGTGTGAATTAGAACCCTAGGAGCAATACTTTAAGATATGCACTTGTATTCATATACTGAATATACGTAAATATAATGCAGGCCACATAAATCATCTATTTAAGACAAGAGAAACATAGCATCTATCGTGTAATCACTTTGTCCCCCACTTTCAAAAAATACTGTGCCTATTATGAATCTATCCTTTCAATGGGAATTTGTTTAAATATATAGAATTCACTTAAAAATACAT
>NW_022104341.1:41163443-41164919 GCF_000313985.2 Echinops telfairi
TGCTTTAAAAATCTCATCATGTATTAGCAATAATATTCATGACACTAGAGTACACTTACAATAGTCAGCTTTCATGGTTATCAAAAAGCTTCACTGTAGCACTTAATCAACCTTAAAAGCCATTCATTGCTTCGGATAGTCCCAGTGCAAAGAACATTATCCATAAGCTTTTTTTTTTTACTTGCATAGAAAAGCAAGGTGGCATAGGGGACAGAACACAGCCCTGGTAAGGACTTCTTTGATTTTAAAAGAACATTTTAATTTCCATAATAGTATTTCCAAGGAGCTTGCTGAGTGACCATTTAATCTACCACGTTTAGGTGGAACTGAAAAGACTGTCTTGTTTCCAATATTGAGAGCTCCTTTCAGGAAATGGACTGGTATCTTGATCTAGCTTCAAGCATGCAAAAGCTTGGTTGTATAGAACTACTGGAAGGTTCTTTCTGTCTGGGGAATATTGAGACCCAGAAAGATCTGTTAAAACTCTGTCTTGCTTCTACGGTGACTATATAATAGAATTTGTACAGTCTAATAAAACTGTTTCTTAGAACCTAGTTAAGAAATTTTAACTTGTTAGTTAAATGAGAATGAAGGCCTTGAAGTTCTACTTCCAACCCACTTACTTCACAAAACACATCTCTGCAAGATAATTACTATCATCATATTACTATTACTTTATTATCATCATTATTAGGCTGACATAGTAAAGGCTCAAAACGTTTCTGAAAAAAAACAAAACAAAACCAACTTGCTATCAACCTAGATATGATTCAATCAGTATGATGAGCAAATAATCAAAAAGCTGAACTATAATGGTGCACCAAGATTGGCGGTATCCCGATGACACCACCGGTTTGCAGAAAGCGAGGACGCGAAGCCCTGGCTGAGGAAGAACAGCTGGTGCCTCCCTCAATATAGATTACAACTCAATGTGGAGAACACAACAACCCTCACCACTAGACCAATAGGGAACTTTGAGATAAGCAGAGAAAAGATTGACTTTGTCAAGGATTTTATCTTACTTAAATCTATAGTAAATGCTCATAGAAGCAGCATCTGTGAAATCAAATAGATAAACCTGCTACATAAGAGCTCTCTCTCACATTTTTAATCATTTTCTTGTGGACTCATAATAATCCATATATCCATTGTGTCAAGCACATTTGCACATATGTTGTCATCATCCTTTTCAAAACATTTTCTTTCTACTTGAGCCTTTGGTATGAGCTCCTCATTTTTTCCTCCCTCCCTTCCCCTCCCATCCTTATGAACCCTTGATAATTTATAACTTATTATTTTCATATCCTTTTTTACATACATTTTTTCATTTAAATCATTTTATTAGGGGTTCATAAAATTCTTATCATAATCCATACATACATACATTGTGTCAAGCACATATGTACATTTGTCGCCATCATCATTCTCAAAGCATTTGCCTTCCACTTGAGCCCTTAATATCGGCTCATCATTTTT
>NW_022104341.1:41165542-41166949 GCF_000313985.2 Echinops telfairi
GCTTCTGAGCTAGACAGCCGCTTGTAAATCTATAAGGCTTTAAGACCCCAGACGTTACATCTTTTGACAGCCGGTACCATCAGCTTTCTTCATCACATTTGCTTATGCACACATTTGTCTTCAGTGATCGTGTCAGGAAGGTGTGCATCATGGAATGCCAATTTAATAGAACAACATACTATTGAATATAGTAAGTACTTGAGTGAAGGCCCAATGCCCATCTGCTGCCTTAATACTAAACCAATAAATATATGCATGTAGATCTATTTCCCCACCTTTGTATACATTACATATGTACACGCCAGTATTTAGATCTCTTAAAATACCCTTTGTCACCTAGTTCCTTCCTCTATTTCCTTTTACTTTCCTCTTGTCCCAGTATCATACACACCCTTCATTTTGCTTTGAGTAATTTATCTCGGTTACATTGCCCTTTCTTAATCCCTACTAGGCTTCTGACACCCTCCTTGCCACTGATTTTGGATCACTTGTTGCTCCCCTGTCCCTGGGTTGGTCAGCACCACCTCCTTACGCCAGCCTCCCCTTCTCCCATGCCCCCCTCCCATGCCCCCCTGGAAACATTGGTCCCGTTGTTTTCTCATCCAGCCTATCTTATCTAGATAGATCTGTAGAGATAATAATATGCAACAAAAATCAAGCCACAGCAAGATAGGCGACGAATGAGAACACAGCGATGACAGGAAAAAAGAAAACTAATGACCCATAAATTAATTAAAAGAAAAAAAATGTTAAAGGAAAGAAAACCTGTAAATAGATCACGGTCTGATTTTTTATCTCTAGGCGTGTCCTTCAGTCAGGTCTGATGGGGTGCCACGGTCTGGCCCCAGAGTCTGTCCTTTGTACTCCCTCAGGGGCTCCCTGATCTGCTCCCATGGTTGCTCTGCCACACGCCTTTAGCGGTTTGCCTCAGTGTCGCGGGGTCAGTCCGGGCCAGTCCCGACACTAAATCTCCAGTGTTGTCCCCCTCAGGGCCCTGGGCAAGCAAGGGACGGCATGTATCATGGTGGGATCAGTCATACGGTCCACTCTGTGCATTGGCTGTTCAGAGCGGGTATATCGTCTTGCAGGCCTGGTGAGCCAGGATGTGCTCCACTCTCTCTTCCTCCCCCTTCCTTTACTCCCATGTACTCTGATCAGACATGCCCCTCTCCCTAGCTGCAGCTTCAGTGCCATCCTCTAAAGTAAATTCTTCTGGGGGGAGATTCAGTTGTCCACATAGCTGGTATTTGGGCGGAGCCCTCAGGCCTCTCCACTGGTTCCCCACTCCTTGCCTGCCCACTGTATTCGTCTGGTACTGGCTTTAAATCTGGTCCCTCTTTCCCTGTGAGACACAAACAACACCCTCCCCTTGGATGGGTCAGTGCCCTATTCCCCCCACCACACATC
>NW_022104341.1:41169039-41169926 GCF_000313985.2 Echinops telfairi
TCATATTTTCATTCTCGTTGGTTTCTAGAAACTTCCTGATTTCATCTCTGATCTGGGTCAATTACCCACTCTTTTGGCAATAGAAAATTATTTATCCTCCAATTGTTTGCCCTTGTTTTCTTCACCGTCCATCTGCTAATTTCTACTCGTGTCCTAGCACGTGTTCTACTTTTGAATATGTGCCATGTGGGCTTGAAAAGAATGTGAATTTATTTGAAAATATCTATCAAGTCAAGTTGTCCAATTGCGCTATTTAGATCTATAGCCTCCTTGTTGAGTTTCTTTCCCAATGATCTGTCTTTTTCAGAGAGTGGTGTATTGATGTCACCAACTATCATAGTTGAGCCTGTGATCTCTTTTTTCATCTTTTGGAGTGTTTGATTTACAAATTTTGCAGGTCTCTCATTAGGTGCATATATATTTATTATGCTCACTGGTTCTTGAGCATTATATAGTGCCCCACTTGTCTCTGGTTATGGCCTCAATCTTGAGGTTAATTTGGTCAGATATTAAGATCTCTACCCCTGCTTTTTTCCGCATTGCCATTTGCTTGGTATATTTTTCCCCATCCTTTAATTCTCAAACTGTTTTTGTCTGCAAACTTAAGATGAATCTCCTGGAGGCGGAAAATCAATGGGCTATGTTTTCTGAGCCAGTCTGTTAGCCTCTGCCTTTTGATGCCTGAGTTCAAGCCATTGATATTCAGTCTTATGATATCCATCTGTGGACTCTGTGATGTCATCTTGTACCATTTGTGTTGGATATTTTCCTATCTACCTATCTAACCCGCTTGTGTTGTGTGTGTGGTTTTTGTTTGCCTTCTTTCCAGTATTGAGCTGATGCTATCCTGGGGGCTGTGTCCTCTTTGTCGCCCTGTGGGTGGAGTT
>NW_022104341.1:41171467-41174091 GCF_000313985.2 Echinops telfairi
GGATTTCTTGTCCTGCCTATCTTATATAGATAGTCATGAAAAAACAAGACCAAACCAAAAGAAAAGCCTATAAATAGTTCTAGGCCTGTCTGTTCAAGATCTCTTTAAAGTGTTGAAGAGCAAGGATGTCACTGTGAGAACTAGTGTGCTCTTGCACCAAGCCATGTGCATTAGGCCATGTTGTCTAGAGCACAATTCCAGTGATACTCATCTATGTATAAGAAAAAAATTTATATCAACTAGTAATCTGACATCAAAAGAAGGCATCTCAGTCACATCTAAGTCATGTCCACAAGTCTGATGCAGCATAGGGCCCTCTTCAGATTCATGTAAATGCAGACTGGAATTGCAGAAAAGTGAAACACGAAGCAGGAAGATCAAAGGTTAGTGGGTACAAAGTCAGTGGAAACACAGAAGGACACCGATCTCAGGATCAGGTAACTCACATGCAATAATGTCTTGTGGCAGTCAGATTTCCAGCATGCTGGAAGGCAGAGAGGCAAATAGAGTGGAAGGTTCCCAGTTTCCCTGATGATATGAAAGCCACACATCCAATGAGGTATTGTCAGGCTTTGTGACCTGATTGACTGGTTAAATTTCACCCCTACACTTCACGTTGACATAAAATTATCTAACTACCACACCGTGGTATTGCCCATGGTCTCATATGCATGTGAAAGTTGGGCATTGAGTAAGGAAAACCAAAGAAGAATGTATGCATTTGAATTATAGTGCTGGTAAATAATATTGAAAGTGTGGACTGCCAGAAGATCTGATAAATTGGTCTTGGAAGGCGAGCCAGAATGCCCCTTAGAGGCAAGGATGACAAGGCTTTATCTTACAGAATTTTGGACATATTACCATGAAAGACCAGTATCTGGAAAATTACATGATGCTTGGTAAAGCAGAGGAACAGGAGAAAGAAGGAAGACCCTTAATAGAATGGATTGACACAGTGCCTGCAACAACATGCTCAAATGCAATAAATAAATGTGAGGTTATTGAAAGGCTGAACAGAGTTTTGCTATGATGTAAGTTAGGTGACTATGAGTTGGAACTGACTTCAGGGCACCTAACAAGAATACCAGCGTGGAGCTAACAACAGTGGAAACAAAGAGTCTGCTCTCTCAGCAATTCAATCAAGAAGCTTCAATGATTTTATTATTACATACAACTTTTATACTCTTTGATTTGACTCTTGGTTAAATGCCATTGTTACCTCTTTGCCCATCTATGATCTCCTCTTACTTATATAACCACCTCTCCTTGGTTTTTTCCTTTTATTCTTCTGAAATATCTACTGTAGGACAGTAACCAAATTCCCATATCATAAACAACAAAAACTATATTTTTATCATTAAAGTCTTTAAATATTGTTTTTCTGTCTTGAGCTTCAATACAATGTCCTAGGATTATTCTAGATTTATGTTGGGAAGTCATACAAGATATTTTCAAAGCACTTCACAAACAACACTAAGCACATACAAATACACACAGATTAAAATCCATTTTTTAGTGTATGTATATTTTTCTTTATGATCAAGTGTTAAAATCTACAAGAGGAAAATGGTCTCATTTGTTCCATAATAATCCTTTAGTAATTGATATTGTAGATGCTTCATAAAAATATGGGTATAGGAGTAAATGAAAAATTATTTGTGGCAGTTACAAAATCGATGTCAACTTGATAAATAAAGGGAAGGGGTGGAGCCAAGCTTGTCAATCAGGACACTGATGAAGGGGTGGAGTCAAGCTTATCAAACAGCCTGATGATGCTTCCTTGTGGGCATGGCCTTCCAAAGAGGAGTCTGAGAACTTCTTCTCTTCCTCCCTGGAGGCAGGACAAACTCTTCCCGTCTTTCACCTTCTTGTTGACACACCACCTGGAGCCACACTGATGGCAGCCAAAGCCCTGGAGATGCACCCACCACCACTGGATTTACAAGATTTTGCAACCACCAGCCTGTGATCTTCCTGCATTCTGCATCATTGCATGTCACTGCATGAGTCTGAAGAGTGATTTCTGGACTAGTATCAGACTTATGCTGGGCTGGAATATTTTCTAAATGTACAATTACTTTTCAAAATAAAGCTCTCTCACACATGTATGGGTATCTCTGGTTTGTTTTTCTAACAGCATTGCTGTAAAATCAGAAAAAAAAATTAAACAAAATATTTAAATGTGCAGCTATTGTTTCACAAAATACCATTTGTGTAGTTCATTTTTGGTATTCTTGAAGAATTCATATTATGTTCTCTTTAAAGTTATTTTTGTCTTGGGGAAAAAAAAGCTAGGCAAGATTGAGACTGTAGGGTAAGTGGGCAGGCTAAGTCCATGGATCCTTATAAGCTAGCCCTCCCTATTTTTAAAGAATGACTAGGTATAATTTCATGATGTGTGAAATATGAAATCAAACAAAAAACTTGGTGAAACTTTCCTGGCCTTTTTCTACCTAATATGTTTTTTCAGCTTCTTAAAATTTCTTCAAATGAACCCTTCTAATTGTCCATTATCTTTGGAGAAAATTTACAAAGATTATCCATTTGGAAGCACAGCAGGCAATTACCATTGTCTTTTAACCTTTACAAACTTCTGAGTTGACCCCTCTGCCTTGAATTTACCC
>NW_022104341.1:41176839-41178355 GCF_000313985.2 Echinops telfairi
AAATCCAGCTAGACCAGACCATGTACATGGGTACAGATAAGAGCTGGAAACACAGGGAATACAGAACAGATATGGAGCAATATATCAATCAATTTGTTGTAAGACTCCAGTGGTATAGGGTGATGTCTACTTGCTTTTAAAAATTTTTAGTATTACCCTGACCTCAAATTTTCCCAACAAACAAAAATAATATCCCTTTTTTCAAGGTAACCTAAGAAAACTAAGACAAGCTCAATACTGAGAGAAATATGTGTAGCGATCTAGTAATTACAGAGACACGCTTAAAAATATTTTTGTTTTACAATGATCTTATCAATGTACTCTAAGAATAGCTAGTGTTTATAGGCAAATAGTAAGATTAGATAGAAAGATAGACAGACAGATGATAGATAGATAGATAGATAGATAGATGATTGATAAAACTGTTTTCTCATCTGCAGTAGTAGATATGTACACTGAACCTGACACCATGCCAAGTGAATTAACCATATTATCTTTAGGTTACACAACAGCACAGCCCCACTGGCAATTGTTTAGTACTTATATTACAGTTGAATATATGGTGGCTATAATGATTAAGCAACTTCTCCAAGATTGCACAGTTAATAAGCAATACCATCAATGGTCAAATTCAGTTCTGACTGACTCCAGAATTCTTCTGAGAAGTGCTGAACAATGGGAAGAGGAGCTTCCCCAGTAGTTGTCATTGGAAATGGCCCAAGTGACTTGGCTTTACTTGTGTATGGACACTTTAAAAATGACTAAGACTACAGTTTCTAAAATATGTTTGAATGGGGACTCAGTTTCAAAACTATCTCATTTTAAAAAGAATAAATATATTTTATTTTTGTGTTTGGTCAAATTTGAAAGATGTATTTTTAATAATTTTCCTTCCATACTTTGTAGCACTATACTTTATTCAAAAACACATGTTAAGTGTATACCACAAATCAAACCCACCAAAGTTGTATCCCTTCTGACTTTCGGGGTCACTATTGGAAAGGCGAGGACCGCTCAGTAGGATTTCTGAGACTCTAAGTCTGAATGGAAGTCAACTCCCTCATCTTTCTTCCATAGAGCAGCTGGTGGACTTCAATCACCACATTCTCAGTTATTAGTCCAATGCGGATGGATCAAGGGTCCTTGTTAAACGTCCGGAAGTTTTCAATGTATAGGAAAAGATGGAAAAATTAAATGATCACTTCTATAATAATTTCTAAATTCAAAGCATCCATTAAAACAAAAGATTCCACACTTCTACCTGGTCTTGGAATTCCTTCTGGAATAGCCACTGACAATATAAATTCAGGAGCTGGATTCTATAAACATGTTAGACATGCAAGCATTAACCTCGTTTAAATTTCTGAATAATTTGGTGGTGAATTTCCCAATAGTAAAGTTGCACTTGAAAGTGATCAACTTCAATGTCATCAACAGATGTCCCTAGAATGGTGAGCAACTAATGAATTGTTTAAAGGGCCTTAATAGCTCATTTACCTAGTCAAACCTCCATCAA
>NW_022104341.1:41181075-41182022 GCF_000313985.2 Echinops telfairi
TGTGTTTCCAGCTCTTATCTGTACCTGTGTGTATGCTCTATGCTCTAGTCTAGCTGGATTTGTAAGGTAGAATTGGGGTCATGATAGTGGGGGAGGGCCATTAAAGAGCTAGAGGAAAGTTGTATGTTTCAATGGCGCTACACAGCACCCTGACTGTGCAGCCTTTTTTCTTATTCTGAGTAGTGCCACATCAGCAAATAAATATCCTGAATACATTATTGGGCTGAAATGGATTGGTAATGACCATTTAAAATCAGGTAATAATACAGCGTACTATGTAGAAATGACAAATTGAAGAGAAATGGTGTCACACTTATTGTCAAAAAGAATATTTCAAGAATGTACTGACATTCAGTGCTATAAGGAGACTGGTTAATATGAATATTATTTAATTTTTCAAACAAGCCAATAAAATGTGAAAAAAAACCCTGAAGATTATTGCTAACTTTTGCAGCTTAAATTTGATAAAACACTCGACCAATATGTATTTATAATTACTGATGATTGGTATGCAGAAGTTGGAAGTAACGTTGGAGGAATTTGTAATTGGAAAATATTATAGCCTAGGTGATAGAAATAATTCCAAGTAGCATTTTACAAGGTCAATGACGTATTTATTGTGAACACCATTTTTCAACAATGTACATAGTAACTATATACCTGCATAACAACAAGTGGAATCCACTGGAAACAAATAGACTATATCTGTGGAGAAGATGATGGAAGCTAATGTAATCAGCCAAAACAAGGTAAGGATTCCACTGGGAATTTCTATCATGTGAGTTCAAGTTGAAACTGAAGAAAATTAAAGCAAGTTCTTGAGAGCCAAAGTACAATCTTGAGTAGTATGGTGAGTTAGTTAATTGTGCCAGCCTGGCCGATAATCACATGTGGTGCTGGTTGAAAGGCGGAGGGATAAATGGTTGGTGAAGCCTCGCCTTTCGAGT
>NW_022104341.1:41182314-41183350 GCF_000313985.2 Echinops telfairi
GTGGATTTGTTTCTCCAAAGTACCCAGACTAATACATATGGTAAGCGGCAATTGAGGTGGACATATCTGACATGCTTTGGCTTATAGTCATGAGGCAGAGGTCAAACATGCCTTTACACGCCATCCTTCTTGACCTATTCTGACACCAACTAGTCTTCTCTCTGCACTCTGTTGCTATGCTGGGTTTGCTTATCCATTGCAATGACCACACAGAACTCACAGACAATACACATCATTTTAATAGGTTATCCCAAATCAGGATCAGCCAACAGTAAGGGTACGTTCTTGATCCACAGCAACATCACTCTTCAGCCAGCAGCCAAATTTGTCTCTGGTCCTCACCTCTCATCCATGGGATCCCTTGGCTCCTGCCTGTATAGGACAGAAGGCTAGCCCACCTGTCGCTCTGCCTCACATTTCCATAGTCTTGGACCAGATGATGAGGAGGGGCCCCGTAGTCTCAGTGCTACTTGATGTGGCACCATACCACAGTCGCTGGGGCTGTGGTCCTCACCAGTTCAGACAGTGTGCTCTTCCAAGCTCCTTGGAGTTTCTCTTTCTTGAAACATATACTTCAAAAATGACTCATCCTGATAGCGGAAGGGGAGGGGGTGGGTAAGGAAAATGGACCCCATTTCCTCTATTAGTGTTACATGAGCCCTATTTGCATATGCGCCCCCCCTCGCCCCCCAGCCCCACAAAGTCAGTGTTTCCTTTTGTCGTGGATAGCGGTGCTCTGTAGGCACGGAACAACAATAGCAACCCCAACATTTGGCAGGCATGACAGAAACTTGGGTAGAAGCGCCATATTAAGAAATTTCACTCCACCACAGCACAGCCCGTCTGAATTGGACATTTTGAGTATGATTGATGTAACACATGACCGAAGGCCTGAGGAGCTGTGAGGTGACATCAAGAGTATCATCTACAAAGAAAGCAAAAGATATTATTAGAAAGATAGGAGGGAAGAAAAGACAAAAATGGATAGCGGAAGAGATTCCAAAACTTCCTCTTGACTGTAGAGAATCTAATGCAA
>NW_022104341.1:41183873-41185687 GCF_000313985.2 Echinops telfairi
GAGCCCATAGGCACAATGTCTCATTCCCACAAGGTGTATGATGATGTGTAACACTTTTCCTTAGGAGCCCTGGTAAAATGACAGATAAGCTTTTCTGATGCTAACTGCAAGGTCAGCGGTTTGAAACCACCAGCTGCTCCATAGGAAAAAAAATGAAGCTTTCTACTCTCTCAAGGTGTTAGTCTCTGATACCCTCATGCACAAGTCTACACTGTTTGATAGGGGCACCATGAGTTAGAATCCACGGGATGACAGTGAGACTTTTTTTATTTTTTGTTTTGAGACGTTTTTATAACTTTGATTACAAAAGCATCCACCACATTCATGAGTGTATGTGTAAGATCAGTAAGCAGACATGTAAAAATACCCTCTATCAAATATGTATATTTGTAAATAGACTCCCACTCTCCCTCCCATTTCTGCTCACCCAGCATCTGCTTGTAGAGCATCAGTAATTGCAGGATTGTTTGTATAAAACTATTTATGTCTATTGCCTTTTACTCTGGTATTTGTTTATAGTTCTGTTTTCCAAGCAACTTACAGTTAGATCTTGCTTTACTTATTTATATTTGTCTTAATTGGACAATCTCTGTCTAGACCATCCAGTCCCAAATTTATTTTAGTTACTTCCCCTTTTTTAGAAAACCAACAGTTTTCTTTGTTCAGTGGTCCGCTAGCAACTACAATGTTTGCACTCGAGCCCCAATGCATGAAGAGTGCAGTGATGGGCTTTGGCAGTCCTCCTGGGTGGCTCCGGTGCATCCCAACAAGTGGTGTTACCCACTGTGGGAAACACTAGTCTAGACAATACTTAAACTTTTATATTTAATGAAGTTAATGATATGGTTGGATTAAAAGAGGTCTTTCTATTATCTAACTATTACAAATATTTTTTTTGTATTTCCCTCCTCTCTTTTATCTTTTTGGTGGAATAAATATTTGTATAAGTCACTTTTTGCTCATGGCTAACTTATTATGTAATACTAGTTTTTCATCTTTATTTGTTTGCTAATTATTTCTATTATACATCTTTAATTAATCACAGATTACTTTTAATTTTTTAGTCGCTTGTTTCAGGGACAGTAAAATTATTGTGCAATAGTATATTACCAACTTTCCTATCCTGACGCTGTGCTAATTTATCATAAGCTTTTCTTTTGTACGTACAATAACTATATGCCATCACCCACCCACAGCTGTAGTGGCTTACACATTGCTGTCAGCTTGGCACTTATATCCACAGTACATCACCAGTTGAAAGATATGAAGACAAATGTCAAATCTTGGATTTCAATATTGGAGGATTTTATGGGGAAAATATTGAATGACTCAGGAATCATAAAAGAATATGGAAGGGACACAGAATCACTGTGCCAAAAGTGTGGCTCATGTTCAGCCACTTCAGGAGGTAGCAGGGATTCAAGCTGCACTGACAGCACTGGGGAAAAACCGGCCCCAGCAACGGGAGGAACACCACTGGAAATGGGCTGCAGGTGCTCCCTCACCTGTGTCAAGACATTGGCAAGACAGTTACCTGGCCAACTGACTAGAGAAATCCATATTTGAGTCTATCCCAAAGAACGAGGATAATACAGATAGAGTAAATCATCAAACAATATCATTAATCCCTCGTTCAAGCAAAATTTTGCTGAAGATAATTCAGAATTTATCATAGTACATTGACAGGACTTTTTCATTAATTCAAGCTGTATTCAAAAGAGGAGGTAGAATGAGGGATATCAACACTTATATCTGGGTAGACCCACGCCATGCGGTGATTTGTGGTTTGGGCATTGTTTTATTTCTTCTAATTT
>NW_022104341.1:41186784-41190996 GCF_000313985.2 Echinops telfairi
CAATGACCTGCCTTTATTTATTTTTTAGTCACAATGATTTTCTGTCATCTGACCTTATAAACAACGAGTTTTCATAACAAAATAACAATTTTATTTCAAAGAACTATATTCTTTTAAGGTAATATAAAGATGAGGTTCTAATATATCAAACACAGGGCATTTATAATCTTCAGGCACATGAACTACTACACTATTCAATAAAATTTAAAAAAGTAAAACTATGAAAAATCTCCTCTCGATGTTCATAATACAGCGTGTGCTAACAGGCTTAGATCACCTGTGTGTTTTTAATACAGTGCTTTGTTCTTTCTTTTATCAAATGTTAGTCCATTTGGCTTTTCTGATAAATGAAATGTATAATTTACATCAGAGAATTATGTATGCTACTCTCCAAGATAGATTTTTGTTTTAAATATTTAAGAAAATTCTGAAAATATAGTTAGAAAATGTGGGCATATTTTTCATAAAAATAAAAATTAAATATTGTGATTATATAGAAAAACTGTTGAAAGAATTAATTTGGGATACATATGTGGTTATATTGCCTTTCCATGGGTGGTTCTAATAAAAAATATTTAAATTTGAACCTTCTGTTTTTTATTCCAGCAATGGAAATATCAGAAATTAAATAGCTTGTTCTTCTTCCTGCATGTTATATAATACAAGATGTGTATAATGGAACACAGCTTGGATTGGAATTTTGTCTATTAAAAAAGACAAAAACCTTATTATTTAAATAGAAAGAATATGTACTAGAATAAAAGAGAGATATGGTATACAATAAAAAGCATGCATTCTGATGATAAAATCAAGCCCTCTCTTCACTACATAAAAATTTTGTTATTGAAGTTTAATATATATCAAAGAGTTCACATATCACATGTGTGCAGTTTAATACATTTTCATAGCCAGATATATTTGTAGTATCAGCTATGAGTTAAAAGGAATACATAAAAATCAAAATAACAGAACAAAAATGTAGGTCCCTATCAATTCATATAAGCCCTGTTTCCTGTGATGATTTCTGCTTAAAATAATACCTAATCTGACCTCTAAGAGCATATATTGTTTTGCATGTTTTTGTATTTTCTGTGAATTTTAATACTGTATGAGGGTAATTAAAAAAACTAGTACCACTAATTTTCTAATTCATACATCATGGGTTTTATTCTCAATTAAAACATTTTTCTGCATTGGATGTCTGTGATCTTTGGATGCCTACAAACATGTTCTGCTAGTAATATACTTGCCTTCTCTTGTTAGGGCGCTTTCACAAGAAAAATAATAAATAAGGATCCATCGAAACTATGGGATGAAAGGGGTTCCACTGGCCCAAGATCACATCAAAGCAGAAGGTCAGCTCAGGTCATGGTTGTTGGGTTTCCAAGTCCCCAAAGTGTTATCTTGATAGATTTTTCTTGAAGAACACAGGATGGTTTTAGGGGGTTATTAGAAAGAAACTTTAAAATTGGAAAGCTGTATTGATAAGAATAGGGCTAGGGAAGTTGAATCCAGGAATGTGTGTTTTTTAGTTGTTTAGGTTTCCGTCACCACAATGCACCTGCCAATTCTTTGGCAATCCCATATGAGGGTTATCATATGAGAATTTCACTGGGAGGCCATATACCACCTGCTCTAAATATCTTGCCTCTTCAGGTTTCTTTTATTTCCCCCCACACTCAAAGGATATTAAAAAAACCGCAGAATTTGAGCCCCTCATAAATGCCCAAGTAGCTGTTTTAATGTAGAAATCAAAATGTTCAGAATTCATGAGGGAGGGGTTAGAGAGATGGAAAGACCGCCCTCAGAAGTCCATAGACAGAGCTAGAGGAGACACCACGAAGCAATAACTGCACACAGTAGGACTGTTTGCCTTACCCTGGTGTATATTCTCCTTTCAGCTTTCACTAATCAGCATTTTTTGAGATTATACTTTACTTTTTCATGAAGCTAAAAATCATACACTCTCTTGGATATATAGAGCACTTTATTAAATAAGACATTGCAGTAATTTCCAGACTATGCAATTATCGAAGCTGCTATGAGCAATCTGATGTACATCTATGATAGATATACACATTTCATTAGGTATAAACCTGGGAGTAGAGGTACTATCCTATTATTTTTTCTATCAGTCTTACTATTTTAATAAGTATGCATATTTGAACTCTGTATTCTGCTATGCAGATTTCTAAAACTGGATGGGGAAGTTTGACTCCCCTTGGCAGGGCTGCTATGGGAGGGAATCAGCTCTCACGATGCGGAGGGGATGGATACATAATGGAGTTGATCATTTTTACATATGTTTGCATGTGTCTTCTTGTGACCTGGTTCTTTTTAAAATCATTTTATTGGGGACTCAAACAACTCATTACAATTCATCCATCCATCCATTGTGTCAAGCACTTTTGTATATCTGTTGCCATCATCATTCTCAAAGCATTTGCTTTCTACTTGAGCCCTTGGTATCAGCTCCTCGTGTTTCCCCCTCCCTCCCCACCTCGTCGCCCTCACAAACCCTTGATAATTTATAAATTATTAGTATTTTGTCATGTCTTACCCTGCCCAACATCTCCCTTCATCTACTTTTCTGTTGTCTGTCCCTGAGGGAGGGGGTTACATGTAGATCCTTGTGATCAGTTTCCACCTTTCTACCCCACCTTCCCTCCACCCTCCCGGTATCGCCACTCTCACCACTGGTTCTGAGAGGTTCATCTGTCCTGGATTACCTTTGTTTCCAGTGAATTGGTTCTTTGAAAAAAAATTTCCCAATTATTGGCTAATCTGTGTTTTATAGTGATTTGTTAGAGAACTTGATATACTATGTAAAGTAATAGTATATCAGTTATATTTAATGAAGAAACCCTGTTGGCAAAATGAGTTCATTGATGGACTGTTAATCATAAGCCAGTCACCATTCCACAGGAGAAAGACGTGGCTTTTTACTCCTGTAAAGGTCATGACGGTCCCTAGCCAAACAAACACCCCCACCAACAGCTACAGAAAGCACTCTGGTGTTGTTTTGAAGGCCATTATCTATCTCTGTAGCAAAAGATTCTTGGAGAGGGAAGGAAGCCAAATATATGGTTTGAAAGGTTGATAAGATTCTTGGCACCCACCGCCCCCTCGCCACCCGCAGAAAACCCCAAACTTTTGTAAACATATTAAATTAGCTTGCTGAAAACAAGAAGGATTTGAAGCACTCACTGAGAGTTTTCAAACTCAATGAATAGAAAACCCAAATCCTCACAGATGGATAAATAAATACAGAGCATCATGATGAATGGAGAAAAGATTGCAGTTATCATTAGTTTGGTTTGATCCATAAAGAATACTCATGGGAGCAGGATCCAAGAAATCAGGTTATGTACTTCATTGTGCAAATATGCTTCACAAGACCTTTTTAAAATGTTGAACAGCAAGGATGTCAGTGGAGCTTGAAGGTACACATGAACCAAACCTTGATAATTTCAATCACCTCATATGCATGCGCAAGTTAGACTCAGGAAGTCTGCAGAAGAATTAGTCTATGTAAAGTACAGCATTGGAGACAAATACTGAAGTTACCATGGATTAGCAGAATACAAGCAAATCTGTCTTGTAACTGATTACAAGGATCTACATATAACGTCCTCCCTGGGGGATGGACAACAGAAAAGTGGGTGAAAGGAGACTTCGGACAGCGTAAGATATGACAAAATAATAATTTAAAAATTATCAAGGGTTCATGAGGCAGGTGGGAGTGTGGAGAGAGGGGGGGGGGGAATGATTTGCTGATACCAAGGGTTGAAGTGGAGAGCAAATGTTTTAAGAATTATGAGGGCAACGAATGTACAAATGTGCTTGACACAATGGATGTATGTATAGACTGTGATAAGAGTTGTATGAGCACCCAATAAAATGATTTACAAAAAAATATATAACTAGTATTCCCCTTAAAGCAAGGGTGGTGAAATTTATTCTCACATATATTGGTCATGTTATCCGGAGGAAAGAGTCCCTAGAAAAGGACATCTCGGGTTTGGTAAAGTAGAGGGTCAGCACAGCAGGAGAACTCTCAGTAAGATTTATTGGCACCGTAAAGGCAGCAATGTGCTCAAACATAACAATAAGGAAGAGGAGGGCAGGACTGGGTGGGTCTTCACTCTACATAGGGTCACTAGGAGGGGAAGCAATCTCACTGGTAAGCTGTCAATAAGCTCTGCTTTCTAC
>NW_022104341.1:41191766-41193495 GCF_000313985.2 Echinops telfairi
GATCCAGATTGAACCCCATAGTGTGGTTAGGCTACAGCTTGCTTAATAGGTGAATTTTTAGCCAAGGCTTGAGGTATGTAAAATAACAAGAGAGCCTATTCATGGAATAGGGAACAACTAAAGTAAAAACTCTAAGAAAGATATAGACTTGATATATTCTAGAACTATCAAGAAGTCATTTAGACAGCAAAGTAGCCACTGAGGAGTCGTGTAAAATTGACACTTAAAGAATTAATGCATGAGTTTAAATAGATGGTGTGTGAATTATTGGATGTAAACTGATGATCTGCTGAACTTTCATCTAACACACATTTTTAAAAGTTTTCTTTAAAGTAAGAAAGGAAGCAGGATAGTAATGAGACCCCAATCATCTAAGCAATCAAAATGATATAGACTTTTCTTTCAGTGAAAGGAGGTGCATTTCCAGGTTAGTAATAGAACATTCTGTCTGGGCTGTTGAAAAAAGATATTAGAAAAACAAGGGTGAAGTCAATGAGAATTTCTTGTGGTAACTCACTTAAGAGGTGATGGTAGTTCAGAAAAGATGGTTGCAATGATTATAGAAGGTATTAGACCCTAGATGTATTTTGGAAGGAGAAACAACATATGTTACAGCTATCGAGGAGGAATTCAGGATGGCCTTATGGTCCTTCCTGGAGCAACAATAAAATTGACATAAAATCACAATGGGAAGATTATCAGTAGAATAATTTTTGGAGAAAGTCTGCTAAGATACTTAACATCCAAGTGGGAGGATCATGGATTCAGTTGGATATTAGATAGATGATGATGATGATGATAGATAGATAGATAGATAGATAGATAGATAGATAGATAGATAGATAGATAATAGATAGATAGATGATAGATAGATATAATAGATATTCTGTCTATATAAATTTAGTAGGAATATTTGCCTTGATGATTTTTTAAGGTCATTAAAATAGATGCTTTTAAAAGCCATTAGACTGGATAAGATCAATAAGGGAATGTAGACAATAGAGAAAAAAGGACAAAACATTAAGCTTGGGAAAGCAGCACAGGCTATTGAGAAGGAATGATTACAGAGCAAAGTAAAAAAGCAATAGTGTGCAGTGTCCTATTTTCCAAGATTTAAAAATTCCATGGAAATAAAATGAGTAGCTAAGTCTACCAATTGTTGTCAAAAGGACAAGTAACTCAACTGAAATTCAACCATAGGAAATAAAAAGGTGGGTTTTCAGTTGCTTTAACATGCTACTTGGAGTCTTGAAGGTGAAAGTTAAACTTAAGTGGATTTAAGGAATAAAAGTACGAGAGCTTCTGGAAACAATGAACACTAAAATCTTGTGATGGTTTCCTATGGAGAGGAGCAAAGAAATGTGCTAGGTATGGTAGTTGGAAGGAAAAGGATCAATATGTATTTTCTTATAATGAGAAAAAATGTCAATATTTTCATGGCAGTAACATAGCAGGAAAAAAAACTGATAAAGAAAAATGTAGAAACAGACCTGAGAAGATAAAAACATATAATACAGGAAAAGGTTTTATATAGAAGCATGGCAACATGCTTATATAGAAGTAGGGAACCAGTAGAGAAGACTGAGTGGCTGGCACCAATCCCAACTATGTGGAATGCCCCACCCTCTCACCCCACACCCCCACCCCTGCCTGCACCTGAGAAGAATTGACTTCAGAGGACAACAGTGAAGCTACAGCTCAGGGAGAGGGACATGTCTGATCAGAGCAC
>NW_022104341.1:41195451-41196406 GCF_000313985.2 Echinops telfairi
GGATATATTTCAGCCAATGGAATTACTGGTAGAAGACCAGAATGATACAAGTGAGAGATCAGGATCTTTAAGTCCCCAGTTGTCTTCTACTATGTTGTCATTTGGCAAGGGATGTGTTCTTTTCCTACGTTCCTACCACAATTTTTCTCTCTGTATTAGAGTTATTACTCCTTCCCCTTGCTACTTCAAGTCTAAAGATGATTCATGATTCCTTCTTAGTTTACTTAAACCAAAAATGGCAAATATATTAAGGTTTTCTTAATTACACTATTAGGGTGTTCCATATGTTTTGTGACTAAAAGAGTAATTGGTACCAGGAGTAGCCCCAGGAAAGAATATTAAAATTATAATTTAGGGCTTCAGTTGTTCACATATTTCAGAAACACATGCGTAACCTCCTTGCCAGAGTGGGCTGAGTAATGAGCAGGTGACGGCATCTCTTTCATAAGAATGATCCCATGCAAACACAATGAGGAAGTGCATACGGAGGGAAAGGCTTTGAGATCACGTGTCTGAGACACTTCCTAGCAGTAGACGTTAATAAAATTATACTGTGGATTAGCTCCACTAAAAGTTCTGGAGATCAAACCGAGAAAAAATAAAAGTGATTGTCTTAAGTGTCACATTTCAGGCTATAATGATGGGTTTTCTTTTTTGTGGGGGGTGAGTTTGAAAGGATTTATTTCCTGTAGCCACAGGAAGTCCTATAGGCCTGTGATGATTTGCAACAGTTCGAGTCTACAGATATGACTTAGAAATATTCTAAGATTGCTAGAAAATTTGCATAAAATTGAGAGCTAGTTTAGAAGAAAATGTTGAAGTTTCCAAGGATTTCATTTTACTTGGATCCACAATCAATACCCATGGAAGAAGTCAAGAAATGAAATTATACATTGCATTGGGAAGTCTGCTATAAAACACCTCTGTAAAGTACTAAAAAATAATGATGTTACTT
>NW_022104341.1:41199812-41202037 GCF_000313985.2 Echinops telfairi
CTTGATCCCATCGACACCTCATGATCACACGGGTTGGTGTGCTTTTTCTATGTGGGCTTTGTTGCTTCTCTGCTAGATGGCCGCTTGTTTAACTTCAAGCCTTTTAAGACCCCAAACACTATATTTTTTGATAGCCAGGCACCATCAGCTTTCTTCACCACATTAGCTTATGTACCCATTTTATTTGCAGTGATTGATTGGATCTGTGAGTATCACAGAATGCTAGGTTATTAGAACAAAGTATTCTTGCATCGAGGGAGGACTTGAGTAGAAGCCCAATGTCTTTCTGCCTCTTTAATACTTAACCTATAAATATATTTTCATGTATCTATATCCCTATTGTTATATGGTAATATATTTACATACGTAAATGCCTATGTTTAGACTTCTATAAATGTCTTTTGTCTCCTAATTCTTTCCTCTCAACTATGATCTTTGTAACTCACTCAATGAGTTTTTTGATAGGTCTAGGAAAAAGAGGGTGGAAGATGCTTATAGGATTATATGTTTCAGTTGTGAATGATTATTAAGTAGATTAATTGTGACTGAAAACATGGAAGTCTCACTTGGAGATTGGTCAATTTTACCTTCTTGTTGGGTATAACATGAGCCATCTGAGCAGCCAAAGTGTGGGAACTCACTACCATCAAGAAAAAAGAAATGGAAGTGAAACTTATCTTTTAGAACTGAGATTCCTGCACATTAAACCTTCTCAGCTTAAGGACCAAAAGCTCTGACACCAGAAAGGCAGCAGAGAAGCAGCAGAATCAAGAGCCACAGCACAAGACAGAACGGGGACCTTCCCTGTCTGTGACACTATGAAAGTGGAGTGACTTCAGACAGGAGGTTTACTTGTGGAGTGGGTGCCCCAGACACTTAATTGGGAAACTAGGTTTGCTGGCCCACGTTGATAAAGCTGGGTTCTGAGGTTTATGATAGAATGGCATCCTCTAAAAGAGCTTTGTAACATTTACCAAGCAAGTTGAGGCAATGACAATTGCATGAGGGCCAGCGAGAGATCTGCCTTAAGGAACAGTGGAGAAGAAGCTGTGCTGACCAGAGAACTGTATCCTGCACACTTCTGGTCCTGAACTGCAACCTACTAACATCTGTAATAAAGCAAACAATTACCATATACACTTGTGTGTAAGCTGAGTTTTTCAGCACATTTTTAATGCAGTGTTGTGGTAAAATCAGGTGGCTCTGCTAAAATTCGGCTCCGCTTATACTTGAGTATATACAGTATGAGCATGGTCTGTGATTTCCGCGTGGTCATTACAATGAATTATCTAACCCAGTTCAGAAGTAGAGTGTGCCGTGGGAGGCATGTCCGGCTTCACGTGGAGACATGACCGCCCTCAGTCCCATCGGTCTCAATCTTGGGCTGAGAGGCACTTTCATTCTTCCTCCCTCTTGTGTAGTCAGAGAAGGACAGGCACCGCCTCTGTGCCTGTTCTCAGAACGTCTTTCATCAGAAACTGATCCCTCCAGAGAGTATCTCCCGAATGCATGAGACGAAGGCTTGCCGTTCTTGCTTCTGAGGGACTTCTTGGATGCACTGCTTCCAAGAGAGATTTGTTCATCCTGCTGCCACTTTACGGTGTGCTCTATATTCTTGACCATTGCCATAATTCAAGTGCAGCAAGTTGTCTGTAATCTTTATTCATTAATAACATGTCACACATATGTGTGGTCATTAAAAATATCTTGGATTGAGTCAGGGACAGCTTAATCCTCAAGGTAACAACTAATTTAAAGAAAAACTCTAAGATGTGTTGTAATCTATTTGACACTATAATATTTTGTTCGAGTGGGGTTTTTTTTTTTTGACTGCTACTTCATGCATGTTGATTATGTGTCCATGTAAAAGGAACATCTTGAAAATGTCACTCTTTTGTCTGTTTTTTGCCATGTTACAACTTTTATACTATTTTTTACTTCATGTTGAGCTATATTCCGCATTGAAATTTTACTTTTTGATCTTCACTAGTAAATTCTTCAATTCTTCTTTTCTTTCAGCCAGCAAGGTCCTGTCATCTGCACCTTGCAGATTGTTAGCTTTCCTCCGATCCTGATGCTCTGTTCTTTTTCATATAATGTGGTGTCTCAAATCACAAATAAATTAAATATGGTAAAAGGATACCACTCTGACATACAACTTTTCATATTTTAAGCCATACAGTACCCCACTATTCTGTTAAAATAATTGAGTCTTTTCTATGTGT
>NW_022104341.1:41202711-41204479 GCF_000313985.2 Echinops telfairi
TGTAATTAAGTCTTCAATTTCTTCTCTAGTCACTCATTTTGAGAAATACTCATATGTTCTTCCATTTTGGTTATCTAAGTTCAAGTATTTATAGTTTTCACTGGAATACTTTGATTTCACTTTGAAATCTTCTGTAAAGATGATTTACTTCATAATTTCTGCATTAACTTTAGCTACTTTACATCCAAGACCAATTTTCAGTCTCTTCTGGCATTCATTTTCTCTTTTATTTCCTGTCTTTTTAATGACTTTTTTGCTTTCTGTATGTGTGGTATCCTCGATGTCATGCCACCACTTATCTGGTCTTCGATCAATGGTGCTCAATCTGCCAAATTGAATCTTGAGATGGTTTCTAAATCAAAGTGGAATATGTTCATCTTTATTTCTTACTGCAGCTTCAACTTGAACTTGCATGAGTAATGCAGATTTTGAATATTTTCTTTTGTAATTTCTATCAACAAATATATTCTTAATGGATTTATTTTATACAGCAGGGAGAGCTGTCCTTTCATGTGAAGACAATTTCTAATGTCCTGTTTCCTTGTTATAACGAATATGTCTGATATTATGCTCACTGATTATACCAAGAAAAAGGCAGCAAATACCTAAAACATATTAGTTCAAGAAGATATAAGACCCCACATATCAAATAAGTGACATCTTATCAGGGACTCGACATTCTGAGTCCTGTTAAAATAGTCAGTGAAAAATGAAGGACAAGTTGCTGAGCCATTTAATGTCTACCAAGGTGGAAACACAGACTTGATTAAACTCTTTGATGGTAGAGGCCATAGGCATCATATCTAGATGTGATTCTTCATCTATTTTGTTATCTAAGTCATAAAATAATATTAAATTTGAGACAAAAAATAACAGTCCACAAAAATTAAAGGAAAAAGTTACAAACATCCAAGAACTTATGCTTTGGAGCTCCACAATTTGATGGTCTAGAAAGTGCCTGTACAAATAGAAATAATGAGTGGAGCCTCTGGGAAACGTCCATAGGGAATTTTATTAAGGCAACAATTATTTAGATTTTAGATTTTCACTCTCTCTTTTGTATATTTTAACACATGACCTTGGGGAACCATATGACTACATTTCATGGAAAGAGAGCTGTACAATAAAATACATTGCAAGCAAATCATCATGTGTTTTGTTTTTAGATAACTTTACACTGCAATGCAATGGCTTTTATGCAATGGAGGATTCCACAGAGTCAGAGCTAAGAAAAATTGAGTGAAGACATCTTCTATGTCTGTAAGAAACAGTAACCTAGAAATGACAAATATAGATTCAGCACACATTTTTTTAGTTGTCCCTATGCTTGGGCATTTCTGGGCCTGAGGCAAAACTGTTTTCCAAGATCTACTCCTAGCACTAAGTGCCCTACATAAATGCTGAAGGCTGTTTAAAATTGAGCAACTAAGGGCTCAAGAGAAATCCTCATAAACATTTTAAAGACACTTACTGGCTAAGTTGTACCTGTTTCTGTAAAACTCATGATTGTAATATATCTTCCCATTAAAAGCTGTGAATGCAATTCTAGCAATCTACTACATATATTCTGGAAAATAGATACAATGGGTTATCAAGATATATAAACACGCTACAATTCAACTATTGTTATAAAAATGTATCTCCTAAATTTTTAGAAAAGTACATCTCTTAAGGAAAGTGTATTTCACCAATAAAATGGTTAGACTATGATGGATTTATATTTAAAAAATTAATAGTAGAATTTAGAAAATTATTTGCAATAGAATTT
>NW_022104341.1:41205669-41207577 GCF_000313985.2 Echinops telfairi
TTATTTTACATCATTAATCATGTTAGATCTGCATACATTTATTTGTATATTTTCTTGTTTGGTACAAGAAAGTCAAGATAGATAAACCTAAGAAAACAGTAAAAGGAGTTTCCTGAGGGTATGGGAAGAGAGAGGGGTGGGAAGTGGGGGAATGGGGACCTGATAACACTGATGATTGTACAACTCTATTTGGTGGGATTGAAAGAACCATATGTGAATGGATATATCGGAGTGTAAGATATGTTAATAAAACATTTTTAAAAAGAAAGAATTTCAGCCTTCAGTATGAATTACAACTAAATGTGAAGAGAACAAAACTGGATCAATAGACAGATGATAAATGACAAAAACTGAGAAATGTCAAGAATTTTGTCTTGCTCAGATCCACAATCAATGCTCACAGAAGGAACAATCAAGAGGTTAAGAATGCATTGCATTGGATAAATCTGCTGCACAAGATCACTTTCAAGTGCTGAAAAGCAAGGATGCTGCTTTGAAGACCAGAGTGTTCCTGACCCATTCCCTGGTGTCTTCAGTCACCTAATATGCATGTGAAAGTTGAATGTTATATAAGGAATGCTCAAAAAGAATAGATGCATTTGAATCATGGTTCTAGAGAAGAATATTAAAAGTACCATGGACTGCCAAAAGAACAAACAGGCCTGTTTTGGAAGAAGGTAGCCAGAATGCATAGTTTCTGCCAAGAAATCTGAGGTTATTGTTGGTTTTCCTTTGGAGATGACTGTTCCTTTGTAAATCACTATGCTCACTACTCTTTCCTTCTTGATGTTAGAGAGTTTGACTAAGACATGTCACGATGTTTTTCTTTGGAGTCTAGACTGTTTGGGATTCTGCTGGCTACTGTATAGTTATTTTCCCTTACTTGATGGTGTTGGGGAAGTTCTCTTTCTTATACTGTTTTCCCTGTAGATTCTTTTGTTTCATCTTGCTCCAGGATTCCCATGAGACATTTGTTGTTCCTTCTGATGATGTCCCTCATCTTCTGTAAGCTTTCTTTAGATTCTTTTTAAAAAATGAATTAATTGTGGAGAGGCCATGGTTGAAGTCAATTTGCAAGGAGGAACAGAAACTCAAGGCCTTTTATTGTTGCACCTCCAAAAATTGTCTTTGAACTCACTACTTTAATTTCCCTTTTCTTTGATTCTATTACTCAGATTTTACCATATTGTCTATTTCTGTTATCTTATTGTTTCTTTTCAGAGCATATATTTGGTGTAGGGTTTCTAGTTTTTCAAATCTGTCCTCAATCTGTAAACATCATTTACATCGTGATAAACATAAACATCATGAATTCTATTTCTGGTAAGTCCAAGTCCTGTTCTTCAGTGTAATTATTGGGTTTGGAAGTTGTTCATTTGTTTGTGGCTGCTTTTCTTAAGTTTTTGTGTGTACTTCAATTTTTGGCTATATCCATGCCATTGTGTTGTAGCTATTAGTCTTGGGTACAGTTGGTACATAAACCCAACTCTTGCTGGGTTTATGAGATGACCAGACCCTTCTTAACTGTGGCTTGGGATGGTCAAGACCTTCTTACTGTGCCACTGGGGCATCTGGGGACTTCCTTGCTGATTCTCAGAGATAGTAAGAGCCTTCCTTCCCAGGATACAGTGACAATCACGATCCTCCTTGCCATCTGTCAGGAACGTGTGTGTAGGGCCTCCTTGCCAGGATGCAGTGACTGCCAGTGTCCTCCTTGCTGGGTTGCTATTATGTCCAGAACCTTCCTTAACTGAGACACCAGAGGCCTTCATTTCCAGGAGGCAGAGATAATTTTAGTGTACATGGTTGGAGAGAGGGGATGGTTGAAGCCAATTTGCAAGGAGGAACAGAAACGCAAAGCCTTCCGTACTGGGTCTCAGTGATGTCTGGAAGTCTCCTACACAGCAT
>NW_022104341.1:41208563-41229563 GCF_000313985.2 Echinops telfairi
TTCCCATCATAATATTTTAATAACAGTTTTATTATATTAGAAAAAACTATTTTAGGCTTATGTATATTTCAATTTAAATCGCTTGCCAAAATTTTGCATAACCAATTAAAAAAATAAAGAAAATAATTTGATTAAGATTTTACTAAAATCCTTGCACATTCAGAACCTAAAATTCCTGCATCACATTTTTGACTTAGAGTTAGCAATTCTTTTGTTTTACTGCATAATATCAGTTTTTATGCATTTCTTCCAATTATACTTCTGAATTACCTTCAGGATTTTTCTTCAAACTATTTATTTCCAATCTGTATATTTTGTTGCACAAACACAAGCAGCAATAGTTATCTCATGACAATCTCCTGTTTTAAAAATGTGCCTTAAAATCAACTAGGTTATAATAACAAAAAGAGTGGTTAATTGCTTTCAAAAAATAAAGTAACTAACAAAATAATATTATCCCAGCCAATTGCAACTTGTTTATTGTTCTAGAAAATTCAGATAGTAACAAGTTATTCAAAGTAGAAGATATAAAATATGTGAGGATAAGAGAAACTAATATTTGTTGTGCAAAGTTTAAGGAATTATAGTGGTAAAAGGAGAAAAGGTTAAAGTTGTTAAGGATTTGTCTTGCTTGGATCCACAATAAATGCTCATAGAGGCAATAGTCAAGAAATCAAAAGATGTGTTACAATGCGTAAATCTGCTGCAGAAGATCTCTTTAAAGTATTGAAAACAAAGATGTGGCTTTCAGGCCAAACATGCACGTGACCCAGCCATAGTATTTTCCATTGCCTCATATTGATGTGAAAGTTGGACATTGAATGAGAAAGACAAGAGAAAAAGTGATGCTTTTGAATTGTTTCTGGAGCAGCAAATTGAGAATTCCATGGGCTACTAAATGAACAAACGAATCTGTCTTGGAAGAAGTACAGCTAGAGTGTTCCTTAGAGGCAAGGATGGCAAGACTTTGTCTTAATACTGTGGTAGTTACACAAGTTCATGTCAGCTGGAAGATATGTAAAAGTGTAGGAGTGGATCAATCTAGCTTGCCAATCAGGTCACAGCCTGATGGTGACAGGTATGGCCTTCTCATAAGGTAGGTCCTAGGAACCTCCTCCTCTCTCTCTGCCTTCATCTTCCTCTTGGCTAATCCAAAGAAACTGCTGGAACCCTGGAGATGTGTCCACCACCATTGGATCAACAAGAATTTTCACCCACTGGCCTACAATCTTCCTGCATTCTGCATCAATGCATGTGGTTGCATGAGTCTGAAGAGGAATTTACCAGCTAATATCACACATAGTTGGACTGAGCTGGGATATTTTCTCAATAAGTAATTATTTCTTCATATGAAACTCTTTCGTGTACATATATGAGTATCTCTGGATTTGTTTCTCTAGTCAACCCAGCCTAACACACATACTTTGGACATAGTATCAAGAGAGACCAGTCCCTAAATGGAGGATATTATGCGGAATAAATTAGACAGGCAGCAAAAAAGAGGAAAGCTCTCAATGCCATGAATTGACACAGTGGCTGCATCAGTGGGCGGGGCGTAGAACCACTGTGAGGAGGCACGGCAGGGCAGGGTTTCCTGCTGCTGTGCAGATAGGGTCCCATGGGCCGGAATGGACCCTGTGGCACCTGACACTAGCCACACGATGAAGCAGTTACTGGTTGGACTTTCGAATATTTCTCCCTTGGAATATTATGATCCTTTGCCATCCAATTGCTAATCCTATACTTAATACTAAGTTTCATTTGTTCAATCAAGCATATTTCATAGCTAATTCGTTAGCTGCATACCTTAAAGGTAACACTGTTTAAAGAGCATAAATTATATGAGAATTGTATGAAAACTCTTTTAAATAATTTGTAATCATGCTAAAGATCTGTTTGTTTAACTTCTATTTTTTAATTGGGATTAATACATATATCAAATCATTCCGTAGTTGAATCATGTGCAGTAGAAGTGTATATTTGCTATCACAGTTTCCAAACATTCTTTTTCTATATGGGCCCCTTGACGTGATCACCCCTTCACCCCACCACCACCTCTGTACACCCCTCCTTTGCTCAAAACCCTGATTCCACTTGCTGGTTCTATAGGTTTATGGGTCCTGGTTTTCATACACACAAACATGGAAAAATATACACTGCACCTTCAAGAGGGTGACCCCAGTAACATAACACTCTTGGTATACCCCCTAATATGTACAATCAAAAACCAAACAAAACAATACAACGTCAAAATACATCAGATTTTAGGGACCAGATCAGGTCCAGCATGCATTATAGGGGGCATCTGCTGATGAGTTTTAACTTTTCAAGTCAGGCTTATGCCTTTGACCTTCTTTACTCGGCTCACCAATGCACACTGTTTAGTGATCACTTTCCTCCTGTTCCTCAGTTGTGGATAGAGGGAGCTCACTCCAGCAATGAATCATAGGCTCACAGTTTCATCCATAGCCTTCCACAAACCAGATAATCAGAGTTTAGGCTCCAATATTAATCCCTCCCTTCAACTTCCGATTGAGTATATGCTTCACAACCCTTTGGTGACTGATGATGGTGTGTTTTTTCCATGTGGAGTTAGTTGACATCTCACTTACATGGCTGCTTGTTTGGAGACAAGACTTTAAGACCACAGACATTATTTTATCTGATAGCGGCACCATCTAATTTCTTCACCACATTTTGCTATAGCCCCCATCTCCTCTGTGTTCCCTTCCTGGAGGCGAGTAGAGTACAGGGCAAAAAAAATATAAATGGTGCTGGAAAAAATGGATATCTGCCTGCAGAAGAATGAAACAAGACTCATGAGCCTAAAAATACAAATGCCAAGTGAATCAATGACTTGAATGTAAAACCCAAAACCATTAGGATCAGTGATGAGAAAATCACAACCAACTTAAGTGCTCTAGTGCAGGGAATACACAGGCTAATTGAGATGACAAGTGGGACCTATTAAAAATAAAGCACTTGTCTAACTTCTAGTTTTTAATCTTAAACCAGGGTGCAACCTTCTCTAATAATAAAAAGTAACTAGCATTGTATTTGGTTTGCCTTATATCAAGATTAGTGTATATATTTGTAAGTACAAAATGTGACATAACCATTCATTTTAATATGTGATTTGTGAAAATCTAAGAGGAAAACAAACAAAAAAACATAAAAATGCCCCAAATCATACTTAATTTTAAATATGTGTACCTAAATTATGAGCAAGTATTTACTTTGTCAGAGTTTTAAAATAAAATGTAATTACATTACAAGGCATCCATCATACTGTGACACTCATTTATGTCTTCATTTGTGTCATTTCCAAAATGTTTATTTAAAAACACATTATATATTACTCTGAATTAAATTATGACAGTTATAACATAATTTTTCATTTTACCAAGAAATGAAAATTCTAAGCATTTTCCATGCTACAGTCTATATTTCATAAAATGTGATCATGCATCTTGACTTTGTTAATGAAATAGCTGTAAAACACAGAAAAACAAAGTAGGAAGAAATTAGTCAAAGAAATTTAAGAGACATCTATTATGCACATGTATAAGGACAAAGGAAGAAGGTGGTTCTAGATACACTAATTGATGTTTTAGAAATATAAAAATTTCACCCTTAAAAATTTAATTTAAAATGTCGCCTGCCTGACAGTGACCCGTGGAACCACAGATATCTCTGCTGAGCTTTTCCTTGATCAGGTGCTATATTTTAGACCTGAACTTAACTCCCAGTCAACTAAGTTTGGCTTCTGTGTTCAAAGTATTATCTTTCCTTGTGGAAAGGAACACGGTAGCACTCAGATAAAATGAAAATCATAAAAGCATGTAATTTTATAGTTATAAAAAACTCCATTATGGATTATATTGCCTCTTGAGAATAGATTTTATAATGAAGGGATAAAAATGCTATACATAAAAAATACTTTATCGTAGTCCTTGTTTCCTTTGTGAATAAAAACCCTGTTACCAGAAAGAAATGTGCAGCATTATGAAAAATAACTTACCTGGTAGCTGATTAACACCACATTCCCGGAATTTTAATGTTGTTGATGATTCTGAATTATAGTTAGACAATAAACTATATGGAAAGTTTAAAATTAAAATGGCAAAATAGCACTCTGAAAATTATTTTAAATTATTAGGGAAAAGAGGAGTATTTACCCCTTCAACAATACATGGAAATTAAGAATTTAATGGGAAGTGCAAACCCTAGCTTATGCTGTGATTTAAGATGTGTTTTATTTTATTCCGCAGAAAAGTAAAACGAGTGTTTATGTTAGTACAAAGAAAGAGTGAAATTCTCAGGTTTAAATAATTACCATGGGATCAATATTTTTACTAGTATTACCTCATCTAAACCTCACAAAAGGCACCCGACTGCTGTCATAGGTAAAAGTTGGACTGCGATCCACATGGTCTGCAGTTCGAAACCACCAGCATTTTCCAAGGGAAAGACTGGCTTTCTACTTCCGTAAACACTGACAGCCTCAGAAAGCCACAAGGTGGTCCCATGAGTCAGCATGGACTGATGGCAGTAAGTTTGGGGTTTTGTTGTTGGTGGTGGTGGTGGTAAGTGGCACCAGTTTGGCTGTGGTCAGCAAAGTCGGCAGTTTGAGTCCCCCAGGTGCTCCCAGGAGGAAGACAGCTCTTGCTACTCCCAGAAAACGTTGCCCACTCAGAAGCCACAGGAGCATTTCTTCCCTGTTCTGTAGGTGGCTGTGAGTCGGTATCAACTGCAGGGCAGGGCGTTTGGGTTATTTTTGTTAAGTGGCACTATGAGATAATGTTGGAATATTAACCAGAAGACCCGATCAGTTCCTCCTGGAGAAAGAGGAGGCTTCTCCAGGAAAGGCTTCCAGCCTCTGAAGTCCTACAACATAGCCCCTTTAGACAGTCGAAATGGACTTAACGGCAAATCATTTGATTTGCAGTTTTAGTTGTTTATGTTTTGTAACATAATATAATGTGGAATGTGTGGTAGGCAGAATAATGGTCTCCCACATTCTAATCCTGTTGTTATACTATGATGAAGTTAACATTTAACAGCGAAATCTGGTACTGTTGAAACAGAAATATCACAAATGAATGCCACCTATTTCACACACCTTAGAGGAGGCTGGAAGTCTACATTCAGGATATCAGTTCTAGGGCAAGACTTTCTGTGGCAGGTCTGAAGGAAGGTCTTCGTCTCTGCCCAACATCTGGGAGCCTGGAATTGCTTGGAAATTTCCGTGTATCTTGGCATTAATCTTTCCCTAGATCTTGGAGACCTACAGGGATACAGATTTTGAAGGATATACTCCACTCCCACTTCTTTTTGGAAGGTCAATATTATCTCCTTTCATCACATGTAAGATCAAAAGGTGATGTAGGCTAAACCCCAGAGAAACTCTCCTTTCAATGGATTAGGGCTGCGCCTGAGTAAGGATGCTGCTTCACATCTCCTTACAACTGATCACATCACATCACACAGTGGAGGTGATCTCATCATTATGGAACTGACAAATTACGTAATTGCAAAATCACGGAATATGATTGCCTATCCAAGTTGACAAATATTTTGAGGAGACAACTCAATCCTTAACATTGTGTAATCTCTTAAAGATACTAAAGACCCCCAGGTGATAGCCAGCAAGGAATATAGGATTTGTAGGAACTCAATTTCATTAACAACCTGAATGAACCAGAAAAGGGATCCTCCCCTGAGTCAAAATCGTCCCCACACCTTGATTTAAGTTAATAAGAGGAGATATTTAAATCCAGCTCTTCAAAGCTCATATAGGTTTTGCTGTTTTCCATGGTATGATGTTGTTTGCTAATAGTTGAAGATTAATATTAAACATTTTTTCTTAATTTTTTGTGTATTCTTCATATATAGTAAAGTTTTATTTGACATGTAATTCATATACCATACATTTCAATGGTTTGAACATATAAAAAGAGTTGTGTAATCATAACCACAATTAATTTGAGAGCATTTTGTTCATTCTGGTAGTCATTAGTATGAGTTCCCACTTTCGCTCCAGATCCCCTTGAATAACCCTGATGCTTTTTTCTGATATGATTTGTTTTGTATCATTCCTCTTCTAACTTTAGTTTATAGTAATTCACCATCTCTGGGTTGTCTTTTATCATTATTTCTTTCCCTTGCACATTATTAGACTGTTTCAAGGTAATCTAATAGCCAACTAAAGTTTATCATAAAGAAAAGTGACATCAGAGGATGAAGCCGGGAGGGAGAAAGGACAGGAGCTATAAATGTTTTATTAAAGTTCTAACTAGTACAGGTATCAAAGGTATATGTGCCTATTACAATTAAAAAATATAGCACACACTCAGACTTAGCAAAAAAGACAAATACATATTTATACATGTGTGTTGTAGCACTATAGTTCTTACTGAATTGATTTACCTTCTATTATAAGTCTTAATTGTGTTTACTTCAAATCTCTCTTCTAGGCAGAGTTAGCAAATATTTCATTTCTTTAGTCCTGCAATAAGCTACTTTTATAACAGTGCACTATAGCTCACTTTGAATAAAATATCAGTGCAATTTTTCATTTCCATTTTGCACATGTTCCGTACAACATATTTTTTCGAATTTTTATCTTCACACCCATAACCACAGGCAGTGGCTAGCAACAAGATTATAGAGCTGAAATGTCAAAGCAAATGAAAAAGTAAAACACCCCAAAGAAAGGTAACCTTAGCTACACGAATATTTTCTCTTCTCTTAGGTTCCACTCCAATAGTATAAAACAAATTGTGGGACCTACACTCACTAACTTTTCTCATTGTTGTCCTATATAGCAGTTCCATAATATTGCTCACCAAAAAAGAACATACAGTATTTAGGAAACTTGTATTCAATCCATATTAGTTTTTCCAACTGATAGCAAATTTCACTTACTACAAAATTTAATTTTTATTAGCTATTGCCTTAATATAGAAATATTAAAATGTTTTGTATTTATCTTAGGTCATGTAATCTTAAATATACTTATTTCTGGTAATATATTTGCATATTTCATCAGTGTTCTCCAGGCATGATCATTTAATCTCCATGTTTAAAAAAAGTTTGGCTTTTTCTGCTCAATTTGATAGATTTTGCTTTATTTTGCATTACTGCACAAGGTAGAATCTCATACAAAAGATTTAATGGAAGCAGTATGACCAGAAACCGATGTCTTGTTCCTAATTTAAGGTAGACATAATTCTTCAGTCTTCCTTATTAATTATCATGTTGTAGTTTTTTTCCTTGTAGATGCTTTTTATCAGGTTGGGGAAGTTATTAATATTTCTAATTTATACAGCTAAGTTTTTATGAAGACCATATGCTAAATTTTATCAGATAGTATCTATTTCTGCATCTATTGAAGTGCTCACAGTTTGAATTTTTATTTTATTAATACAGTGAATAACTGTGATTATTTTTTCTCATGTTAGACGAATCTTGAATTCCTGGGATAAACACTACTTGGTCATGATGCATTATCCCTTGAATATATTGTATTGTTTTCTTAATGTTTTACCTATACATTTTCCATTTCTGTTCACGCAGTACATTAACAATATAGTTTGTCAAATTTTGTCATCAGGCTAATGACGGTCTCATGAAAGAACCCTGTACGTTCAAGTTCCTGGAATAGTTTGTCCTGAATTATTATTATTTGTTCATTACATATTTTGTAGCACCAAAACCTGTAGTTTTCTTTGTGGGAGGATTTAAAATTGTGCTGTATGTTTTCCCTTATACATGAAGGTACATACAGATCATAAAGTTATCTTAATTGACCTTTGAAAATTCACTTTTTGAGTAGAAATGGGGAAAACAGAATAAGGAAGAGATGGACATGTTCCACGGGCACTTGTTGACCCAGTCCACAAGTTTATAGATGAGAGAGGGGTACAGCGGCTGAAAAGTCTGATGCATAAAGAATAATATGGCCATGACCTAGCCTAGGGGGGTTAGGGCTGAGAGGATATGCATAGAGCCAGATGATCTGAAGTGCAGGGAAGTTGGTATGAACTTCCAAGACTCTTGCTTTTGACCTACGAAATGGGTAGGTCTAAATTGACTAGAATCCCACCAAATGAAAAGAGAAAGAAAGATGTTAAACCTGGGAGCCTGTTTACCTAGATAAAGTCTTGATGCATGCTGTGCTCTACACTGGACTTTGATTATGGATGCAGAGGCCCAAAGCTCCAAAGAAAAGGCAGATTCTTAATTCAAAGAACTTGCTTTTCTCCTCAGATTACTGGATGCCTGTTAGGTTAGGCCTTCACCTAACAACAGCAGAAGGATCCAACCCGTAACGTCCCCAAGGACAATCGAATGATACCCTACCCAGTCCTGTGCCGACCTCACAATTGTTCTTATGCTTGAATCCATTGATGCCGCCCCTGTGTCGATCACTCTTCTTTGCTTCCCCAATGCTTTACCAAGTGAAATATCCTCCTCCAGGAACTGGCCTCTCTTGAAAATATGTCCAAAGTACTTGAGATGAATCTTACCATCCTTGCCTCTAAGGAACACTCCACCCATATTTCTTACAAAACAGATATTTTTGGTACCTTCAGAAATCCACGATGCTTTCAATATTGCTCACCAACGTGATAATTTAAATACATCAATTGTTCTACACATTCCTTATTAATTGCCCAACTCTCACATGACTATGAAGCGACTGAAAAATCCCATGGTTTGCATTAGAAGCACCTTAGTCCTAAAAGCAACCTCCTTGATTTTCAGTACTTTAAAAGATCTTGTGTACATTTACATACTGCAATGCATTGCTTGATTTCTTGACTGCTGCTTCCATGAGCCCTGATTGTGGATCCAAGCAAGATGAAATCCTTGACAACTCCAATCTGTTCATTGTCATAGTATCTGCTTGTCCAGTTGTCAAGATTTTATATTCTTTACATGGAATAAACACTGAAGGCTAAAAAATTTTGTCTTCATCAACAAATACCTGTCTTCCTCATTTTCAACAAGCAATGTGTATCACCTGCATATTTCAGGTTGTTAATAAGCCTTTTTATGCATAATGGCATGGCTCCAGGAATTAACAGAATAGCCAGTGAAATATTTTAGAAACAAGAATAAGCACTGGGAGCACTCTCTTGTCTATGCCAGGTAATAGGGAAGCCAAGTACCTGGTGAACTGACAAGAAGAGATCCATATTTGTGCCCATTCCAAATAAAGGTGATGCAGCAGAATGCTCAAACTGTAGAATGATATCCATGATATTATACAAAACTTAAGATCATCCAACAATGTTTATACCAACACGTTTGACAGGCAATTGCCTGAAGTTCAGGCCACATTCAGAAGATGTGGGAAAAAAGTTAGCACTGTTAATGTCAAATTCAAAGCAGGGAATACCAGAAAGATGTTTACTTGTGTTTCATTGCCTAAGCAAAGGCATTCATCTGTGTAGACCATAATATTCTTTGGATAACCTTGAGGAGAATGGGAATCCCGGAACACTTTCTTGTGCTCATTCAAAACTTGTACATGGATCAAGATGCAGCTGTACAAACAGAACAAGAGAATATTGCATGATTTAAAATCAGAAATGCTGTGAATCAGGGCTGCTTCCTCTTGCCATACATTTTCAAACTATATGCTGAGGAAATCATCAGATAAACTGGGCTATATGAAGAAGAGTGAAACAACAGTATTGGAGGAAGGCTTATTAACAACCTGTGGAATGCAGGTGACACAACCTTGCTTGTTAAAATTGAGGAAGAATTCAAGCAATTGCTGGTGAAATGAAGGATTGTAACCTTCAGTATGGATAACAACTCAATGTAAAGAAGACCAAAATCTTCACAACTGAACCAATAGATAATACCATGATAAGTGGAGAAAAGATTGAAGTTGCCAAGGATTTTATCTTACTTAGATCTACAATCTACAATCAATGCTCATGGAGGCAATTCTCAAGAGATCAAAAGACCTATTGCATTAAATCTGTTGCATAAGACATCTTTAGACTTATTGAAGAGTGGGATGGTTCTTAAGGACTAAGCTGTGCCTGGCCCAAGCTATAATTTCTCCATTGCATAAGGTACATGTTAAAGTTGGATGCTGAATAAGGAAGACCATAGAATAGACATATTTGAACTGTGTTGCTGGAGAAGAGTATTGAAAGTGCCATGGGCTGCTAAAAGGACAAACTGATCTGTGTTGGAAGAAGACAGCCCTGAGTTTGTCTTAGAGGCAAGGATGCTAAGGATTTGTCTTATATACTCTGGACATATTGTTAGGAGTGACTTATCCCTGGAAAAGGACATCTGGTTTGGTAAAGTGCAGGAGCGGTGAAAAAGAGGAAGGCTGTTGATGAGAGGGATTGACATAGTGGCTACATCAATGCGCTGTGCATGGGAACAATGGTGAGGACAGTGTAGGATTGTGCAGTGTTTCATTCTGTTATGCAGATGATCGCTATGGGTAGAAGCTGACTAGATGACGCTTACCAGTATCAATAAGACTTCCTCCAATCCTGATGCTGCATTCTTTTCATATAATCCAGTTTCCCTGATGATTTGCTCAGTCTACAGATTGAATAAATATGGTGAAAGGATGCAATCCTGAAATGGTTTTTAAAAAACTTTAAACCATGCAATATGCCCCTTTTCTGTTCACAAAACTGTTTCTTTATCCAGGTATGGGCACCACATAAGCACAATTCTTGGATTCCCATTATTCTTGAGGCTAACCATGCTTTGTTATGGTCCACAGAGTCCAATACCATAAATAAAATACAAGTAAACATCTTTCCAGTATTCTCTGCCTTGAACCAAGAACCATCTAATATCCCCAATGATTACCCTTGTTCCATGTCCTCTTCTGAATCCAGCCCGAACCTCTGGCAGTTCCCCATCACTGTGCTGTTGCAACCATGGTTGAATTATCTTCAGCAAAATTTTAACTTCTCCTCATAAAAGTGATATTGTTCTATAATTTTGGCATCTTGCTGGGTCACCTGTCCTCTGAATGGGTATAAATCTGGATCTCTTCCAGTGAGTTGGGCACGGAGCTCTCTTCCAAATCTCTTGACATAGACAATGAGTGCTTCCCATGCTTCTTCAGCTTGCTGAAACATTTCAATTGCTAGTCTGTCAATTCTGCTGATCCCAGGAGCTCTATAGTACATATGTGTGTGCATATGTTTATGCATGTGTGCATATACATACTCATATTTTAAGTTCATTGAAATTCTTGGATCTTTGTGATTTAACTTTCATCAGATGGAAAATATTTTACCTGCTTTTTCTTAAATATTCCCCACCCTTCATTACAATATATTGGACTATTAAGTTTGTCTGACAATATCCTTGAACTTTTAGAACTATGTGGCAATCAATGAGAAAGAGCTAAACATGAATGATAACCAACAAATAAGAAAATTGCGCTGTTTTTCTTTAATATAGTTATTAACTACATCTCAATTCTATGCATGTTGACATGTTAACAATGTCATTTAAACGTTATCAAGGGCATATATCTTAAAGAACAAAATACTGTAACAACACCAACTGTTGACTTCAAGTCAATTTCCACTCTGGTGACCCGAGAGGATGGAATAGAATTTCTCCATCTGATTTCCCACACTGTGACTCTGTAAGAAGACACACTGCTACATCTTTCAAACTGCTAACTGTAGGATAAAGCTGAAGGCTTAACCATCTTTTTACAGTGCTCCTGAAGAAAACAAATATGAATTATGTAATTGAACAATATTTGAAACTTGCTATATTTTTTCCAAGATAATCTGGAATCTATATTATTTTTAAAGTAGAATTTTATTGCAATTTAGGTGTGAGTTTATACAACAAATTAGGTTTTGCTTTAACGACTTTTATAAAAATTGTTCCATGTACTTGGTTACAATGTTTACCATCAACCTTCTCGTTGTTTCTATTTTGTGTGCTCTGTTTTCATGGATCTAGTTTCTCGTCCTCTCCTTACTGTCCCAGATTTGCTTTGGAGAAACTTTTGAACTATACTGCTTATTCTCACATAGCTAATTATTTAAAGGTGTAGACTGCTGTTCTCAAACAGCTAATTGTTTAAAGGTGCAGAGTAGGCATAGATTATATTTATTTTATATGACAATATATCATTTGCATAAAAGGTGACCAGCAAAAAATTCAACATAAACCTATGTTATTTTAAGTAGTTCATATGAAATACATGGACTTCTGTCTGAATCTTTTTAGAGCCCTGGGACTGAAGCAAATTTTAAGAAGTCTTCTGGCTTCTTTTTACTATTTATATTTTAAATTGATGATTTGAGGAAAGAAAAAATATTAATTCTAACCAATGCTTTTGTATATTTTTTAAAGCTTGCTGAACTTCCACAAAGCACTTTCAGAAGCCACTTCACTTGAATCTAAGTTATACAGCGCAGATAATAATCTCATTTAACAGAAACAACAGCATAAAGCTGACAGAGAAAACGTGACCTACCTACTTAGTATAGTAGGTGATAACTCAAATTTTACTCAAATGTAATCTGGCTTAAAACTCTACCATCAATTTTTAAATTAGCGCCTATCTCCTGGTTAGAGTGGCTGATTGATAGTTTTCATAGTTCAAAATCCAGGTTTAATATTTCACCTGAAAGAAGCCATTTATTCTCCATCTGTCATTACACAAAATTATCCAAAGTAAATTCAGCAACGTTTAATGTATTTGAAAATTAGAATGGCAGAATTCTTCTCTCAGAACATTTAAGCTGTGATCTTACATAAATAGGCATTTGTCAGAAACAGGGGGAAAACAATTGGTGTCTTATCACTAGTCAAGTTTCAATAACATTGATAGTAATAAAAACCAGAAGTCTTTTGAAGCAAATTTATTTTAAGAAATAATCTGAAAGAAATTTCATTAACGATGGACAAAAATAAGGAATGGCTAGTGATCTATGTTGGAGAGATGGAAGGGGCAGTGCCATACCCCTGAGAAAGCTTCCTTTATGCATTCGTTCAGGGAGGATATGAGCTTCAAATTGTGTTTTGGCAGAGAGAAAAAGGGATGAATCCTCTTTAACCCCCGGCATGCTACTGTGATGCTGGCATTATTTATTCAGTAAAATATATACAACACATCAAATTTATATGGTACGTGGTTTGAAATAGTTGGAAAAATTGCCTAATAAAAATTAATTGAAAATTATATCTTTCGCCCACAACATTATATCTTCACAAAGCATTACATGCTGAGTTACTTCACATCATTCATTTCTTTTAATCTTAGATTGTCATACTGGAGTTATGCTTACAAAAACAGATTCATGTTCTAGATGGCATGAAGCAAGCATAGCGCAGTAATTTATCAATATCAGCCCAGATAAAAGTTCCCCAATTTTCCCCTGCTCATTACCTGGTTTGGACATTTTTCAGGCACATGGTTAACACAGAGCAAATGGTAACAATCATTGTTATTAAGTACTCTCCCCAAACAAGTTTTTGTCAGGTCAGCAGTTAGCACAATTTCTTTAAGCAAATGCAGTCCCTTGATTTTTTGAAAGTTTCAACAGCATATGCGTCAGGAAATATTCCTTTTTAGAACTAGACCAAGACACATGGGCAGTAGAAAAATATTGTCCTTCTACTAGCAGCCAAAGGTAAAAGCTTTTGACGTAGATTGCTCATCAATCTGCAGGACAAACGACAGAAGATGCGTAGCATAGAAGGAGTGATTCACTGCATCGTAAATCTGTGCCTACTCTTTAAAAACAGTTTACAACTTGTTATTATTTAAATTTAGTCACCATGTAACACGGTCTTTCTTACAACAGTAAAAACTAACCAAGACCATATATTTCCTGGAAACATCACATTCCTTGAAACAATTCCTTGAAAAATGTAGTTACGTAATTCATATAGCCTGCATTCAGAAATGAGTATGCCAATTCTCACCACATTGGATCTGTAAATCCAGCAGTGTCTACAGTGGCATGGTATCATGTAAAAATACTCTTAGCTTTCAAATTAATCTGAGGGTAGTTGTATTAAGCAAAACGTGTTTATTTCTTCAGAATTTCTTAGAATTTTAATTACATTAATGTATATTATAGGTTTCATAGAGGAAGCTATAATGGGTAGCACTTGTCAAACATACTAACAAGTAGAATGCACTTTTGAGTTATGGTTAAAGCTTCTTCCTAAGAAATAACAGTTGAGGATCTGCTAGAGCAGGCATTCATATTTTAATTAGATGTTTTGAAGTGAAATTTTGTGAGTCAGGAGTACAAACATTAGGAATACCAGAGGGTAGTTCTCCCCTCCGCCAATGCTGTGCTCTCTCTCCTATTTTTTTTTTTTAATGTGACGGGGATAGTGGATTTGGAGTTCATTCCACCAGGTCAGACTATTAATCAAGCTCTATATTTAGAGGGTCTGAGAAGTGCGTAACTGTGAGACAAAAAAGGCCTGATTTGTGGCAGGCAGGAGACTGGGTTTGCCACCAAGACAGCGCACCTTTTCACGCAGCCATCACAGGGCACAATTTTGTGCAAACAACAACATGGTTGTCTTGCCCCACAGACCTTGACTCACCTGACCTCATTCTGTAAGACTTCTTTTAGTTTCCGGGATGAAGCGGGGCATGAAAGGACAGTGACTTGAAGACATAGACAAGGTAAAGAAAAAAACAAAACAAAACCAAGGGTGCTGTAGGCCATCCAAAGAGATGGCTTTGAAAAATATTTCCAAGAATGGAATCACAGATTTGACAAATATATTATGTGTTCGTAAGAGTACTTTGAAGTTGATAAGGTTTTGGGGTAAAATAATTTAAATACATATCTTTGAAAAAAATTCTGTTTTATGGGGTACCCCTTGTATTTAATGAGTTAATTTAAATAGGTTTATAGCTCAAGAATCATATTTTATTAATTGTTAGATGGCATTATTAAATATATAAAGATTTAAAACATTTATGATTGATTTTTTTCATATTTAATTTTTATGAAAGGACTATAAAAATAGCAGTGGGTTATTTTACATCACCTCATATATTGATTAATAATGTATAAATTATAAATAAAATTATATTATTCTAATTATTACATTATTGGAATTTGTTTATAACTTAAATATCTTATATCTTGGTAAAAACAGAATTACAATCAAATTATAAAATGAATATTGTATTTTAATATAATGGTATAGTTATATGTTTCTTTCTCATCTTTAAAAGCTGCTAAAATAAAATCAATACCTATATTTTTCTCTTATAGAAATGTAAAATAAAATAAAGTATCATAGCATAAAATAGGTCTTTGGAATCTAAAAGTGAACATTTATCACTAGAGTTTATTCTAGGAAGCTAGAGTTTATTCTAGGAAGAGTGAAATGCAATCCTTTATTTTCTACCACTAGAAAGGTTGGAGTTAGGGACTGTTTTTAGTTAGATGTTTCAAAGTTTAGAAAGACATATAGAGCTTGTTATTGAAGAATTCATAGATGTGATTAAAGGTTTGAAAATAAAACCTAAAAACAAAAGCTTAAGATGTCAGAGTGGATTAACTCCGAAAACAGAAGAATGAGGAAAGACATAGCAATCCTAAAGATAGCTTTAACAACAATGGCCAGGAATCATAAATATAATGATCATCAACAGGGGAAGATGAAGAATACAGCTATAAAAGACTACCATAACATGGTTTTTAATATAAACTTATGAGATATATAGCAATGACTGCATTTTTACATATATAACGCATATGTTAAATATTTTTGCCAACTGAAAGTTCCTCACCCCACCCTTTCTGCAAAATATCTCGTTTAAAAATTAGCATGGACAAACACAAAAAACAGAACACTGAAAAAGTAGAGAGATAAAAAAAGAGCATACAAGTAGTCACAAGTCTATCAGGGATCCTGACACAGATAGCATCTCTCTGTTAGAGAGAAGAGCACGTTGTAATCCATCGGTCCAGCCCTTTTCTTTTAGGGTTCCATATCCCATGTCATGCTTATCCAACTACCCATACACCCTTTTGGTCTTCAACATTCTTGTCTGAAATGCACGCATCCTAAAAGTCCCCACTGCTATTCCCGCAGTCAGGGATGGAGTGGTCTAGTGCCTACCCACCCTCATCCCTTGCACCTTTAGACTTTCAGTGTGGTCCCCTTGTGTGTAATCCCCAACCAGTTGAGATGAGTGCCAAGTGCTGCCCCTTGAGTCAGAAGCCTACAATTGGGATTCCTTAGGGACTCCGTGTCTTTACTCCCATCACTGGTCTGTTGCACTCCCCTCTTGGTTTGTCCCCAAGTGGCGAGTCAGACTGGCTGCTCTTCCTGTAGGTTCAGGGCCATCCTCTGCAGGGATATCATCTAGGAAGAGGTTCTGTATACAAGTTAGGCAGGATAGGCAGTCCTATGAAGACAGCGACATGACTGATGGTTCCTGAGAGAAGGAGGCAAGGGGAGGAAAGTGGTGAGCCTACAACGATGAGTACAGGAGAATAGTAAGGGTTCTGAAATGGATGGAGAGGAGAATGTAGCTTTTCTGGTCACGTCTGATCAATAGAATTGTAGCTGAGTGGAATTACTAAGAAATGAACACTGGGTAAACATGATAGGGGGGCAGGAGGAAAGAAAAAAGAAAAAGAGGAACGATGAAGAAAGAATATATATATGTACACATACATACGCAGACATACATATATGTAAACATATAATTATTTAAATATACATATGTTTGTTTATATATGTATATAAATAAAAATTCAACAAGGAAGCAGATGGACTTTGGTCCTCTACTTAAATCTTACCTCAGTACAGGAATGGTTTGTTCTAATAATGTGGCATTGTATGATATTCACCTTCCTGACACAACTGCAGAAGACAAAATAAGAGCATAATCAAATGTGGTGAAGAAAGCTGATGGTGCTTGGCTATTAAATTATATAGTGTTGGAGTCCTAAAGGCTTGTAGTCAAACAAGCAGCCATATAGCAGGGAAGCAGCAAAGCGCACATGAAAGATGCACACCAGCCTGTGTGAACATGAGGTGTCAATGGGACAAGGTATCAGAATGTCAAAACCAAGCAACCAAATTGATGTGTAGGAGTAGGGATGTAGTGGAGACCCAAACCCCACAGTTTTAGACAGTCCCTCTCAAAAGGGACAAACAGACAGGATGATAAATCCAGGGTGCAATATAGCACTGATGGAGCACATAACTATCCTCTCTTTCTTTATTATTTCCTCCCCTTACTATATGGTTTTTATTTGTTTTACCTCATTGATCATGTTAGACTTGTGGGTGTTCATTTGTGCAATTAACATGGGTACATGAAAGACAAAACAGATAACCCTTCAGAAACTCTAGCAGGAGTAAAGATTCCCTGTGGGAACAGGAATTGAGGGCAGTGGGGAAAAGGGGTGCAGCTGATAGCACTCATGAGTGAGGGGAGCAAACAACAGAATTGTACACAAATGGATATATTGGATAGTATAAGATGAGACAAAAATAAATAAATAGATAAATAAATAAGGTTCCTAGGGGAGAGGAGGGGAAAGAGAGGATAAAGGGGAGCTGATATCAAGAGCTGAGTTCAAGAAGAAAGAAAATGTTTTGAAACTGACTGTGGTAGCAATTGTACAATACTGTCTGATGTGATTGAACTATGGAATGTTATATTTATAGGAGCTCCCAATAAAATGATTTTTAAAAATTAGCAAAGCTCACTTACAAAAATACCTCCTATGAAAAGGGTGCAATTACAAAAATATGTGTAACACACTCATTATTTTTATAAAATTCAATATTTATTGCATATAAATACCATGTTATTATTTTTTTAAATATGAAGACATCTATATGAGGAAGAAAATAAGAATCTTCTTCTCTAATGTGCTACTTTAAAATTGTTTAGGAGTCTGGATAAGTGAGTATATTTGGTCACCTAATTTATGGATGATGTCTTAGACTGGGTTCTCTAGTGAAGAAAAACTAATATCATATACTTTAAGAGAGATACATTTCACAGAAATGGATCCCATGGTTGTATTGGGTGGAAAGGCCCAAGTTCATGAGTCAGATAGCATGTTGAAGGTTTCTCCTGATTTGTAGCTGCAGTAGCTGATGAACACAGGATGAGCCCTGTTCTGATAGCAGGCTGCTGCCTTTTCAGACAGGAAAGGTAAGACAAAGGAATAGCTAATACAGCAAGCCATTGGCTCAAGTCACAAACAAAAAAACAAACAAACAAAAAACAGATATCAGGTAGATGCAGGATGTAGAGCAAGCAAAAAGTTAGAGAATTTTCCCAAAGCCCATATATACTGAATGCACACTATACCCCTAAGGAGACTTTAATGTGTACTTTTAAGTACATGGCAGTGAAAATATTTGGGCTTGATTTCTAAGCACATTTTATGCCTAATCCTACAGACAGATTTGAATTATAATTCTGTTTTAGTAACATAATCGGAAGTCAATTAAGAATTTCATATGGCACAAAATATGAATGATAATGCAAACACATAGAAAAGATATAATTAGAAAATAAATGCTTGAATTTGAAACCAGCTCTCCTGACTTACAATTAAATGCTTTTGCTATTATACTGAAACAATTTATCTCCATCTTTTGTAGTTCTATGTCAATATTCATGATGTTTATTATGGATTCATGATATTTTATTAAAATTTCATATTCTTTCCATTTTATCATTATCTCTAAATTATATGTTTGTAAAAAGTGAATTCATATTTGTAGTTCTCATTTTCTTATATTAGTGGTTTAAACTATTATAGATGTTCTAGAATTCTTATAGAATGAATGGATTAATAAATTACATAAAGGTAGTGCAGTAAATAATTCCTCCTAAATGGATCAAAGAATTCACTTTCTTCTATATTCTTCTTTAGTTGATGCTACAGTTATTTGAAGCCTGATTATTTAGAAATCATTCTATCACAACAGATACCTTCTGATGAATACTAGATATATAATTCCAATGTTAATCTGCAGTGTATATTGGCTTCTCAATAATTCTCTTGTCATTGACAATGACATTAGTTTCCAGCTGTTTAAAATTTTAAACTTCTGATTTTACAGGGGGAAAAAGCAAAAAATATTGAGTTCAACATGTTCGGTAGCATCTCATATAGTGAGTTAATAAAATGCTGAGAAGTATACTAAATCACATTTTGAAACACACAGTAAAAGCATTCCTGTAGAGGAACATCTTGTTCATTTGAAGACATAATTAAAATATTTAACTGCTTAAAGACGCCAAAATTAATTTCTGGTTAATGGATTACTTTCTATGGAAGTTTGAAATGATAACGTGTTTTTACGCTACAAAGACAGATTAGAAGTTTCAGATGACTTTTTAAAGCAAAAAACACTGGAAATTTGTAGAACTTTTTAAAACATATAAAAGAGAGATGTTCACTACTAAATTCATGTAAGTTTCAAAATCTAAGGAAAAGGGTCAAACGGAGTCATCTCCCTACACTACAATCGAGCGGCTGAGTGATGCGTCCTGTGAAAAAATGAACCAGATGAAACGGAGACATCTGAAAATACTCAAGCTCACACCACAAAATGGTGGCCTCTGTAAATTCTATTAAATTCTTTGGAAGCTTATGATTAAATACTGAAACTGAACAGTAGCAAATGTTTTCCTGCCTTATAGTGCACATTGAAATCCTTATGCTAATTAGCATTAGGGGCAAATGCCACATATGGATTGAAGTGGTGATTTTTGAAGGCTATAAAATACAGACCTTGTACTTGCTGAGAAAACGTCGAGAAGATGCTCAAGGAAAGACATTACCCTGTCTGGAGATCATTACGAGAGAGTCAATAGCTCTTTGGGGGAGCTCATTAATTTTATTTTATCCAGGCTCATGTACAACACCTGCAATTTGGTGAAACTGTAGTCTAGCAATAAAACGTCAGTCAGCATATTTGGAGAAATTTCAAATTGGGGAAAATAGTAGTGCTAAAAGAGATGGTCATAGCTTTTATTATTGCGGTCAATATAAACATATTCAGTTTTAAATAATTTTATTCACTACCATTATCTATCTTTATTCACTTTGAGTTCCTTTATTGAAGGAACATATTTTAAAAATAGTAATTTATTTAATCAATATCTTCATTAATAGGAGATATATCTACTCTTTGGAGCATATAAAATCATTTTCAGGAACACAAAACCATCATAATAAAATAGCCTCATTAATGCATATAAAACTATTATTTAATGGGGGAGAAAGGAGGAACTGATCACAATGATCTACATATAGGCCCCTCCCTGGGGGACAGACAACAGAAAAGTGGGTGGAGGGAGTTATTGGACAGTGTAAGACATGAAAAAATAATAATAATTTATAAATTATCAAGGGTTCATAAGGGAGAGATGGTGGGAAAGGGAGGGGGGAAATAAGGAACTGCTATCAAGGGCTCAAATAGAAAGAACATGTTTTGAGAATGTTGATGGCAACAAATGTACAAATGTGCTTGACACAATGGATATATGTATGAATTGTGATAAGAGTTGTATGAGCCCCCAATAAAATGATTAAACAAAACCCACACATAAAATGACCTATTACTTAATATTCAACAAACAAAACATTGTTCACTAGTAATTATCAGAGGGAAAGAAATATAATATCATTTTCTAACCATAGATGCTTAAACTTTAGTTGCAGATATAAAGTGAAATTAGTCATCAATGTGATGTTAACAGCTCCAGTCAATTTTATGTGGTTTTTGCTCTCATCCATCTCATTAGGAAGTATGCAAGACATGAACTGCAAAATCTATTTCTAATATTCCATAGCTCAGCCATTTCACGAGAAGATGTCATCGCTTTCTCCAGAAGCAAAGCAATAGTTTTCTATGGAGTCTTTCTGCATCCAATATCACCCTATTTGTTACTCTCTTTTCCCTACCTCCCTAATCAAATACATTCTGTAAAAATAGAAAGTTTAAAAC
>NW_022104341.1:41231356-41232839 GCF_000313985.2 Echinops telfairi
GCAACAAAAAAGGAAACCAATTACCCATAGAAGAATAGATTAATTAAAAGAAAAAAAATTTAAACAGAAATAAAAACCTGTAAATAAATCAAGGTCTAAGTTTTAAAGAATTTACAGCAGGAAAATCCTCAAAAATCAAGAAAGATGAGCAAATTCAATACAACAAGCTTCATAATAAAACTTTCCAAAGTCAAAAATAAAGTATTTTGAGAATAGTATGTGTTAAGTAAAATATCACATACAATAAGATTAAATACTGACCTTTCATTAGTAATTACATAGGAAAGTAGATAATGGGATGACATACAAAGAACACTGAAAGAAAAGAACTGTTAATGAAGGATTATGTATTCACAAAAATTATCATTCAAAAAATGAAGGATGAATTAAGATATTCTCAGGTAAGTAGAAATTAAAGGAATTTTTAATCACCTGATATCACACGTGATGCAGTGGTTAAATTGTATGGATACACACTATAATGTTTTGCTTCTCAAAGCCAATAGCCATTTCATGGGATCAACATGTGACAATCTACTGCCATAAAATACTTAGTTTTTATTATATAACATCAGGTTAGTTCTGCTCATAGTGGGCCCATAAGGACAAAACAAACACTACCCATTGCTGTGTCACCCTGACAATCATTGTGCTTGAGCCCATTAGTTGCAGACACTGTGTTAATTCATCTCATTGTGGGTAGTCCATGTTTTCGCTGTCCTTCTACTCTACCAAGCATAATGACCATAAATCTGTCGTCTTTGCTCTTCACCGCAAAGTGTTTCAAATCCTCTTGGCTTTCTGTAAGGAAGGTGGTGACGTCTATATATCGCATGTTGTTAAACCTTCTTCCAATCCTGTACTGTGTTTTTCTTCAGATAGTCACGTTTTCAGATTCTGTGCTGCACATTCACATTGAGTACACATACGTTTTGTGAAAGGACACAACCTTCATGTACTTATTTCCTGGTTTAAAACCATGAAGTAGCCCCTTTCCTCCTACAGATTTCTCATGAACATAATTAAATGTTCTGAAATTCTAACTTTTCTCAATGTTATTCACAGTGTTTAAATCTATACTGTCAAATACCTTTGCATAGTCAATGAAACACAAATTAACATTTTTATGATAATCTTTGCTTTCATTCAAGATCCATCTCATATCAAAAATGCTATCCCTGGTTCCTCATTCTCTTCTGAATCTGGTTTGAATAAAGAGCAGCTCCTTGTGGATGTAGTAGTGCAAGTAGTTTTGAATATGACCTTCACTTAGTCACATTGTGAAAATTGGACAGAAACAAGAAGAATCAATGCATTTAAATTGTGGTGCTGACAAAAGCTCTTATCTGTACCCATGTACATAAGCTGATCTAGCAGGATTTGGGAGGTTGAACTGGGGTCATGATAGTGAGGGGGAGGAAGCATTAAAGAACTAGAGGAATATTGTGTGTTTTGTCAGTGCTACACTGCACCATGGATGAGT
>NW_022104341.1:41234284-41241763 GCF_000313985.2 Echinops telfairi
GTGTGGTTTGACTCCTACCAGAATGTCCAAACACTATTATTTTTGATAGGCAGGCATAATCTATTTCCTTCACCATACTTTTCAATAGCACCCATGTCTACAGTGTTCCTTTAAGAGGTCCAACATTCAGGAGGGCTGCCTCATAAAAACTGATTGTTTTTAAGTTAGGGCTTATGGTTAAGTGTGAGCTCAAAAGTCCATTATTTTATTAATGTTGTTTTTTAAATCAATTTCTATATTTTAAAACCAGGAGCGATAACTCTATAGAGAAAACAACTCAAGTAATAGTTTCTTAGGGGTATAGCAGAGGTGGTTGAAGAATATGAGGAGCTAATAACAGTGACTATAAAATGAAGTAAATGTTCTAAAATATATTGTGGTAATAATTGTACAATAAAAAATTGTAATAATTTTAATATATTCAAGCCATTTAATTGTATGATACGTGGGTTATATGTCAATACAAAGTAAAAGCATGAGCTCAACTTAGCCAAATTCAACCACAGTTGCCATAGAAAATTTTATAAAGGGCGGGGACAGGGGGATGTAGACCAAACAACTTGAATAAATAGCAAAGGAAGAGCTAAAGAAGACCAAAGCAATAAAAATATTAAAGATCAGAACAGAAATACATAAAATAGACAAAAATAAGACTAAGACAATTAAAAGAATAGCAATATCAGGGTTGGTTCTTTGAAAGGATCAATGAAATAAAGAAATCACTAGCTTGATGGATGAAAGGAAAAAAATAAGACAAGGCAGAAACAAAAATAAGAAATGAAATTGGTGATATTACAGCAGACACAGCTGACATGAGAAGGATCATAACAGAATATTATGTAAATTAACATTCCAACTAGTATGATGCTTAGAAGAAATTAAAATATTTCTAGAAACATGCTACCTGCTTAAAGTAACCCAAATAAAGTTTAAAAATCTAAACGAAATTCATAACCATAGAAGAAATTTACAGCATCAAAACTTTCCCAACAAAAGATGCCAGAACCAAATGGTTTCACCAGGGAATTTGACCAATCATTCAGAGAAGATTTGACACCAATTGTAGTAAAACTCTTTCAAAGCAGAAGAAATAAGAATATTCCCTGTCTCATTTGGTGAGACCAGCATCAGTCTAATACTAAAGCCAGGTAAATTAAAATACCACACACAGAGAACAATACCCCTTAAAAATATAGGTACACATTTTTCAACAAAATTCTAGCAAACAGAATTCAACATATTTTAAGAAAGACATACACATTATAAATCAGGATTCATCCCAGGAATGTAACAAGGCTCCACATTAAAAATAAATAATTCACCACATAAATAAAACAAACTGAATCTAAGGCATTTGATAACATCCAACACCATTTTCTATTAAATGATTCTCTTAAACATGTAAGGAGAATTTTGAAAAGGAAATCAAGAAAACAAGACATCAAGAGCCCCAAAGTGATAAAACATCCAGCAATTAATTTATCCAGAATGTAAAATATTTTTTCAATAAAAACCACAACAAAAGAATACAAAAGAAATGGAAAGGCATTTCATTCTCAAGGCTTGGAAGACTTGGTATTGTAAACAAAAGAAATAAAAATGTTGATACTTCCTGAAGTGATCTATAATTGCAATGCTATCCCAATATAAAGTTGAACATTTTGTACTGAGACGGAGAATCTGATCACCAACTTCCTTTGGAAAAGGAAGAGGCCATGGGCAGCCAACACGGTAATAAAGACTCAGAACAAAATGAAGGCCTCGCTGTCATGGATCTCAAAACATCAACAGCGATAGTCAAAATGGCCAACTCCTGTTTCCGTAATAGACTCATAGACAACATCCCAAAACCAAACTCACTGCCATCAGGTCCATGCTGACTCATAGTCAACCCCTGTAGATTTCTGAGATTGTAATTTTTTATAGTTGTTTTGATCGCTGGCCATTCGGATTGTAGCTCAATGCAAAACCACTGCGCCATCAGGGCTCAGACACTCAGACACATGGAATACAACTGAGAAAACAGAGATAAAACAGCCATCGGTGTACATCTGATTCTCACAAAGATGCCAGTATCTGTTCAATGGGGAAGTGGCAGAATTTATAACAAATGTGCTTGCAAAATTGCAGGAAAATGAAACAGGTTCAGTTACATCATACACAAAAGTCACCCAAAATTAAAGATCTAAATGTCAAAGCTAAAACTCTAAATATCTTGGGAGAAAACCTAGATATGAAACTATAAGATATATTGTTTTTAATTATCAATGCAATTATAAATGCATGAACAGCAGAAGACAAAATAGGACTTTGTTAAATTATGTAATTAGGTTCATCAAAATATTTCATAAGAAATAAATACAATCTATAAGTTGGGGGGAAAAAGTCTTCCAGAATGACATATTGGATAAGGGTCTAATCTCTAAAATATACAGAAAATTTTAAAAGCTCAAGAGCAAAAAAATATGAGCAACGCAATCAAATGTTTACCACCGGACATTGGTAGGCATTTTATCCAAGAGGACTCTCAAGTCCAAGACAGCACTGCAGACATTTTGCCACCTAAGCTTGAAAGTAATATCCGATTTCTTTTGCTGCATTTTGTTCAGTAGAAATGCCAGCTGAGGAATCGGTGAAATACTTCATAGCATCTTTAAAAGACTTAAGCTGAATGGAATGAATCATTCACAAAATGAAAATTATTATGCGAGATCAGTATTATTAAAAGTCGACAAAAGGTCTACATACTAACAGGCACATTCTCTGATGTTACCCAGAGTGAGTGGGCAGGGAGAGTAAGTCATTAGCTAGAGGGTAGGTAGGTAAAGAAAGCATCATCTTTCTTCCTCACAGCAAATGGTGGGTTCAAATTACTGAACTTGTGGATCTCTGCCTTATGCGTAACCACTAAGCCACCTCAGCTCTTAGATAGACATTAACGTGGGTGAAAGAAAAGGCTGAATAAATAAAAGAAGGAGCCTTGTTCACTGGGATAAAGCTGAGATAATACTTCTTGAAATGATCATTACTTGATGCAATCAACCCTTAATATATCATCTCTTTAAAGAAGAGCCCTGGTGGTAGAGTGGTTATGCATTAGTCTGTGATCCCCTTGGTGGGCAGTTTGAAACCACCAGCATCTCCAAGGGAGAAATACTGGGCTTTCTACTCCATCAACAGTGACAGTCTGGGAAACCCATACGGGCTCACTATGAGTCAGCACTGACTTGAAAAAAGTGAGTTGTTTGTGTTAATTTTTAAATTTATGATTTTTCAAATTTAGCTATGTGTACATTGTCTCCAATTAGTTCATTGTAGGAGCACCAAAGAACCCTGCCATAAATAGGTCAAAGCAAATTCAAGTATATATTTTCAAAGTATGCCAACAGGAATGACACTATCAAATCTATATTTTAGATTCAGAAAAGCAGTGCTAGCAATACAAATGCCGATGTAGATTAGAGGAAGAGATACGTAAGGTTTGACACAAAAGACAGGGGTTAAGTCCCCCTTCATCATTGCAGATACCCAGGTTTTGTAAGAGCAAAAAACCCTTTCAGTAGTGAAAATAATGTGACAGGGATTTGGAGAAAAAAATGTAAGAAATCTGATAGGCACAGAGAGAATATTCAGAGTCCTGATATCAAAATATAAAATAGATACATTAATTCTTCATTTAATAGGTAATTGGTATGAATATTTGGAAAACAGGCGTGTAGCCACTCTAATTTTTAAACCACCCAACGAAATTATTTCTTAATGTGGTTTGGGAACTAATTTCTTGGGTTAGAAATGATTGTTTTTCTTTTTTTAGCACTTTCAAAGACAAAGATCCAAAATAGAGCTGAGAAATGAGATCATCTGTGTGCTTTCTACAGTGTGGTATAGATTAATTAATACAAAAAAGACATTAAGCCAGTGGGATTTATTAACGGTGGTCAACATTTACTGAATTGTTTAAATTAATCAAGGTGTGTGCCAAGGTTGTATCCCATCACTATTTTTGTACAGTCTCTATGCGGAGCAAATAATCAGGGAAGCTAGATTATTTAAAGACGACTGCAGCATCTGGACTTGAGCAAGGGTGATTGGTAACCTTTGATATGTGGAGGACACAACCTTGGTCGCTGAAAGTGAGAAGGACTTGAAGGACTTGCTGGTGAAGGTCAAGGACTGTAGCCTTCGGTATGGATTACAACTCAAGTTAAAGACAACAGAAAGCCTTACAACTGGACCAATAGGTAACATCATGATAAATGGAGAAAAGATGAAAGTCGCCAAGGATTTCATCTTGCTTGGATCCACCGTCAACGCTCATAGAAACAGAAGGCATGAGATTAAAGGACTCATTGTATTGGACAAATCAGCTGCACAAGGCCCCTTTAAGGTATTGGAAAGTAAAGACGTTACTTTGAAGAATAGGATGCTTCTGTTTCCAGTCATGGTATTTTCATTTGTCTCATATACATGGGAAAATTGGACATTGTTCAAGGACGACTGAGGAAGAGTCAATGCATTTGAATGGTAGAGCTGTGAAGAACACTGAAAGTATCATGATCTGCCGAAAGAACCAAAAAGATTTGTTGTTTGGGTGTTTTTTGGTCAGGAGAGACCAGTCTTTGGAAGAGGACCTCATGCTTGGTAAAAAGAGCGGCAGTGAAAAAGAGGAAGACCCTTGAGGTGTGTTGGCACAGTGACTACATCAAGGAGCTCAAATATGAGAAAAATTGTGAAGATATTTTGTTCTGTTGTACATAAGATCTCTATGGCACTGAATGATAACAACAACAATCTTTTAATAAGTGTACCTTAGTGAATTTTGGGATATTGGGGCAAGACTCTCAAATAAAATGATGAGAAGGAAGAAGGAGATACTGAGTGATTGTAGGGTTGGAAATTAAGCACCTTTAGAACATTGGATAACTGACCACAGTTATCCCTTCCTCCGAAGTGGTGCCAAATTGTCCACAACAACTCACATTACATAATTTGTTCATACTAAGGTCTAACACATGTTTTTAAGATGGAATTATATTATGCTTATAGGATCACTGTGAGTTGGAATCGACTCAGTGAGAGTGAGATAGCTCTGTGATGGAGCTCTCTGTGAAAGAAACAATTCTGCTGTGAACTTATGATGTAGCTTGTCATATAATATGACATCTAGGACTGACTTAGTCTTTTGCTAGGTTGGAAAATGATTACTCTATGTTCAATATCTTGTAAAAGCAGATCATTTCAAATTCATAAAGGCTGTTGTTTAGTAAACTCACTAGATTAAATAATAGTTTTTTTCTCATTCCTCCTCTTTGAGATTATAATGATTCTGCATGAGGAAGTGAAAATATTATGAGATACATGCCTTTACAATGATCTTTGATACAGACTAAATTTATCTTTCTAATATAAAATTTAAAAATAAAAACACTGTATTTGCAAGACTAACACTGTCATGATTATTGATATAGTTAAAATATGTTAAAATCTAGATTTTGTCCTATTATTTACTACCAAAAACCTCACTGCTGTAGAGTCAGTTCTAATTCGCATCAACCTTATAGTACAGAATAAAACTGCCCCTTTGGATATATGCTGAGTGAATAATCCATTCTAAATGAGTAAAACTTTTTCAATTTTGGGTTGTGATATTTTTGGACAGAAAATAAAATTAATATTGCATTCAAGCTTTAAAGATACTTGTATTTAAAACACTTTGTGTTAGTCTGGGTACTTTAGAGAAACAAATCCACAGAAACTCACGTATAAGAGAGAGTTTTATATAAAGGCTAAGTGCACATCAAGAAAACATCCCAACCCAGTGCTGCACAAATCCAACATTAACCCATTTGTCCAACACCAATCCACAAAGTCCTTCTCCATCTCAGAAAACAGACGCAATGATGCCAACTGCAGGAGGAAGGCTGAGTCAGTGAATGTGTAAACAGCTCAGCGCTGGCAGGGTCTCCATAGGGCTGCTCCAGCACCCAGGGCTGCATCGGGGTAGGTCCATGAGGCTTCTCCTTGGGTATATCTTGCAGGAAGTGAGCCTTGCCAGCTGAAGCAGGGAACTGGCTAAGGCAGCTGCACCCTGGTCCCACCATCAGAAAGCAAGAGACCCGAGAATTCGAAAGAAGAGGCTCACTGAGTCATTTATCCCTCCGCCCTTCAATTAACACCACATGTATTGATTGACCAGGTTGGCACAATAAACTAACTACCTCACACTTATTAAAATTTATATGCACATATTTATAACAAATCTCCCATTCAGAAAATGCATTATACCTTCCAGATTTAGTATGTTTAGGAACTTTAAGACTTTTTACATATATTGCAAGAAAAATAAATTAAACAAGCTCAAATAGGTAACAAATAATTTTAAATTAAGACGGCATAGAAAGGATAGTTGAATAAGATAAAAAGAAAAAAAATTAAATGCCTTAATATACATGTGTTACTAACAAGAAATAAACAAAAACTGCCCTAAAGGTATTTTTCTGACCCAGATATTTTCTATAAATAAATTTTCTCAGTATAATAATTTCTCCATTACACATTCATTTTTCTTATGAACTATTAATATTGTCCAAAAGAATTTTTAACATATAATAATGTACTTATTACTTTAGAATAGGTTTTTTTCCCCCAAATGTGACAGAGGCAGTCAAATATTTCAGTAAAGTTCAATCTAAAAGATAATTGCAACTGTATCTTTATTGGTAGAAACTACACAGCTGAGAGTTATCAATACATTCTTTATTACTAAATTTTTACTAAGAGTAAAAATAATAAGTGCAGTATATCAGTAAAAGAATGCTATATATGCTCAAAAGTTTTTTCTCCATGCTGTTCTGAATTGCATTACCATCATATAATGCACAGAAAATTTTCTTATTGTATATAGATTTGCAAACTCAGAGTTATAATGCATCTAAAGAAATATAGTAATGTCAAACAAAAACCACTTTGTGCTGCTTTTCTGTGTAATTTATCTTTGGTGTTTCAAATACAAGTCTCTAACATTGTAAATAACACTCACAAAGTTTTCACAAAGACCCCAGTGGGTCCTATCTTCTCAGAGCTAAAGGAATCGTCAGTGATCTTGGCTGACACTTCACTACTCTATCCTCTTCCTTCCCAACCACCTGTAACTCCCACTCCATTTGAAGCCCCTGACTCCCCCACCCCCATGCCCCCACTTCTGAATCTTTAGCTGAGGGCTCTGTCTATTTCTGTAATGAATTTATAAAAGATGTGTTGACATGATCTTAACAAAAACTCTGTTGTAGCAAGAGAGAAACTTGGGGGAAAATGCGTTTCTTTGTTCAAAACAGAACAAACCAGATGGTTTAAAAAATACAGTAGCTAAATAATATGTCATTGATTCCAGTGTGAATAATAAAGGTGTTCAGGGACTGTTCCCATATAGAAGGTTTTACTTTCCAATATCTAGAAATCTGGATACTTGCCATGGTAATA
>NW_022104341.1:41242273-41288702 GCF_000313985.2 Echinops telfairi
GTGAACCATCAGAGAATCCCAGGACCATCAAGGAAGAAGAGCCACCGCATTGGACAACACACTTGAGATGCCTGCTTAAAGTGGCAGAGGGACAAGACCAGAGTCACCAGAGATTATGGCATGGGCACAGCGTAAAAGAAACACTGAGATATGAGACTGTGAGAAAATGAAGCTTCTTAGCACACTGAAGCAAATGCCAAGGAACCACATGCTGAGAGGCTGAGTGCCAGAGAGAGACGTGGCTCCTGGCTGAGTAGAGGGGCTGCTGTAGACCAATGACTGCATCCTTATTGTTTACTGATCCTGACTTGTCAGCTTCACTAATAAACACCCATAATTATGTGTGCTGTCTGTGAGTTTTGTGTGGCTCCTGCAATGAATTATCCAACCCAGTGAAAAAGAGTATCGTGGGAGGAGCCCTTGGTGTTAGAATAGGGTAAAGAAGGATGGAGCATGGGGCCTGTCTGACTGCTGCCTTGTGGGAACAGCTTTGGACTGATGCAGAGTTGCATTCTCTTTCTCCGGTACCCAGAGGAGGTCAAGGTGTGACCCCCACACTATTTGACCACTTGAGCAAAGAGGAAGGTTTCGAGATCATCTTTGAATTACATTTTGATAGCTTAGTAGTTACCTGTTGGGCTATGATCTGTGAGGCCAGCAATTGGAAACCACCAGGCGGAGGTGCCACTGGAGAAGGACGGGGCTTTCTAGTCCTGTTAACAGTTACAGTCTCAGAAACTCACAGGGGCAGTTCTACCCTGTTTTCCAGGGTCTATATGAGTCAGTATCTGCTGATGGCTATTCCTGCTAGAAATCAGGCCCACTTTAGAGTCTGTACTTATTTGAAATATTCTTAAGAAAACAATGCTATCACTTTGTAACTGAGTTCTTCAATATTTATATCTTCAAATTATCTTGAAAAAGTTTTAAAGTTCTAATATTGAACTGGAATTTTGCTAATTATCTATCAGAAACTCAATGATAATATGGCCATAAGTAGAGTAGCTCTTGGGGCATGTAGATGTCCTTCCTACCTAAACAAAATAAAATTCAGTATTAAAAAAAAAATGGGGGAGCTTAGTTGGTTAAACAGAATCAATCCAGAAATTGAGTTTAGGCCAAGAGGCTACTAGGTTTCAAACGTTGGTTTTTGTAACAACCCTTTATCCTAGATTTGAAAGCAGAAGAAACTGTCAAAACAGAGGAATAGATGAATGGGGCAGTGGTAGTTCAGTGGTAGAATTCTTACCTTCTGTGGAAAAGTTGCTGGCTGGCTCCTTGATATATGCACCTCATTCTTCTCTCAGTGGAAGCTAATATGCTGTTTCATGATGAGCAAGTTTAAGTGGAGCTTATAAACCAAAAAAGACTAGGGACAAAGGCCTGGCAATCTACATCTGATAAATCAACTAGTGAAAATGTCTTGGAGCTAGATCACAGTCTCTGCCTGGGTCTTTCTGAGCTATGGGATGATTTGACAGCAGTAACAGCGTCCCGTCTTCTTCATACACTTGAAGACATGTTCCCATTTATTTTCTGGTTTGAGAATGTTAATTGAAATATGCACTATTGTTTTATCAAACTTAGCTTTCATTTTTGTCAAATTCACCCCCACAGTAATTTATCACCATATATTAAAGATGCAAGAAATTAAATATTCTATTTTATACTAACTTAAATTACAAGTGAGAAAACCAAGGCCTAGCGAGGTTAACTGCTTTATTCAATATCCCATAGCCACTTAAATATGATTCAAACCTTTTAATTCGGGTTTAGTGTGTGAACATATTTAAAGAAAGCACACGAAATTCTGTTTATCACATTGCTTACTGTGTTAATATGGGTAGACTAGAGAAACAAATCCAGGAGACTCATATGTGTATAAAAATAACTTTATATAAAGAATAATTGTACATTAAGAAAACATCCAAGCTAAGTCCAAATCAAGTCCATAAGTCCAATGCTAGCCCATATGACCCATACCAATCTATAAAGTCCTCTTCAGACTCATAAAACACATGCAATGACACTGAATGTAGGAAGATCCACAAGCCGGTGGGTAGGAAGTCTTGTGGATCCAGTGGCATTGTAAGCATCTCAGCACTGACAGAGGTCTCCACATGGCTCCTCCAGCTCAGGGCACTAGCATAGCACCATGGGTCTTGTCAGCTGCAATGTCTCCCAGGAAGTGTGTGTGTGTCCCGCTTCCAGCGAGCTATTTATCTCCTTAGCGCCTCCAGATGAGCTCATCAAGCTGCAATCTGATTGACAGGCTAAACTCTACCCCTTCACTCTTAATTTTCTCAGATTGACAACAGATTATATAACTACCACACAGTGTAAATCTTTCTCAGCCAGCATTGTACCTTGTGTATTGCAGTAGCTCCACTGTCTGCGTTTTTGATCTGAGGTGTCTCCAAGTCTCCGGCAATGCACTAGGTATAATATTTTTCAGGAAAACTTCAATCATGTCTAATTAAACTTTAATTTTGTTTAAGTAATTGATGCAAAAAAATTAGTTTAATAACAGAAATAAATGATCCAGAGTTGAGATTGTGCTACATTAGATATTTAGTGATCTCTAGAATGTAGATTGGACACTAATAACTTAATTCTTCTTCTTTTTCTAACATACCTACCCACTGCAGTCTAGTCAGTGTCCTCATAGCCACACTAAACAAAGTTTCCAAGGTTGTAAGTCTTTCAGGGACAAAGAACCTTATATTTCTCCTGTGGAGAAACTGGTAGTTTTGAACTGCCAACCTCATAGGTAGCAGTATTTACCCAACAGCGCTACCAGAACTCCTTATATATAGCTCTATTTAACTGTTCAAAAGAATAAAAATAGATTTCCACAAGCACAAAAAAATCAGGTGAAACATTTTAAATGCAATTATTCACACGAGAACAGTAGCTACAGCAGGAGATACCTGTGGGAAGCATGCATGTCGACTCCAAAGGTAGTACAGAGACGTCTTGGAAGTGAGAAAGAAAGGGAGGGTTTGTGAAAATTTGAAGTTCCAAAGGTCAAGGAAAAAGGGTCCAAGAGTTGCTACTACCTCAAATGTTCAAAATAGCATAGAAGTGCTAAGGAGGAAATGAACACATATAGTCTCAGGAACAGGGGCTGCTCACGATAGCAGATGCTCCAGAAAACCCTGCCATGGCCTAGGACCGTTTGTCAGTGAAGGAGCGTATAAACCAATATTTACAGAATTAATTAGATAGTGAAATTAGTGTCAAGAGAAGCGTGGTAATTTAATTAAAAGAGCAGAAAACTTTATTGAAACCTGTGCTCAAGTTCAGACTCTGCCGTATGCTATGGCTTCATCACCAGAAAAACAGTCAGAACATCAGAACTTATCTGTGTTTGGCAGAATTCTAAGGTCCTTGTGACTCTTGTCCCTGCATATGTACCCTGTTCTTTGAGTCTGGGTGGAACCTATAGACGTGATGGATCATACATCTTGTGATTCTGTTCAATTACATGGCAAAATGAAGACTATTTGTGAATGGCCAAAGTAATGATATGAGGCCACTAACCGAAGGGAGTTTTCTGCTTCTGCTAGCAGAAGAGGAAGTTAGAGATGCGAAGCGTGAGGGGGCTCTGATGCACCACTTCTAGATGTTACGATGATAGAAGTCACTTTCTGGAACTGCTTGCTTGCTAGGAGCTGAGAGCACCCCTAGCTGACACCCAGAAAGGAAAGAAGCACCTCTGACCTGAACCAAACAAAGAAGACACAAGAAATGACCAGTCCTGACCACAAATGGGATGCGCTTGGAGTCCACTTCCTGGGCGCCTCCAGATTATGGTCCTGGTCAACATTTGATGTCTCCCTGTGACCCTCTAAGCCAAGAAGGCAATTGAGCTCTACAGGACTTCTCATCCTCAGAACCAATGGGTATTGTTGTTATTAATTTGTGAAAAAAAATTATGAAGTAATAAGAAATTTGAAACATTTTACCACGAACTGGTAAATATTTACAGAGAAAATTAATTTTCCCATTCAAGAATTCATGTTTTATGCGATTGATTGTAATTCTCTCATTGCAGTATCAATTATTCCACTCCCCCTATGTTTTTATTTCTCTTCCTTCTTATTTCCTAACCCTACCTGAGCTTCTGAGCTTTTTTCTTGGGCAAATGCTACCTTTTCGATGTCTCAGGCAATTGATTATTTTAAAGAGAGTATACCTACCTAGTTTTATTATTTCACTATGGACCTGTCTGAAAATTGAACTTCGGGGTTGAGTTCAAATCCAGGTGTGTAGAGTGACTGGGCCGTATTTCTTGTTCTCCCAGTCTGTCTAACCAGTAGTGCTGGTTGCTTTTCATGTTTTGAGCTTTTGTTTCACATTTCCCCCTCTATCGAGGACTTAAGTGATCATTTCAGAGCAATTGGTAGTGATAGCAGGGTATCGTCTAGTGTGTTTGCACCTCAGGGTCATAGAAGCGGGGATTTGTGCCGGGTCTGTGTACATTGGACTAATTGTTCACATTTGGCTTCAATTTTCTATTTTCTTTTTTCCTCTAGATGAGGAGAGACCGATAGCTGCACCTTCAATGACTGCTCACAAGCTTTCAAGACCGTGACTGCTGTTCCCCGAAGTGGAACGTACAAAGCTGTCTTTGCAGACTCTGTTGGGGAGCTTTTGTTGCTGGTTGGTGTAGAGGCAGTTCTGACCCATAGGCACCACAGGAGGAAACCCGGCCTGAGCCTCTGCCATCCTCTCAGTTGTTTTGGTTGAGCCCATTTTTTGGCCAATTTGTCAATCTGTCTCGTAGAGGGTCTTCTACTTTTTCACTGACCTTCCACTTGACCAACCATGGTGTCTTTCTCCAGGAGCTGGTCCCTTTTGAAAATATGCCCGAAGTATTTTGTTTCCATGAAGGAACAGGGACATGAAAGGACAGCGATTAGATAACATGGAAGAAGCAAAGAAAAAATGAGGGAGGTGCTGTCAGCCATCCGAACAGATGAGTTTGAAAAATGTTTCCAAGGATGGAATTACAGATTTAACAAATGTATTAAGTCTAATAGAGAGTGTTTTGATGGTGACAAGGTTGTTTTGTAAAATAAATAAATAACTACATAGCTTTGAAAAATATTTCCTTTTTTTTTTTTTTCACACCCACACCCCTGCCATATTGTCTCATGTCCCTGGGTTCTGTAATTCACTACCACTTCTCACAAACATATGAAATTTTAAGGAAATAGCTCTTGTAGTTGTGGATGCTGTTAAGTCCCAGATCCAAAGTTCAGATGCCTGAATGATCCTTCTTATCGACAGGTCTATGGAAGCTGGTGAATTTAGGCCAAGTGCTAGACTACAATTCGTGTCCCCCACATCAGAGGTGAGCCAGAGGTGAGCCAAAAGCAGAGTCAAGAGTCAGAAGCCAAGCATGTCTGAAAGATAAAGCAGGTCTTCTTGCTTCTCTCAGCACTTCCTCAGGAAGCAGAGGTCACAGCAGGGAGCTGTGATGGAGGTGTGTTTTTGTCTTTCAGTAACCCATACCCAAGGGAAACAAAGGATGGTGATTTAAGTCATGTTCTGTAGTAAAAAGGGGAGCAGCATGCATCACATCTTAGTCCTGGCCGAGAACTCATTCCAAAGCAGGATTATAAACACAGGCACAGAGGTTCGCATTTACAACACATCACAAAAGGGATTATGACTGGAAAGGCCATATAAAATAACTGATTATATCTCAAGTACGGAGATTGAGTTGTTGTTCGTTAAAAGTACATCAAACTTCATGTATATTAAGGTGCTTTAACTTATTTTTTTTGAGAACCACATTTACGAACTCTTGTTTTCAGAGGTCAGTGTAGATATTTCAACTCCAGTGAAGTGAAATGAATATTCAAGGTCAATATCATTGTCCTATGCTTAGAAGATGACTGATTAACTGATGCAGTTTTCAGGCATGTTGTGGATTGGGTGATATTAAATCTTTCCAGGCCTTCTGGCGGCAGAGTGGTTACATGTTGTGCTGTGATCCTCGCGGTGGGCAGTTCAAAACCATCAGCAGCTCCGCAGGAGAAAGCCTGGACTTTCCTACTCCTGTGAACAGTTAGTCCAGAAACCCAAAGAAGGACACTGTGAGCCAGCATTGACTCGATGGCAGTGCATTTATTGCATCTCTCATGAAGAATAGAGGCGATCCATATTCTGTAGTTCTTCTGTACATATCAAGCAGATGTTCCTTGCGTGGCCCCAATTAGGGTAAGTTCATTAAGTCAAGAAACTGCCTCAAGTTCTCCAATTCAACTGCAAAAAAAAAAAGGTTCAAAGCACCTCCTGAATTCTTTAGGCTTTATTTAGCTATCCAATAAAATTTTGTGTGTGACCCTGGGTGAAATGGGAGGTAAGTTTGGGTTTTACAGCAAAGAGCAGAGTGAGCCCAGGAAAATAAGTCATAACTTTGTTTGAAATGAACTTGCCAATGAGCAGGGAGGGCAATTTATACAGCTGCAAAAGACATAGAAAAAAAGTCTGTAGCAACTTAATAAGCATACTGCCTTTCTCCAATTTAATGAAAATGGATGTAGTTCAAAAGCATTCTTCCCCTCCTCCATAAGAGGGGTGAATTAATGGGCTGAAAGAGGAGCACATCACCTTTCGTGCGTTGGTGAGTGTTTGTTCTTTGGGTCATATAGAATATTTTTAGACAGTCCTTCTGATCATGCTCTTCACACATAGAGTGAAAAGAGAAGGCATTCAGCATGTTATTCTTCTGAAATAACATTGGCTTTTTTTTAAGGGTGTAATAATTTTACTAATGACTTTATTTTGCACTAATTGAAGTTGTATGATTTCCATTTTAATCCATTTTATTGGGCAGTAAGAAGTGTTATTGTTCACAGAAAATTCAAAAAGATCCTTTGAGAAAATTAAAGAATGTTTCCAGGTTTCTGCTCATCGACATTGTTGTTGTTGCTAGGTGCTATTGAATCAGTCCCAATACATAGTGATCCTTTGTACAGCAGAGAGAAGCACTGCTTGTCTTCACCAGCCCCTTGATTGTGGCTCTGTTCGACCCCTTGGTTGCAAACACTCTCAATCTCTTTGTATATGTCTTTTAATAAATGGAAGGGGTAACCAACGATTTAAAATACAGAAAAAGTCAAACTCTCTAATTTATCTGAATACCATAAATCTCTGCTGCACAATTCACTAGCAACATGAGTGAATATTCAAGTATAAATTCAAAATGTCAAAATAATATTTTTAAATTAAAAATGTTATGTCCTTACTTACAGTAGTTACATTTCATGTTGTCACTTATACATATTTCTAGTGGTTACTATTTTAGACAAAACAGAACTTATAGCACATTTTCATCATCACATAGCATAGACATAATTCGAATTGTCTAAAGCTGATTTTAGACAAGGCTCTAATCTAATTTCATTGAGTTACTAATGGAGAAAATTGGGAATAAATAATTTAAAAAACTTTATTAAATTTTATTTAGGTTAAGCTAGGGGATAGAACTAGAGAAGCAAGCAAAGTAGTATGCTGCCATGAGCTTTAAAACTGAAAAAATGATTTTTTCCCCTAAAAATCAGGCATTTCTAAGAATCATTTCACTCATAGATTCAGCATGTCACATTCATTTTAACCTTGTTAAACTCTGAGGTTTATCACATAAGACTTTACATAGCTACATCAGTCTTTTTTTTTTACTTTATTTTTAATTATCCCCAATGACTGTGAATCCATTGAGCTCCATCTCGGTAACTTGTTGATAATTCTCCTCATATGGATGGTTGTCATTCTCATGTTATTACCATAATAAATAATAATAAAACTGTTGCTATAAACATAATAAAAAATAAGTATCCAGGAAAATATCAAAGTACAATTCTCAAGATGAACACTGTTGTCTTCCAAACTGCTATATCAAATTCACTTCTAAGCTATCTATGAAACCAAGGAGTCTTGGTGAAGTGATTCAAAAGTCTCGATCACTGCTCCTACGCCACTGAGGACGGATGACTGGAGACTCGCCAAGAGCTGAAGAGACAGGAGTTGCTCTGAGATAAACTCCAATGCGAGGACAGAAAGAAATGTCAGCATGCTGAAACACAACTTTCTGCTGTCCCACACTTGACAGCAGCAGGCAGATTCACCTGGCACATAACAAGACAACATCAGGTGGCTCTGTTTGAGAGAAGGCTTCATGCAGACAGAGAGATGAAGAGACTAAGGCACAGAATGTGACGAGTCTTAAATGTAAGCATCTCAAGCTAAACTTATGTTTATTGGCACAAGATTACATGTCACACCTGAGCATTTTAGTCCCACATTTTCATCTGGGTCATGATGTGATCATTAACTAACATATACAGAAAACTTAAAGATACTTGAAAGACAGTGCACTTTATTAATGGCTTGATGGATTTGGATTTCTTGTCATTTGATAATTATTTTATGGATTGCAGAAATAGCCATTGAAAACATATAAAGGATAATAATTGCTTTAATTCTATCCATTTGCTTCTTTTTATTTAGGTCAGAATGCATGTGTGGATTTATTTTTCACAATTATGTGCATATTTAAAAAGACTCCAAGAATGCTCTATCACAGAGAAATAGTATCCATTTTGAGTGCTTTGTGCTGCTTGAACCTCCATGTTTTGCCAATTGTCTGTTTCTGGAATGTCCATTGCAATGTTTATATTCATGCTTCATGATGAAACTCAGGTACAAATACCTAGTCCATTCATGCATTCCAATAGTTACTTATTTAGTCTCAGCAAAACGTCACTTACAAAAACAAATGAACTCTTCCCCCTATGAAGTATACTGTCCCTGAAAGAGAAAGACAAGAGAACGATGAGCACCGAGCTGTATTGTTTAAGGAAATGTTATATTCCATGAGGAAAATAAAAAGTAGGAAGAGAATTTAAGTAGCTGACTTTAGGTCATCAAGAAGTACCATTTTGAAGAGGACACTTCAGCAAATTCCTGACTGAAATTTGAATAAATTTAAATTCATTCAATGACTGACTGAAAATAATGAAATGAACCATGCAACATCTTTAGGAGGAGCAAGCCCAGCATGACAATAGTAATAGGAAAGCCTCTAAATTAGAGAAAAACAAAACAAGAATGGTGAGGAGAACAGAAACGAGAGAAGACAGTAATTCCATGAAGGAGAGTTTTGAAAGCCATTGTGTTGAGTTTGAACTTGACTGTTATCATTGGAAAATTTGAAAGATGGGTTTACATAAAGGAATGATCACTTCGGTACAAAGGGTACTGGTAGGCGTTATAAGCACTGGGAATGGAAGATAGGAGACATGTAGGAGGTCATTGAAATAGGCTAAGTGAAGGTGATGGAGGCTTAAACGAAAGTTATAACAGTAAACATTATGAGAAGTGATCAAGTTAAAAATTATTTTTTTATTGTAGTACATGACTTTTTAATAAAACACTATTTGCTTCCATGTGGGACATTGCATAATTCTAGAAAGGATGATACCTGCTGTTCCTTTCCCGTATTCCTTTGTTTTATATATATATATATATATATATACTATGCTTTTTTCATTATGATTATTATTTTCATCATTTCATTGGGGGCTCTTACAGTTCTAACAATCCACACATCCATTGTGTCAAGCACATTTGTACATATGTTGCCATCATCTTTTTCCAAACATTTCTTTTGACTTCAGCCTGTGGTATCAACTCCTCATTTTTTCCCTCCCTCCCCAACCCTTCCAACCTTATGAACCCTTGATAAAGTATAAATTACTATTTTCATATCTCACACAGTCCGCTGTCTCCTTTCACACGTTTCTGTTGTTTATCACTCTGGGTGAGGGGAATTATATGTCCATCATTGCTATCATGTCCCCTTTCTCCCTCCACCTTCCCCCTAACCTCATGGTTTTGCTACTTCCATTATTGTTCCTGAGGGTTTATCTGTCCTGTATTCCATATGTCAAAAGCTTTTATCTGTACCAGTGTACATGCTCTGGTCTAGCCAGCTTTGTAAAGTAGACTGGGGTCATGATAGTGGTGGGGAGGGAACATTATAGAACTAGAGGAATGTTGTATGTTTCATGGGTGCTATATTGCACCCTGGCTGGCTGATCCCTTCCTGGTTTGCTTCTTCGATGTGGGCTTTGTTGCTACTCAGCTAGATGGCCGCTTGTTTAATTTTAAGCCTTTAAGATCCAGATGGCATTTCTTTTGATAGCTGGGTGCCATCAGCTTTCTTCACCACATTTGTTTATGTACCCATTTTGTCTTCAGTGATCATGTTCAGAAGTGAGCATCCATAATGCCAGATTATAAGAACAAAATGCTCTTGGGTTGAGGGAGGACTTGAGCAGAGGCCTGTGGTAGTTACATAATCTGGTGTCAATTTGAGAGGATTATGAGTGAAGGGTGGAGTCTGACCTATCAATCATGGTATAACCAATGAGGCCTGTGTGTGAGCATGTCCTTCTCCTGAGAATTCTGGGAACTCCTTTATTTCCTCCTTGGAGGTGAGAGACATTTCTTTTTCTCTACTCACTCCCTGGAAGATACTCTACTTAAAAGACACATGGAGATATGCTGGTGGCAGTGAGAGCCCTGGACCTGGAGAAGCCACCTAGCTGAGATGCCAGCACTGAGATGCTTATAACGTCACTGGATCCACAAGATTTCCCACCCACTGGCCTGTGATCTTCCTGCATTCGGGGTCATTGCATATGTTTCATGAGTATGAAGAGGACTTTTTTAGACTGGTATCGGACATATGGGCTCCTATTGGACTTATGGACTTGATCTGAATTGAGCTTGGATGTTTTCTCAATATTCAATTGCTCTTGTATATAAAGCTCTTTCTTATAAACATATGAGTCTCCATGAAATTTGTTTCTCTAGTCTACCTGGACTAACACAACGTCCAATGTCCATCTGCTACATTAATACTCAATGTATAATATATGTACATAGAGCTGTGTCCCTATCGTTATATATAAATATATTTACAATATGTATGTTCAAGTATTTATACCTCTATAAATGTCCTTTGCCTCCTATTTCTTTCCTCTATTTCCTTTTACTTTCCTCTTGTTCGACTTCCATTCAGCTTTTCCTCTTGGCTACATTGCACTTGACCATGCCCCACAAGGCGTTCTGCACCCTCCTTGCTTTCAATTTTAGATGACTTGTTGTTCCCCTGTCCCTGGATTTGTTGGCTCCTCCCTTCCTTCCCCCCATCTCCCCGTCTCCCATTCCCACCTGCCTGGAACTGTCAGTCCTATTGGTTTCTCCTGGGGATTGTTTATCCTGCCTATGTTATATAGATAGACATGAAAGAACAAAAACAAAAGCTTATAAATTAGTGGTTCTCAGGCTGTGGGTCGCAACTCCTCTGGGAGGTGAACACCCCTTGATTCATAACAGTAGCAAAATTACAGTTATGAAGTAGCAATGAAATAATTTTATGTTTGGGGGAGGGGTCACCACAACATGAGAAACTGTATTAAAGGGTCACGGCATTAGGAAGGTTGACAACCACTGCTATAAATAGTTGCAGGTCTGTCTGTTGACCTTTATGAAGGCCTTCTGATGGGGTTCTAAGACCCAAAGTCTAATTTGGGGATTCCTCCGGGTCTTCCTTGTTTTGCTCCCCTTGCTGCTCCATTGCACTACCTTCCTGTTTTGCCCCTGTCTGACCAGACACAATTCCTTCACTATGTCTCCAGTGGATCAGTGAAGCATTATGGATCCATGAGGATAGGCAGTGTCTTGTGGTGGGGCCAGGCCCAAGGTGCTCTCGGTGCATTAGCTGCTATGAGCAGGAATATCATCCGTGGGGCCTGGTGAGTGGAAATGATTCTTGATGGGAGAAGATACAGTACTAAGTGGTAGAGTGTATGTGGCATGTGAGGGTAAGTTCAGAGCAAAGCAAAACATTTCCATTGTGACAGCAACAGGTTGTGGTGGGTAATATACCAACAATTATACCTTAATCTACATGGTTTGTGTGTCTACTGTGGTAGTTAAGTTCCATCCAGATGGCTCCAACCCATCGCACCTCGATGCACAACAGAACAAAACCCTGCACAGCCCTGTGGCATTCTCACAATTGCTCCTTTGCCTCAGCCTGTTGGTACCACCATTCTGTCACTCTGTCTTGTCGAGGGCCTTCCTCTTCGTTCTGTCCTTCCACTGGACCAAACATGAGGTCCTTCTCCAGGACCTGGTCTCTCCTGAAGACACGTCCAAAGTGTGCAAGATGAAGGCCTCTAAGGAGCACTGAAGCACAGAGAGTGGTTTGTCCTTTTAAGTAGTCCACGGTATTTTCAAAACTCCTCTCCAGCACTTCAAATGAATTGATTCTTGTATGGCCTTCTTTTTTCAATATCCAGCTTCACATGCATATGAGGCAATGGAGAATACCATGGTTTAGGCATGAAGAAAATGTCAGGCAGATCATCAGATGAATTTGGACTGTGACCCTCAAAGTTGGCAGTTCAAGTCCATTAGCTGCTTTGTAGGAGAAAGATAATCATATTTTCTCCTGTAAATATTTAGTCTCGGAAGTCCTGAGGACCAGTTCTCCTCTGCCCTGTAGACTTGCTAAGAGATGGAGTCCACTGGAGGACAGAAGTTTCCTAAGACGTAAAAGTAGAGGAAGAAGAGAGAGAGGAGATTCAAGGACTAGATCTTCAGGCCTTGTATAGTGCAGAGGTTTCAAAGAGGGAGTTCTCAAAGATTAATCATTCCTTCACTGAGCGATCAAAAATATCTATTGTTTTTTATTTGCTCAGTCACATTGAACTAGGATGATTGTTTTCTTTAAAATTTCTTATATTTTCCTAGACTTGTTTTTTCATTCATTTTATATTGGGAATGTTTGTCCTTGGCTCACCATATGATACACACTCAATATATATGTTTGTGGGATACACCTAAGTAAAATTTTGGTTATTTGACCAAGAAAATTTTGAAAACATATTTATAGTAAACATAGCTCACACTGGAATCTCCTAATATTATTGAACAGCTACTGAAAATAAAACGTGTTCTTGCTCATCTGTAAATTCCTATACTTGACATTGGCCCATCAGATATTGAATTTGTTTTTGGCTCACTGCTTCCATATTGATTGTTTCACAGTAAGTCATTATTCAAAGTTGTGTAGAGGCCAAATTGCTCTTCCATAATCAGCTTTATACCTGTCACTTGCCATGTTTTCTCCACCCATTCCAGTTTCCTCAGAATGAGCTGTTGCCAGCTAACTCAATGGTTCATACTTTAAATTATATACAGCATATACTGTCATAGCAAACACTATAGATTTAGTCTATAGGCTCTCTGATAGCACACCTATGCCTGCAGGCAGGTATCTGCAGATGATTGGCTTCAGGTGTTTGCCTGCAGGAGCTCATTGAAAGTCAATGCAAATGAGGCCATTTCCCCTAGCAGAAGACATTAACCTGCAGGAACCTTGTAGGCACGGGTATATTTTAGGACCATAACAGTGCACTTTTATAATATATGTATAACATTATACATTAATCATAAATACTAGGTCAACCAAGCGAGAAGTATTATTTGAAGTAGGCAAAAGAAGAGATGTGCCAATGAGCTGAATGGCACAATTAGAATGTTTTTGCCTTCAACACTATATCTCTTCGGCTCCTTGTCTGCTCCTCTTCTGGAGCTCACTCTGCTACAATGCAAAAGAGATTTTATCAAACAAAAACCAAGCAAACAAAAAATGTATGTGGAAAATATAAAATATAAATGAAGTCGATGCAGCATGTTGAAACTCTATTGTGTAATAAATAAAAAGAAATCATTAAATTTTAGCCGAGTTATAGAGGGGACAAAAGAATGTTTCTGTTTCTGAATCATAACAAGCATTCATGTGGAAATTTAAAATTTGTACAAGGACACTTTGAGATACTGAATTGGATAGTCATTTGAAAAAATTTTCTATAGTTTCTGCTTTTCAAAATTGTTAGCAGTATTGAATATATTTTTGTTAGAATAAGAACTACATACAATTATCTCCTTTACACTGACTCACCACATTATGGTCAAGTTTTCCTGAGTTTTCTTGAGCTTTCTTACTATGTGCTTCACTGTCATACACGTGCTAAAATGTTGTCTTAGGACCCAGTTAGTTTACTTCGAGAATTTTTGCTGTTATTCTTTTACTGTCCTTACCATGCAACTTTCCTCAAACTTGAAAATTTATTTCCTATGTATTTTCTATACATTTTCTTTTACCCATACCCTCACAACTTGTAATCTTATTAAATCATATATAAAATTCTTTAAAATTCCTTGCTTGTACGATTTAGTTGACTACATGTGAGATTCTTGTATTCAAGATAGAAATGATAGGGGTTGAGGAGAAGTTACAATGCTTTATGCATATTATGCAGCATATAAATTAAAACATATAGTTGACATTTTCTGGGGATTTAGAGTGCTACATTTAATATGCAGGTGGGTGCTTAATAAATAATTTTTGGTGAAGGTCCAAAAATGTGCCGTATATAGGATATGAGCATATGTTCAAGGATATTAATGATAAAGCATATGTTTAAAAACATCTCCATCCAAGCCTGGGGCATATTGCCTCCACCCTTTACTGAACACCTGATCCAAAAGGCTTCCTCATTTGAAATAAAAATGTTTTAAAAACTAGGAACATTCACCTGCTCTAGTTCTTCTTCCAGCCTACCAACAGAGTAACCTTCAAAAATACAACTCCGACAGGGCCTACTTCGCTTAAAACTTTCAGTCTGTGACACGGCATCCAAGTCTCTTCACATAACCACAGTCTGATCTCATCGACTTTTCTGGTCTTGTTTTCCACATTATTACCCATGCACCCAATTAAATAAACTCTGCTGTTCACTGTACTCTGAAGACATCACGGAATCCCACAATTCTGTATTCTTCCTGATATTTGGTCAACTCAGGTTAGTTCCTGGATGACACATATGGTTAAAGTTCATATATGTAACAAAGACTTGCTATTTCAATATTCTTCTCATATATGGTTTAGTGACATTAACTGCACTTAGTTATCTAGTTCCATTTTTTAAACCACCCTTTAAACTAAAAAAATAACATGTTTTCCTGGGAAAGAATAAGCCTTCAACTAAGGCAGCATAGACACATGTGGCAAGTACATAGTTGCTGTTAGAATGTCATTCTTCCTGTCTGTCACTCGCTCACTATCAGTCAAAACTGACTTCATGTCAACTGAGGGTATAGGTTTATCTTGGAAACAAAGCATAAGCAACTGAACAAACTATTATTGACTTGATCAGTTTAGGATATTTTATTTCATTAGTAATCAGAAGTGCCTCGTGTTTTTTGGTTAATTAGTTAATTTTTATTCCCAGGTGATACTTGTGCCACATTCATCGAAACTGGAAAAACCTTTGTTGTCTTGTTTTGTTTGGGGTTTATTACGGTTAGTGGTTAACAACTGACTGCTAAGGAATCAAAAGATCCATGGTTCAACCTCCCAGGAGCTCCCCTGGTGCAGGAAAGTCCTGGCCGGCTACTTCCTTTAAGCCCACATCCGAAAGAAGCCATATGGGGGCAAGTCTACTCTGTCATATGGTGCTCTATAAATCCAAATTCACGTGATGGCACCCCAGAATAACATTGCCGTTTAAAAGTTCCTGGTTCCTTCACCACTATTACTCTGGGATCAAATTCAGAATTTCAAGTCACTTAACAGAAGTCACTTCAAGTATTTAACACAGTAACTTTCTTTTAGTATATTGTAAAATTCCAGTTTCAACCATTTGAAAAGCTCCGTGGCATCCTGCTTTGTCTTGGAACTATATTTATACTGCTGGCCCGTTGTGTTATGGGCTGGACTTTTCTTAATTTCTCCTCATGCTGCTCTGTCTGCCGCTCTTCCATGCTCCATTTGGGAGGGAAGAGCTCCCAAAGCCGGGATGCTCCATTAGGCAGATCCCTGTGGAGACCTGCTGTGCCGCACCTCTCTGGCCACAGCAGCCTCTGTGTTTACTAGTTAACCAGCTCCCACCATCCTGCTGGAGGCCACCGTGGCACCTGTGCTCACAGATCTTCCTGCGATGTGTACACACAGCTTTCTCCCCAACGCGAATTCAGCATCTCATAAGAAGGGAGAACTCGTCTTTATTTTTCTATCCCTAGCTGAATAATTGGAGCAAAGTCATTTGAGAAAAGTTTGTTGAAAAAAATGAGTCTATATAAATGAATAAAACTTTTCCTTACTAAAAAGAGAATGATAAATCATGATAAAGTTGGATTTTTTAAAATTTAAAGATATTGATCAGCTTGATTCTGTTAGTGGTATATTACATGTATATTGTTTGCACAAAGAAAGTTACCCCTAGCTGAAAATTTTACTCTCACATGAAATGTTTTTAAAATTGTTTGTTTGTTTGTTTTATGTGCTTCAACCAGTTTTCTTTGAGTAAGCTAATGCAAGTGAAGAAGAGTTTGGGAAAATCTCAGGCTTGGAAGCACCGAAATCCAAAGCCCAGTTTTAAACTTCTTGCACAGAAGCTACATTTTAACGTGTCTGGGAGAAGAATGTTTATGAATTAAAAAGTCGCAGGCAATTAATATTTGGAAGTATTGCTTATTTAGAAAAAAGAGATTGCTATGTTAAACATGTGGAATCATTTTCTCTCACCATCATTGGAGCTAATTCTTAGTTTCTACATCTTTATCTTAGAAAACAAATTAGAAGACAGCTGGAAGGATCAATCTACAACATTGCCACAGCCACCAGCTTATTCAAGTTCTCTGCGAATATGTTGACCATCCGATGGTAGAATGAGCGTATAATGGGGACAGCAAACGGTGAGGGCAGTCCAAACCCTTCATTTCCATTTGTGCTATTTTCCCCAACCATACTGCTGCAAATAATTATATTGCTCTGTAGGAACAATTTTGACTGTCATTGCCCCCAACAGCTGTCTTTAAAACTACTCTTTGAAATCTCTGGCTGGAAATGATTTCTGAACCCATATATACTGTGCCTTTGCCTCAGAGAAATGTATTGGTGCCTCTCTTGAATGAGTGGAAACACAGTTTCCCCTGAATTCAGCCTCCTGGGTAAGCAGGAGCATATTCCATGCTTTGAATTCCATAATTTCCCTTTCTGGTCACTGGCAGAGCCTGATCCAAAATACTTCTGTACAAGTGCACAAAAGATGACCTCGGCAGCAGGTACAGTCTGTAACCATTCTGTGTATTTTAATATTTTCTATACACTATGTATGTAACTAATTCTCCGGTCTTGTATAACCACCTATTAATTTTCCCCCACAATAATTTCTTGTTTTACAATTTCTCAATCTCATTTTTCAGGCAAGTGAACTGTAGAATGGAAACATCAGCTTCCAAATCAGTATGATAGAAACTATTAGATGTGAGTTTCTATTTATAATTTTTTGACCAGGGGAATACTAATATATTTTACTTTTTATGTGGAATCATTTCTCAACTATGGTAATTATGAATAAAACACTGAGACTCCACTGTCCCTGCTTAAAGACACATAGTCCATTAAAGTCCATAATCCGATATGATGGACATCTTTTCTTGGTCTGTGTGTTTAGAAGTTGCCTTCCTCTTCTGTATCCTTTCATAATGAAAATTGAACAAAAATAGAAGCATAATATATTCAATATCAAATATCAAGCTAAAAATTCCAAATAGCACATTGTATTATAATACTGAATGTTTTATCTTTAACAAATGCAAGATCCTTTAAAATATAAATACATATCTTGAATGAAACATTTGTATTTTTACCTGACTGAAATAGTTCACCAAGAAGTCCTGAAATCCCAGAGACTTATAACAGTCATCCAACTGTCCATTTCAGTTGACATATTAATCCATTTCTCCCTTAGTTATTCTTTGGTAAGTCAACTGCATTTTACTAATTGGAGGGCTAGTACATGGAATTGGATAACAATATTGTAAATTGAAAATAGTCTGAGAAAATGCATAAATTTATAGTTGGTTTAGCAGTAAAGTAGAAAATACAAAATAACTCCAGGAGTTAGCTGTGTTAGACTGGGTTGTCTAGAGAAACAAAACTGGTCATACTCACATATGTGTAAGAAAGAACTTCATACAAAGGAGTAATTTATATTGAGAAGATATTTCAGCCCAATTCAAAGCAAGTACAGGGCCCTCTTCAGACTGCAGGCTGATGATGGGAAAAGGTAAAGCCGGAAGTAGAGAGATCACAGGCCTGTGGGTGCAAAGTCCATGGATTCAAGGTCAGTGGGAATATGGTAGGGCCCACCTACAGCTTTCCAAGTCAGTGGCCTTGGAGGCAAACACAGAGCTCCAGTACAGAGGAAGGTGGAGGACAAGAGGAAGGAGAAGTTCCCAGGGTCTCATGTATGAAATATAACACCTACAAAGAGGCTATGACCTGATTGACAGGTTAAATTGCACCCTTTAACGATCTCACTGGTTCTAATTAACAACATATCTGACTACCACAAGTTAGTAGTCAATTGAGATACAAATGACTATGGAAAGTTTAATTTTTCACAAGAGTTTTAGGCCATTTAAAATATAATCCCATATTCAATAACACAGCTGAGGTACTCTAATTTCTTATTATAAAGCATTTGCAATATGACTCTGACTATGTGTCCAGTTCAAAACAAATTTCTACTTACCTTTTCATCCTTTTCACCAAATGAGGGGCTTCAAAGAGTTTATGAAACAATTTCATTATGTTTTAATTCTATTTTTTCATGAGCTTTTTGAAGACACCTGTTGGAACTCCAAATCATGATTTAAAAGAGTACATAGTAGCTTAATTACCAATTTCACAGATTTGAGAGGGAAATAAAAATTCTTGTTGAACCATGCATCATGCATTAATTTATGCATTGAATCTGTTGTACTTGTTTTTCTTATAATGAGTGACATACATGCTCAGCAGGTAGGTGGTCTAAGTTTTCTTCCCCCCCCCCCTTCTTTCAGTCTTCCTCAAAGACAAATGACAGAACAATGAACACCACTGGAGGGATATATAAAATATGCTTTATCTTTAGACAATGCTTTTCAACAGCAGAATCAGTAAAAACGACTGACTGTAAGGGTTGAGAGAATCATTTTTTAGAAATCCACAAAAGCAAACCAAATAAGTGCTTCAGAACCATTTCAGTACAGAATATACAAAATTTCAGAATATAGGCTTTAGGATATTTGTACTTAATTTCTTAGGGCAGGAAAAAAAGTAAGATTGTGTAATTAGGAAAGTAAGTCATGTCCTTAAGCAAATGTATCAGGTTTTAAATGATCCAATTACTCCGTGCTTGTCTTACTTGCAGAGCACAGAGTAGCATCTTGCTAAAACTGAAATCACTCGGCACTATGGCTTTCCTTCCCCTATTTCCGATCTCACAAGACTTCTGGATTTCATTTGGGTTTTCTTCACACATTTTCCCCTTATTAATCTCAGAATTTAGGCTGCGGGAGCTCTATTCAGTTATAAAGCTAATTTATAAGCCAAACGTACAGAGAACAAATCAGTGATAATAAGGATTTTGAATAATTAACCGAGTTTAATCCAAACCAGGTGACTCATAGTTTACAAAACCTTAGGTGAAATTAAATTTATGTTGATTCAAAAAGATGTTGCATGAATATTTTTATCTTTCAGCTACTTTAGGATAGCAATTAAATTAGGTATCACAGTAAATACATAAATAGGGAGAAATGTCTTCAAAAAGTAATCTATCAAACTAAAAGACCAGCTCTCATTATGTTATAAAGATCACTTTGCATTGTGTTAATTTTTCTTGTTCTTATTTATTCAATTGCTATGTAGCCAAATCTAGGCCTCCTTATTATGCCATTAATTATTTATAAATTAATACCATTACAGCACCATTTTTGCAACATCTAACCAAAATGTAGGCAATGATGTAGTCAGGGCCTAACTTGACAAAGAGAAGGTAAAGTCATTGCTGAATCAGCGAGATATGCCATCCTGCTTAGATCAGGCAATTAGGGTTCATACACACACAATTCTAGTTTTCTTTTCCCAATTACTGTCAATTTTTAAAATGAAATGTTAAACAACTGCTTCCCCTCTTTCATCATATGTTTATTTGAGAATGATCAGGTGCTGTCAATTAAAGTCAAATTGAAAAAGTAAACCTATGAAGCAAGCAAACTTTGTGGTTAGAACCTACTATTGTAAGGTCTTGTATTGTCACATACATTTATGACATCCTATTGACAGGTGATTACTGTACTGAATGTATATGAATTTAGTAAAATAACTTATGATTATAAATGGACTTTGATTTCTGGATGTTTGACCATCTTCACCGTAGGAAACATAACCTAACATGTACCGTTTTTGTTGGGATCCAATGTACCTTTGCCAGAAGAACCAGCTCATCTCTCTTGGAAGAAGTACCGCTGTAATGCTCTTTGGAAGCAAGGTTGATAAGACTTCAACTCGTGTATTTCAGACCTGTTATCAGGAAAGACCTATCCCTGGTAAAGGACACCCAGCTTGGTCAAGCACAGGGTCAGTGCAAAGAGGAAGACCCTCAAGCAAACGGACTAACAAACTGGCGACAGTACTTGGATCAAACATAACAACTGTGAGGACGGCACAAAACAGGGTGGCATTTTCTTCTGCTGAACATCGAACCACTAAGAGTGGGAGCTGACTCCGTCACCTCATGAAACCACAAATGTCCGGCCAAAGAATGGACCGCTAACTGCTGTTGCCTGCTAGCTTACTTTCCAGTCCTTGTCTTTCCCAGCTGCTCCTGCTCGCTCAGGTCTGGTTCTTAGGCAAACCTTAAATAGCTCCCTTTTCTCTCTGTCCATCACCATCTCTTCTTGAAATCTCTCAAATTTCAAAGTTGCTTTTGCAAATTAACTTATTCAACCAATTAGATACACGTGGAAGGGAACATACCCTGCTCTTTACTGTTTTTTTTCCTTTCAAATTGTGTCCAATTTAGTTATGAACATGAGATATGGCAAGTTTTCTATGAGATATTTTGTTGCTATGCATAAAATTCTGGTACTTCCTTTAAAATGTCTAACATTTTATTTTTTTCATGAATTCTAGGCTATTTTTGTGTTGTTTGGACAGATGTGCCTGGTAGATAAGCTACTAGGATTCCAGTTCAGTCATGGATAGATTTATTCCAAAGGAAACTGTGTTTAAACAGATCTCTGCAATCATTGTGTGACTGCAGGTGAGTTATTTAAGTAATCCACTTGTCATAGCCTCTGGGTTGCATGAAAAAATATCCAATAAAAACAGTGGCTTCCAAGGGTATCTGCTCCACTCACTGCCCTCGAGTCAGCTCTGACTCATAGTGTCTTTAGAGGATAGAGTAGAATTCCCTGGTGGTTTCTAAGGCTAAATCCTGATAGGAATAGAAAGCCCTCATCTCTCCACTTGGATCGGTGGTAGAACTGCAGCCCTTGTGATTAGAAATGCCATGCAGAGCCACTATACCACCAAAGGATCTGACTGGACGTTTAAATTCAAGCCAGAAAGGTCAACTCCGAAAGTTATGGTGATTGTGGTTATTCCAACAGGGTCATCTTGATAGATTTTCTTGACGTATACAAGGTGACCCCGGGGACTTATTTACCAAATCTCACTGCCTCTAAGTCTATTTCTACTCACAATGGGCTTTTAGAACCAGGTAGAACTGAAGGTTTCTGAGACTGCTAACTCTTGATGAGAGTAGAGAGACCTTGTCTTTCTTCTCAGAATGACTGCTGGTCTCAAACTGTTGACTTGGTGGTTAACAGACCAACACATCATCACGGTAGCACCAGAGCTCCTACGAGCAGGTTTAAGGAAATGAACAAGTGCGTCGGTGACTGAAGGGCAGGGAAGCTGCACAGAGGATTAGCGAAAGGAACCTGCTCGTTCTTTGAGGGCAGCTTCCCTACAAGAATTTTGTTGACAAACCTTACCCCAACCCAGTTTTGTTCCCTCAGATTTCTTTTGTACCCCAAGCTCAAAGAACTTTGAAAAGGCACATAATCTGAGTTCCTTGAGAATGACAAACCACTACTGTCTTGACTTGCTGTCAATTGAAAAGTGCAGGATTTTAGGGGAAAGGGTTAGCTCTATAGAATCGCTGATGTCAGAAGTGTCTGAATCTAAATGGAGGATAAACCAAGAAACAGTAGTTGTTTGTTGCTGTTGTTTTGAAACCTTTTCTCAATAAAACTTTCTATGATTCTGTAGTAATAGTTTTTTATTTACTCTCCGTATTATGCTGCAGGACAGCAAATCATTTAATGTGGCTCTTCTGGTCATAATTGGTGTAATTCTCACTGAAGATCTCTTCCTAGTGGATCTGGGTATGAGAAAACAGGGGAGGATATTGACAGCATTCATTGTATGTACTTGTTAAAGGGACTCACTGCGATGGCCATCCTGTTGCATGTACAACAAGCCTTCTCAGAGATAGGACAGGGGATTTCACCACCAGAGAGAGTCAGGAGTGGAGAATATCCTCTGGAATCAAGATCCCTAGGTGGGAAAGGTCCTTGACCGAGAAGACATCTTTGACATCTGAGAAGTAACAAAGGAGCAACAGTAGGAAAACCAGGAACCAACACATAAAACATCGTAGTGGGGTTGCCAGACCACAGAGCAAGTAAAACTGAGTGCACGGGCACAGGAATCTAGTTTGTGGAGTAGGATGCCCCCAGGCATTTTATACTGGGATTTGGGCTTGCTGACCCACGGAGCTGGAGTTTAGTGCTTTCAGATTGGGGTTAATAATGGAATAAGGTTACTTTGGGCCCTTAACTTGGGGAACTGGGTTCACAGAGGAGTTGAGTGCCTTTTGGTTGGGGCTTAAAGTAGAGTGGAATTCTATTTGGGAATTTATTCGCAATCCTAAAAGAACTTTATATCATGACCTTCCTTTAAAAATCCCATCATGAGCATTTCCACCTACCTGTATTGCACCCTATTTAATTTCATAATAAATTCCATACTTAAGAACATTGTTTGCACTTTATGTGGCCATTGTAAAGAGTTATAGATCTGAGTAACTGAAAATTAAAGAGTGTCCTGGTGGCAGAGTGGTTATGGTTGGGACGTCATCCGAGGTTCAACACCATCAGCCAGTTCCATGGGAGAAAGACCAGGCTTTCTATTCCTATATAGAGCTTCAGGCTGGGAAACTCACAGGGGTAGTTCTATCCAGTCCTATAGGGTCGCTCTGGTCAGCACTGACTTGAGGGCAGTGAGTAGGAGATAGAGCAAGGACAAGTAGAATGTTCTCAGAGACAGAAAATATACCTATAGCCAATATGGGCTGGCCATAATCTTCAAAATTAGAGAAACCACTGACTTAGCTTTTTCAAGTTAATGGTAGACAGACATTAAATGTGTGCCCAATTAGAATAAATCAGATTGAATTTGTATGGCAACATCTTTATGAGTTGCCAGAGAGTCTCAAAGGATATGCTGAGTAGGTTCCTCCTTTTTATTGTAGTGTTTTACTTTGCCTTCTAGAGCTGCCTTTTGAAATTCTCTGCTTAGCTCTTTTGTTTCATTTCTTCCTTTCACTTTAGCTCCTCAATGTTCAATAACAAATTTCAGAATCTCTTTTGACATCCATTTCTGCGTTTTCTTTCTTTTTAACGACCTATTGCTCTCTTCATGTACAATATTTTAGATGTCATCCCACAACTCATCTGGTCTTCGCTCATTAGTTTTCAACACAACAAGTCTATTCTTGATGTATTTCTGAATTCTGGTGGGATTCTAAGCGTCTTATGTTGCCTCTCTTGGATCTGTTCTAAAGTTTTTCAGCTTCAACTTGAACATGAACAATTAATGATCTGTTTGACAGTTGGCCACTGGTTTTGTTTTGGCAGATGTTATCATCTCTATCATCTACAATCTCTACCTACAGGTGTAGTCAATTTGAGTCCTGTGAATTTCACCTGGAGAAGTACACAGGTATGTATGTCACCATTTGTGTTGTTCAAAAAGCATATTTTCAATGAAGGAGTCATTGGTCTTGCAAAATTCTGTCATGCAATTTCCAACATAATACATCTTTTCAGTGACTAATCCATAGGAAAGGGATCTCCTCTATCTTTTCCTTTTCCTTAAATGGAAAGTGTCAGTAAGACCTACTTGTTCACCATGCATGTCCCTGCTAGTTTTTGAATTGCCACTAATATAGCTTCCTACCTGAGAGCACCATGCAAGCTATCACAGTAGGACAAACTGATAAATAAGTAGTGAACTCTTCATTTTGCTACTTACTAATTATATAACCTTGCACAAGATTACTTACACTCAGCCCCTTCATATATAGCACAGAAACAATAGCAGTACCAACTTTATTTAGATGTGAAGTTAAATGAATTAATATGTGTATCTTATTCAGGTTTTACTATGTAATTAGTGTTGCAGTAAGGTAAGATATCATTCTTTATAAACACTTTAATATTTATGTAATATATAATGAATTGAAAAGTAATTTGTCAATACATTTTGTAATATTTAACCTTAGGCTATATTTAGTGTTTGCTATTTTAAATAATGCTGTGGCAAACATCTTTTTTTGTTGTTTCCTTTTACCTCTACATTGCTGGCTGTTGCCAAGAGGAGTAAAATCATTGATGTAGAATTATTGGGCCAATAGACTGGCTATATAAAACTGATTCTCCTTGGCAAATAAATATCCAGAAATGTGACTATATTGTATCAAGCACTCTATGTAGAAATCCCACTCAACTTATCTGTCCCATGTTATCTTTTTGATGTGATGCTTCCTTCTGTTGATGTATGATGGAAATTATGGTATTAAGGTTTAGAGAAAGTTTTGAGTTCTGGGATGTCTATGCAGGAATATGCCATAAATAGGACACTCTGCTCTGTATGTAAGCTTTAATTTATTTTTTTGTTTATTTGATAGTTCATTGCCCTAAACTCTGCCTTTCAGTTTTTTAACAAAAAATGCACTCCTGAATGGCAGAATATGATCACAATTATTGTATATCACAGTAAATATATAATAATCAAAACAAAAACTGTACAGACATTCCCAGGTAGGTATGTACTTATAATGTAAATAATCTCTATCCGTAGCATGCACAGAAGTATGCTGATAGATGAATTGATGGTTTGAAGAATTATCTGATGAGCTAGAAGCCATTTGAAATTTAAAGACAGGCCTCTAAAGCATTGGCCTGACCTAAAGTAAAGATGGCTGAAGACAATCTTTCTTTTAATCTTCACCTTTTTTATTTCTTTACCCTCTAGGGTAATAGTTGTCAACCTGTGGGTCGGGATCCCTTTGGGGGTCAAACGACCCTTTCACAGGGGTCGTTTGATTCATAACAGTAGCAAAATGACAGTGATGAAGTAGCAACAAAAATAATTTTATGTTTGGGGGTCACCACAACATGAGGAACTGTATTAAAGGGTTGCATCATAGGAAAGTTGAGAACCACTGCTCTAGGAGTTTAGAGTGTCATTTTTTTCAGCTTTAAAACAAATGAAAATATAAAAAGTAGTCTAAGAGAAAGGATGGTTTGGGGGATTGTAAAAAGAGAGATATAAAAATTAAATTTCAGGTCATTTCTTTAAATTTAATATGAAAAGGATATTTTGTTAATGAGATTTCAAATATCATCAAATAGTTATGTGGCTCTCAGTAAATCCACATGTAGATTTACCTATCTCTGTTATGATGAGTTGACTATTGAAAGAAAGCCAGTGACACTCATATGAATAATAAATAGCTCTATATCAAGAAGTAATTATATATCAAGAAAACATCTCAACCCAGTCCAGCTCGAGTCCGTAAGTCTGATACTAATCCATAAGTCCCTCTACAGATTCACGCAGCCACATGCAATGATGGTATCATACACCAGTGGGTGCACAGTTGTGTGGCTCCAAGGTCCGTGGAAGTCATGGCAGGATTCCAGCAGCTCTTGTAGTGACCAGAAAGCAGGAAGGTCCAGGCAGAGAAGAGAGAGATGGCCTCCAGAGAGCAATATATCTCAGTCATACCTCCAAGGGAGGTCATCAAGCTGTGACCTGATCGACCGGCTATGCTCCATCCGTTCTTTTTAGAGGTGCCAGATTAGCATTAAAAACTATCACATCATTTCGTAACATGGCCTTCTAGTCAGAAGCCTCATGTTATTGACCAAAACCACTTCCAATGTCCAGAATAATAGTTGTCACCAAAGATACAAAATGTCTCAAAGAATTTACTCCTCTAAAGAATTTTAATTAGTGAATTATTAAGAACAAAATAATAAATAGTAAACTGCAGTAAATAATAATTAGTAAAAATATAATTTTGACTCTGATATCACTAAATAAAAATATATTTAGTTATTTATAACCTAACTTTTACTACACTTGATCTTAGCCAAAAGGCCAAGAAGCAATATATAACCTAACTTTTAGAGAAACAAAATTTAAAAGTTATATTTAGAGGAAAAGAAAACAAAACAGAACAAAAAGACAAGCAAAAAGAGTAACTTTGAGTCAAATCCAATCCATTCAACCCCATGTATGTCACAGAACTAGTCTAGGTAGTGTTTGCTGTGGCTGATTTTTAGAAGTATTTTTTCTAAGACACCTCTAAATTGGCTCAAACTTCAAATAATTCAGTTAACAGTTTAATACATTAATCATTTGTACCAGGAACTTGTATTTGGACAAAAATGTAGCATACATATTTAATGAAAAAGTGAGTTGCTTATGTATATTTGGGGCTTCTTTATACCAGAACTACAATATTAATTGTTCTGACATATTAATGCCAACAGATATTTTGATTTCTCAGCAGATTTGAATTAAATTATAGTAAAAAATGAAAATGAACTTAACAGAGTAATCTTGATAACTTACTGTACTGTACTGATCATATAATTATTTAAGTTAGTAAATATAACTATCTCTCAAAAAATCTAAATAGTAAATTATAATAATATAGGTTATGACTGTGATGTTTACTTGCTACAGGTAGAGGAGAATGATTTTTTTAAGGCAACAATGTTATTTCAAATAAGCTTCTGAAAATATGTATTTAGGAGAGAAAAAATCTTTAGTGTTGAGAAGTATTCATTTTTCATCTGTTTCCTCACTGAAGATTATCTCCAGAAGAAATTGTCCCCAACTTTATTTGAAGGTGGAGAAGGTGTAGTGGCATCGTGGTCATGAGTTGGGCTGCTAACCGCAAGTCAGCAGTTTAAAACACCAGTAAAAAGACAGGACTCTCTGCTCCCATAAAGAGAATGCCCGGTGGTTAGAATAGTGTTGATGCACTGAGGAAGGGCATTAGCAGAGGCCCGAAGTCTGTACACTACCTCAAGGTATTGCCATATAAATATATGTGCATAGGCCAATACCTCTACTTTTATATATTAATGTATTCACATATGGACACACCTATGCTTATATCTCTATCCATAGTTTTGCTTCCTAGATCCTTCCTCTGTTTCCTTTTACCTTCCTCCTGCCCCACCCCCATGTTAGCCCTACTTCCACCTCTTAATATTTCCTCTGTGCTAGATGGGTGTTGCTCCAACACCCCAGGATCTCTACATTATCTTGTTTTTTATTTTAATTCCCTAGTTTTTCTCCTTGAGCATTGTTTGCTCACCACACCCTTCCCTGCCACCTTCTCCCCCAGATCCCCCTTGGACCGTCAATCCTGTTGCTTTCTCCTTGAACTTGATTCCCCTGCCTGTCTTACATAAGTAGGCAAATCAACAATGACATAGACCAAAAAAAAAGAAAACAAAAGATTGAAAAAATAAAATAAAAAGAGAAAAAACATACATCATTTCAGGTCTGTCTGCTGATCTTTATGACTGTCTCCCCACTGGTCCTGGAGGAATTCCTAGAGATTCCCTTCCTAGCCTGAAGTCTATTTTGGGGGCTTTTTAGGGGCTTTGTGGCTTGGCTTTCCTCCAGTTGCTGATCTGTTATGTTCCCTTCTTGATTTGCCCCACTTCAGGGGATTCAGACTGCACTGTGTGTCCCCAATACTGTCCTCTATTGCAGTATGCTCCAGTAAGGTGACAACATGTCATGAGGTGTTGTTGGCCCTACAGTCCTCTCTGTGCAGGGATGTTGTCCTCCCGGCTTGGTGTGCCAATACTGGGTCTAGACCGTCCCTTTCTGTATTTCCTTCTTGGTTTGCTTCCGTGAGGGCATGGTATGCTGGCCCCTCTCCCTAAAATGTAGGTTTAGTGTTGTTCTCATACTTCTAGGGAGGGATCGTTCTGGCTCCGGTAGGGGCCGGTCTGGTCTCCCAGTCTTTTCAGGCAATCTTCTACGTGGTTACATTGCCCTCAAGGGTTAGTGCTCCAAGGCGGGGTCTGTATGCACACTCCCAATTCTGTGGAGACATAAGCAATACTGTCCTCCTGGGTGGGTTAGTGCCCTGGATTAAAGTGCCATCATCTCATATCTGTCGCCCCTTTTCTCCTTTCCCCTACCCCCTTCCCCCCTTTCCCCTTCTTTATGTTGGATTAACATGTACCTCCTTGGGTTTGGTCTGACTTTGACCTGACTGCCTATACCTCAACCTGTATATTGTGAGCTAAGTGGCTTTTCTTTTATATCTACTGTGCTGATTATACTTACTTCAGGGGGCTCATACTGTACTTCTCCTTTGGGGATTGGCTGACTTCACTTAGCATAATTTCCTGCAACTCTTCCCATGAAACTTTTTAGTGATACATAGTACTTCACTGTGTGTATGTGCCAGAGTTTACTATCCACTCGTCTATCTATGGAAATTTAGGTTGTTTCCAACTCTTTGTGATTGTGAATTGCTCATGTTTTTCTTACCTTTTCTGGGTAAATACCCAGCAGGGAGATAACTGGGTCATAAGGTTCATCAATTTACATTTTCTTTAAATATCACCAGATCACTTTCCACAGTGGTGGTACATATCTACACGACAACCAGCAGTGGAGGAGAGTTTCTATCTCACAACATCACAACATCTTCTCCAGCATTTGTTGCTCTCCGATTTTTGATTTTCTAATTTGGGCTAACCTCAAGGGTGCTAGATGATATCTCATGATTGTTTGAATTTGCATTTCTCTGGTTACTAATGATCAGGAGTATTTTCTCATATGTTTATTGGCCATAGGGGTCTCCAACCTAGTGACACTTATTTTCAGTTCTTTTGCCCACTTCCTCAGGGGTTAACTGTCTTCTTCTTTCTGAAGGCCAGGAGGATATTGTAGATTTCAGTAATAAGCTCTTTGCTGTGTGCCATTGCTAAAATTCCTCTCCCAATCTGTGGGTTCCCTTGTTACCTTAACTCTTGGTGAAGCCTTTGGATGCACACAGATGTTTTCTCTTTAGTATCTCCCACTTGTGGATTTCAAGTTCACTTGTGTGTGTACTCTGTCCTGTTTCAGTTAGCCTATGTATTCCCTGGGCTAAGGTTCTTAGGTTAGTCCCAGTTCTTTCATTGCTGGTCCTGATAGTTTGGTGCTTTACTTCTAGGTCTGTGATCCATCTTGAGTTTATTCTTGTGCACGGGGTGAGGTGAACATCTTGTTTCATTTTTTGACATGTGGATATCCTTTGTTTCCAGTACCACTTGTTAAAGTCAGCATCTGCCTCCCACTTGATGTTTTTGGGGCCCTTGTTGAAGATCAGTTGTCTATCTGTTGATGGTTTTATTTCTGGGTTTTCTGTTCTTTTCCATTGGTCTGAATAGCTGTCATTAGGCCAGTGCCACACTGTTTTGACCACTGTGGCTGTGTAGTAGGTGTTAAAATCAGGTAAAGCGACCCCTCCAACTTTGTCCTTCTTGAGGAGTTCACTGTTAATTCGGGGATTCTTCCCTGTCCATATGAAATTGATGGTCAGTTTTTCCAATTTTTAGAAGAAGGTAGTTGTTATCTGAATCGGGATAGAGTTAAACTTATAAAGTGCCTTGGGTAAGAATGATATCTTTACTACATTTAGTTTTCCAATCCATGTGCATGGGATATTCTTCCATTTGTGGAAGTCGCTTTTGGTTTCCTGTAGTAAGGTCTTATAGTTTTCCTTGTATAGGTCTTTTATTTTTTTTGGTTAAATATATTCCTAGATATTTCGATTTGTTTTTGACTATTGTGTAGGGTACTGCCTTTTTTATCTCCTCTTCCATGGTCTTGTCCAATGTATATAACAAAGCAATAAACTTCGGTTTTTTGTTCTTATATCCTGCCACTCTTCTATATTCCTCTATCACTGTCAGTACTCCTATGGTGGAGCTTTTGGGATTTTCAATGTACAGAATTATGTCTTCTGCAAATAGCAATAGTTTCACCTCCTCCTCTACCATTTGGATACCTTTAATGTACTTCTGCTGTCTTATATTGTTAGCTATGACCTCCAGTACGATATTGAATAGAAGGGGGGACAAGGGGCATCCTTGTCTAGTCCCCTTTTTCAGTGGGATTAATTTTGTCTTTTCTCTATTGACTATGATATTGGCTGTTGGCTTTTTGTATATAGCTTGTATTAACTTAAGGAATTTTCCTTCCATTCCTATCTTCTTGAGTATCTTAATTAGGAATAGGTGTTGGATGTTGCCAAATGCTTTTGCTGCATCTCTCCATATACCCATGTGATTCTTATACTTCTTCTTATCAACGTGGTATATAATATTGATGGAATTTTGGATGTTAAGCCATCCCTGGATTCCTGGGATGAATCCTACCTGATCATGGTGGATGATATATTTATGAACTTTTGTGTTATATTGGCCAATATCTTGCTAAGGATCTTTACATCTATGTTCATTAGAGCTATCAATCTAAAGTTCTCTATTCCTGTGGGATCCTTGCCATTTGAATATCAGTTATACTGGTTTCGTAAAATGAGTTTTGGAGTTTGTCATCCTTTTCTATGCTGTAGAATAATTTGTGGAAGATTGGTGTCAACTCTTCCCTGAAGGCTTGGTAGAATTCTCCTGTGAAGCCATCTGGCCCAGGAATTCTTTTTTTGTTGGTAGCTTCTTGATAACCATATCTATTGCTTCCTTTTCTATGGGTCTGTTTAGGTTCTTGAGCTCTGTCTGGGATAATCTAGGAAGGGATTGTTTTTCCAAGTCTTTGTTCATGTCTTCCACGTTGTTGAATTCATTAGAATATAGACTTTAATAGTACTTTGTGATTATCCTTATAATCTCCTTAGAGTCTGTTGTGATTTCCCCTGTTTCATCCCTCATCCTGGCTATTGATGTTTGCTCCTTCCTTTCCTTGGTTAGGTTTGCAAACAATCTGTTGATTCTGTTGATCTTTTCATAGAACTAGTTTTTGCTGCATTAAACTTTTGCATTATTCTTTTGCTGTCTCGCTGGTTTAACTCTGCCCTGTTTTTTTTATTATTATTTCTTTCTTTTGCTATTGGAGGAATTGTTCTGTTGATTCTATTCTAGTTGCTGGGGGTTTTGTGATAAAAGTGTATCAGTCATAAGTCTATTTTCCTTGCTCATGTATGCACATATTGCTATCATGCTACTTATTATCATTTCTTATGCAGTATCCCATGAATTTTGATACATTGATTGTATTCTCATTCTCATTTGTTTTTAAAAACTTCCTAAACTACTCTCTAATCTGGGGCAGTACCCATTAATGTCCCAGAAGACTGTTATTCATCCTCTAATGTTTGCCCTTGTTTTTATTAATCTCCAGCTTTATGGCATGGTAATTCGAGAAGAACATTTGAGTAATCTCTATGTGTTTGAATTTAACTAAGCCTGACTGTGTCCCAGCATGTGGTCTATTTTCAAAAATGAGCCATGAGCTCTTGAAAAGAATGGGAATTTTTTTGTTTGTTTGTTTGGATGGAAAGCTCTATATATGTCTATCAGGTCCAGTTGCCTAATTGTAGGGAATAGCTCTGTAGCCTCCTTCCTTAGCTTCTTTCACAGTGATCTTTCTTTGATAGTGGTGTATTAAAGTCACCTACTATGATTGTTGAATCTGTGATTTCTTTTTTTAAAATCTTTTGAATAGTTGATGAATTTCACGAGTCTCTTGTTAAGCACGTATATATTTATTATGTTCACTGGTTCCTGGTTTACTGATCATTGAAGCATTATATAGTGACCCTCCTTGTCTTTTCTTATGGTTTGAACTTTGAGGTCAATTTTGTCAGAGATTAAGATTGCAACATCTGCTTCTTTTAAGTTGCCGTTTGGGTGGCATATTTTCACCAGCCTTTTATTCTTAGTCTATTTTTGTCTGCGAGTTTAAGATGTGTCACTTGCAGGCAACAGATTGATGGGTTATGTTTTCTGAGTTAGTCTACTAGCCATTCTCTTTTAAAGTATAAATTGAGGCCATTGACATTCAGAGTTATTATCATGATCTGGGGATTCATTGCTGTCATCTGGTACCTTTAGTGTTGGGTGTTTTCCTAGCTCCCTTCACATCAGTGTGCTGTGTTTTATTATCTTTACTGACTGTCTTTTTCTCAATTTACTGAATTCTGCCGGTTTGTCTTTGATATTACTTGTACAATTCTCTATCTTCTCTAGTCTGCTCATGAGATCTGTGATTTTGTGTGTAGCTTCTGTTATCTCATCCTGTATTTAGTTCTTGTATTTCCCTTTGGTGTGTAGACTTCACCCCCTCTATCATGGACTTCATCTCTCTGTCATTGCAATCTTATTCTGCATTGCTTCCCCAATCTCCTGTATTATTTCAAGCAGCTTTCTGAAAATTTCTTTTTGGGGCATATTCATGTCTGATTCTTCTATGAACTTAGTTAGCTTTGCTGTGGTGTTTTATCTTTCTTGTTTTTTTGTTGAGAGTGTTACAATATGTTGCTGTTTAAATGACAATTTCTTAGAGCTGGGCACCATGTTTCTAAAAGACCAGGGGCCCGAGCTCTTTCTCTGTGTAACTGGTAGAGGAGTTTTTGAGGGATGCCTGTGGCCTACTGTGGTGGTGGGTTAGACTGCTCCATAGTCAGGTTACTGCAGTTATTCAGTGGCCAATGGTGGTGAGGGGCCTCAGAGACTGGGGTGAGGCTGGTGACTATCTGTATGCCCCTGGGCCAAATTGGTCTGGGCTGTCAGGCCACAATTTAAACAAAAGGCACCTAATATAATACAACAGTGGGACAGACCACATTGCCATGGAACGGGTTGCTGCTCGAAGGCAGGAACAACCCCATACCTGCTGGTGCAGGTGCTAGGGGAAAGCTGTCACAAGTTTGAGGTGCCAGGCACCAGCGGGGACTGCTATCGCTATCACAGGTGGGGTGTGCCAAGCAGGCATGAGACAGGCCACTGCTATTGTGGCTGGTGGGCAGGGAAGAGCTCTGGCTGCAGTGCTAAGGCTGGTTGGCGGGCAATTGGTGGGTAGTGGCCACATTGCTGTCTGAGGTAATGTGGCCCTTTGAGCCTGATATCCTCAGGGACCAGACTGTTGATACCCTGAGTTCAAGAGCAAGGCTAGATGTGGGGGAATGATGCCTTCTGGACCAAGCATGTACTCTCTGAACAGTGGGGCCAGGGAGGCTTGGGCAGAGATGAGCCGTGCTGCCAAGGAAGTGGTAGGCACTGCATTGTACAGGCCGGGAGATGCGGGGGCAGTGCTATGCTCTGCTGCCAGGAAAGAGATGGGTGCTGTACCACAGGGACATGGTAACATGGTTGCTACAGGAGTGGTGGTGTCTCAGGCAACGGTGCAGAGAGCCCCCACAGCCACAGGTGACCAAACTTACCACAAGTGGGCTGCAGGGCAGCCCCTGGGGCCCTAGGTGGGTGGTGGGCGGGCCATGTGGCAAGAAAGGAACTGCAGGAGAAGGGAATAGCACCCCTATCAAAGTGCTTTAGGTGACAGCTACTGTGTGTTGATCCAGCTGCGGCTGTAGGAGACCCAGCAGGGAAGTCATATAGCTCCTGGCATTGCAATCAGGCTTGGGGTGGTGGCAAATTGGTAGGTGGTGACTGCTGTGACAGGCAGAGTCAGAATGGCTGGCAGAGGCCAGTAAATCACAGGGATCAAGTTGCAGATCTCCGGAGTTCTGGGGCAAGGCAGATGTGTGGAAGGGTTGCCTCCTGTACAGAAAAAAAACATTCTGAGTTTTCATGAGGGTCTTTTCACTTACCAGAATCTCCCACTCATCCTCTGGTTACCAGGATTGCTGATCGCCATGGATCTCCCAGTATGGGTTGCTTACCTGGATGCCATTTTGCCCTTCTCTCAGAGAGTTGGAATTTGTTAGCATGGTTGGTGTTTCACTAACTATTTCATGAAACTCAAAGATCAAAATGAGCACCTGCATTCATTTATTAAGAAGTCCAAACAATATAGAAAAGATTTTATATTAATATGTGGAACTTGAATAAAAATTATTATATATTTAAAAGTTTTATTCGTCAGGAACAACTATTACATACAAATGAAATATCTGTACTGCACAAATTCTCAAATGATACAATCATATTGAGTACCACTATTTTAATTTTCTATTCTACATTATCTTTTTTTTTCTTAATCATTTTACTGGGTGCTCTCAGAGCTCTTATAACATTCCATACATCAATCATACCAAGAATATTTGTGTATATGTTGCCATCATCATTTTACAATATTTACTTTCTGTTTGTGCCATTGGTATCCGCTCCTCTCCTTTCCCTCCCTCCCCCCCCCCATGACCCCTTGTTAAATAATAAATTATTATTGTTTTTCATATCTTACACTGACCGTGTCTCCCTTTACCCACATTTCTGTTGTTCATTCCCTGGTGAGGGTGATTATGTGTCAATCATTGCAATCGGTATCCCTTTAGCCCCTCCCCCTTCCTCTACCCTCCTGGTATGTTACTCCCATTTCTGTTCTTGGTGGGTATATCTGACCTGGATTGCATGCATTGTGAGCTCTCATCTGTACCAGTGTACATGCTCCGGTCTAGACAGAACTGAAAGGCAGGGCATGGATCATGATAGTTTGGGGTGAGAAAGCCTCAAAGAACCAGAGGAATATTGTGTGTTTCATCGGTGCTCTACTGCACCCTGGTTGACTGATTCCTTCATTGTGAACCTTCTGTGAGGGGATGTCCTATTGTCTACAGATGGTTTGGGGTCTATGCTCTGATTCCCCTTGTTGTCAACAATATGCTTTTTGTTTGTTTGGGGTCCTCTGGTGCCCGTTACCTGATTCTGCCAATACCTCATGATTGCACAGGCTGGCGTGCTTCTTCCATGTGGGCTTGTTACTTCTCTGCTAGATGGCCGTTTGTTTAATTTTAAGCCTTTAAGACTCCAGATACTATATCTTTTGATAGCTGGACACCATCTGCTTTCTTCACCACATTTGCTTATGCACCCATTCTGTCTTCAGCAATCATGCCAGGAGGATGAGCATCACCGAATGCCAGGTTGTTAGAATAAAATGTTCTTGCACTGAGGGAGGACTTGAGTAGAGGCTCTAACTCCATCCACTTCCTCAATGACTTGCCATATAAATATTTATACATAGGTCAATACTTTTATTTTTATGAATTAATATATTTACATAAGAGCATACCTATGTTTCTACTCTATCCCTAGACTTGCTTCCTAAATCTTTCCTCTGTTTCCTTTTACCTTCCTCCTGCCCCACCTTCACATGCCTTTCTTCTGCCTCTTAGTAATTCCTCTCAGCGAGATTGCTCCAACACCACTGGAATCTCCACATCTTCCTTTTTGTTGCTTTAAATGTCCTAGTCATTCTCCTGTTTCTGGTATTGTTTGCTCACTGCTCCTTTCCCCTGCCTCCTCCTCACCCCAGGTCCATCCAGAATCTTCTGTCCTGTTACTGTCTCCTTAGGCTTACTTCCTATGCCTATCTTATACTGGTAGACAAAACATCAATAGCAGAGAGAGAGAGAGAAAAAAGAAAACAAAAGACCGAATACCCAGAAGGAAAAAAAGAAAGAAAACTAGCAAAAATACCCTCGCAAAAGCATACATAATTCCAGTTCTGTCCGCTGACCTTTGTCACTATCTCCCCACTGGACCTGAGGGGTTCTGGGAACTCTCCCTCCTACCTTGAAGTTAATTTTGGGACTCCTAGGGGATTTTTGTGGCTTTGTTTTCTTCCTGTTGCTGATTTGTTATCTTCCCTTCTTGGTTTGCCCCACTGTGCAGGTGGTCAGACTGAACTCACTTGCTGTTGTGTGGCCCCAATATTGTCCTTTTTCATCATATGGCTGCATTGTCTTGTGAATGAAAGTTTCTTTTTATCTCAGCAATTGCCAAAGTTCCAGCTTTTCAGAGTTTTGCCATTATTTATAAAAGAAAAAAATACTGAAATGGTAAATCATCTTGTTTTCTTATTCAGGGATTTTAGCACAATAGAATGACTGAAATATGTATATACAGGTATGCTTCGGAAATATTATGGGTATGCTTCCAGAACGCTGAAATACAATAAATAATATGAATTTATTTTTAGTTTCTCATAAGGACAGAACAGGGACTTCTAACTGCTAAGGATAACAAAAGACCTGGAAACAAGGTCTGTTAAACATCCCGGAGACCAGTCTGGGTGAACATTCTGACACCAAACTGTAGCCTGAGGTGAAATTAAAAGAAGTATACATGCGATTCAAGGATAGACTAAGCAAACTAATTGGAAAGCGTAACTACCATCGGAAAGATGCCATTTCTGTCCCTCTGACGGTGCCTTTGAAAGCAAGAAATGGTTCCCTCAAAGAGCTCCTCCTCCACTCAGGAGAGGGATGAGCTAAAAACATATCTGAAAAAAGATAAGACTGTGGGTAAAAAAAAGGACAGAAAACAAAGAAAACTGGAAACTCTCAGTTCTATATAGGATTACCATGAGTAAAAACCAACTTGAAAGCAGTGCTTTATTGTTGTTTTTCTTTGTGTTTTGGCAATCTATTAAGTGTGCATTATGAAAAACTTTGAAGATTGTGAGAATTATCAATGTGACATAGAGACACACTGTTGGAAATATGGCGCCTAAAGACTTGGTAGATGAGAAGTGGACGCACACCTTTGGTTTGTAAAACACACAATATTTTCCAGGAACAATCGGATGATATAAAATGAGTGCTACCTGCATATATCATGAAAAAATATTGATTTATTTGCTTTTTTCCTAAGAATTGATTCACATGGTTGTATGGAACTGAGAAATCCAAAATCTATAGGTAAGGTGACAGGCTGAAGACCCCTGAAAGCTTGCATTTTAAGATCTGTAGATCATGTCGAGGAGAGAACATCGAGTCAAATGAGAGTCCTGCCCAAATATTCACTCAGTTTAGAGGCAAAAGACACCCTGGAGAAGCTGCTCTTTCTGTTGATTAACTGATTATATAACATTAAATTACATTATGGTAGGTGATAACATTTCATTAGAAGTTATTATGGCCAGTTGATTTATGCACATGTAACATGCCAGTGGCAGTATTAGCTTATGGTTTGACTGTTCACCCAACGTCAGTAGTTAAAACAGTGCTGCCACTCCATAGCAGAAATGTGAGGGTGTCTGCTCCCATCACAATGCGAAGTCTCTGAAACCCAGTGGAGGAGGGTCACTACACATGGCAGTGGGAGGTGGTCGCGTCTACTCCAAGACAGTAATTAAGACTATTGTCTGGAAAAATCATTGGAAATTGTAGAGGAGGCAAATTGTTATATGAGGTTTAGTATAACAGTTTTATTTTTTAAAAAGCCCTATGTTGGATCTAAGGAATCTTGACAGGAAGTGTACAAACCATGGGATGGCACTTTGTATTCTGAGTTTTAAAGTGCTTTATTTTTGTCTATGTCTCCCACTCTACTGTGGAAGACAAGATTCATGAAGTGCTATTGCTCCATAGATACGTCTAACTGTACCTGAGAGAAAAAAGTTACCCATATTTGTCATGAAATGTTGTCCCCATTATAACTTTCTAAAACAATTTACTCATCTGAAATTAAGTAAGAATAGGAGGTTACTTTCAGTGATATTATAATCTCTTAATTAGATATTTGATTATTCCCATCACCTGACATTGATATCCAAAGTTCATGAGCAATAACTTTGGCTCTGCTGCTGTTGCTAGGTGCCACAAATCATTACTGACTCACAGACACCTCATATGCACAGCATCTTGTGCCGTCTCACAACTGCTCGGTCTGAGCCTGATGCTGCAGCCACTGCCAGTTCATCCTGTCGGTGGAGTGCTCTTCTTCACGGACAGCCTCCTTTACCAAGCCTGAGGTGCTTTTCCAGAATCTGTTCTCTCCTGATCTTTCCAATGAATTCCTGATAGTCTCACTTCTAAGAAGCATTCTGCTTGTACTTGTTCAAAGAAAAATCTCTTTGTTCTTTTGGCCGTTCATGATATTTTCAGCATTTTTCACCAGCACCATAATTCAAATGTATCACTTTTCCTCTTGTTTTCCTTATTTAATTTCCAACTTCACATGCCTATGAGCTATTACAGATACCATGGTTTGGGTCAGGTGCACCTGAAATTTCTCATTAGGGACATGAGGGGACTTTGCTCTCTAGTCGATGAGGAAGCATCAAACCCTAAATTCTTTTGTTTTCCTGACACTACACAGATACAAGGTGACATTTACTCGAATCCTTTCACATGATGACCATTGCAAGTATTCTGCAGATAGTGGCATTGTCTAGTGTTGAACTGACCCCCTCTGATTTCACAAGCAGGATGGAAGATCACACTCACCATTAGCCCAAGACCCGTTCCTGTGAGCTGAAGGTCAAACATGCCTCCACCAAGTAACTTCCTTTGACAATTCTGATGACAAGCCTCCCTTCCAAGACACGCTCCACTTCTCATTAATTTCGAAAATTTGTTGCAATGGCCACCTTGACCTCATAGACAATACTCATGTTTTGGTATTTATTAGGCAAATTAATAGAATACAATTGGAGGTCAGGTATGCTCAGGATATAACTTTTTTTCTTTCTTTCAGGATATAACTTTTAACAGTCGTAAGTGCTCTCAGGCTTTCCGTTCTTTATCATGCAGGCCCTTGGTCTCTGCCTCTCTTGGGCACTGTTACCACCCTACCTCATGCTGCTGATGAATGTGCCCCCTTGCTTCATAAGCCGTCACCTGAAGGTGTGGCTCTGTAGGTTGGCAAAGTTATTGGTGTTGCTGTTTGGTGCCATCTGGTTTGGTTCTGACTCATAGTTATTCTATGTACAGGCCAAAACACCTCTCGGTCCTGTGTCAACCTCACCGTTGTTCTGACGTTTGATCCCGTTGTTGCAACCACTGAGTTATTCCATCTAGTTGAGGGCCTTCCTGTTTTAGCTGTCCCTCTCTTTTTCCAAGCATGATGTCTTCCTCCAGGAGCCAGTCTCTCTTGAGAACATGCCTAAAGGACAAAGTACATGAGTTGAAGTCTCACCATCCTTACTGGCTTTTAAGGAACATTATGCCCGTACTTCATCCAGGACAGATTTGTTTGTTCTTTTGGAAGTTCGTGGTACTTACACCATTATTCACCTGTACCGTAATTCAAACACATAGCTTTCCCTCCACCCCTTGGCCTTCCTTATCCAATGTCCTTGGAAAATTCAGATCCTCTGATTTAGTGCCTAGCGGCATCTCATTCCACAGGTATGTCTCCTGTCCGAAGGTACTCAATTGTTCTTGCTCCCCGAATCACCCAATTTCAGGTTCTGATTCATAGTTCTGCTGCCTCGGCTGCTGCCACTCCTTTGGTCTCCTGCAGTGTCACAGTGCTATCTCCTGAACAGACGAAATTTAGCAGACGCAAACCTTGGGATCCAATGCAGGATTGTGCTGCAATCCTGGCTCTTCTTCCTTACTGGCAGTGAGATGCCCCAGTCCTGCTTCAGCACTGGCTCATTTCAAACCCATAAGATTGCGGGAGAAAAAAAAGATTGACTTCCAAGTTAGAGTTCTACACATCTTTTTTGCACGATTCCATCCAATCATTTGATAAGAGTTACAAAGATTATGGTTAGAAAACTGTATCAAAAAATTCACTGCAAAGCTAGTATTTAAAACCACACATGCAAATGGATTCATAATATATCTTATTTTGAGATATGCTTGTTGTCAATTATTTTTCTTTCTTTGTAATTTTGTAGCTAAAATTATACCAGTGGTAGCAGTTTTGTTTGGTGTTTTATTTAGTCTTTGAACTGCTACACATGCAAAAAAATCTTTCAAATCTTCAATAATGTTAAAGTCAGTAGTTTTCATTAATGATTTTCTTTCATAAGCTATCTAGGCCCCATTTCTTTTAGAAAAAGGAACTTCAATATCTATTGTTAATTTATATTAACAATATAAATTATTGTTATAATAATATAACTAAACTAATAATACAACTAAAATATCAGGCATATTTTAGTCATCAGAATTATGATTCCTGTTCAACTACATTTTTCTAGGAATGTTTAAGAAGGAACAATGAGAAGTAAAAATTATCTCATTTCATCAAGCTAAAGAAGAAAATTAAAATCAGTATTTTTCAAATGTATTTTTTGAGCCCATTTCCGTATTTTCCCATTTATGAAGACCCTCTTGCCACACAACTTTCTCCAACTGAGCTGCTGGTGGGTTTGAACTAGTGGTCATGGTGCTGTATAATGCTCACAATCGTTCTTGTGCTTGAGACCAATGTTGCAGCCATTGCTGTGGATCCATCTTATAGACGGTCTTCCTTTACCCATTGCCCCAATATTTTACCAACATGATGTCCTTCTCTAGGGAGTGTTTTATCCTGATAACGTGTCCAAAGAATGTACGACAAAGTCTTGTCCTCTTTGTTGCTAATGAGCACTCTGGACATATTTCTTGCAGCACAGATGTGTTTGTCCTGGAGGCAGTCTGTAGTACTTTCAACATTATTCACCACAATTCAGATGTGTCAATTCTTCAATCTGCCTTATTCATGGTCCAAACTTTCACATACATATGAGACAATTGAAAGTACCATGACTTGGGTCAGGCGCACCTTAGTCCTCCAAGTAACATTTTTGCTTGCAATGCTCTAACGATGTCTTGTGCAGTAGACTTAGACAATGCAATGTGGCTTTTCACCTTTTGTCTACTGATTCTCTGAGCGTTGATTGTGAATCCAATCCAGATGAAATCCTTGACAACTTCAAACTCTTCTCATTTATCATGTCATTCTGTAGTCCAGTTGTGAGTATTTTGGTTTTCTTTCCATTGACTTGTAATCCATATTGAAGGCTGCCGTCGGGATCTTCATCAGCAAGGGATTCAAGTTAACCTCAATTTCAGCAATCAGCTTGTGACTTCTGCACATTGCAGGTTGTTAATAAGCCTTCTTCCAATCCTGCTGGCACATTCTTCTCCATATAATGCAGCTTCTCTGAGGATTTGCCCACCATATAGATTGAATAACTAAAGTGAGAGGATACAATCCTGACACACACCTTTTCTGATTTTAAACCATTCAGCATGGCCTTGTTCTGTACTCACACTGCCTCTTTATGTACAAATTCTGCATAAGCATAATAAAGTGTTCTGGAATTCTCATTGTTTCCAAGGCTATCCACAGTTTACTTAATTTTATTGTTTTTGTTTTTTTATGGCCCATAGATTTGGATGCATTGGCATAGACTATAAAACACAAGAAAATATTTTCTAGTATTCTCTGTATTAGCCAAGATCCATTTGTCATGAGCAATGATATTCCTTGTTCCAAGTACTCTTCTGAATCAGCCTGAACTTGTGGCAGCTCCCCGTCAATGTACTGCTGTATTGGTTGATCTTCAGCAAATTTTGCTTTCTACATGTGTTACATGTGTTTACTTTTCACATGTGTTATCAATGATATTGTTCTAAAATTTAAGCACTCTTCTGGGACACCTTTCTTTGTAATGTATACAAATATGCATATCTTCTAGTCAATTGGCCAAGTAGCTGTTTTCCAAATTTCCTGGCATAGACCAGTAAGCGTCTCCAATGCTTTCTCAGCTTGTTGAAACATATCAGTGGGGTTCAAGAATTCATGGAGCCTTGCTTTGGGCTAATGCTTTCAAGGAAGCTTGAACCTCTTTCTTCAACACCATTGGTTCTTGTTCTTATGCTACCTCCTGATTTGGTGGGATGTCAACTAGTTCTTTTTGTATAGTGCCTTAGTATAAGTAATTGTGCATTTTAGCTGGACAAGGAATAAAGAATAATAAAAAAATCAATTTCAGAGTAAGTATAGACAGAATTCTCCTTAGAATCAAGCTGTCAAGTCAACCACTTCCCCATTTTGTATGTTAGCAGGAAAGACGAGTCCCTTGAGAAGCTCAGTGTGATTGCTATAGTAGAGTGCCAGTTAAAAAAGAAGACCTTCCAGGAGCTGGGTTGACACAGTGACTGCCTCAATGAGCTCAAATATAACAAAGCCAGGATCGCACAGGGCCAGGTAGCATTTCATTCGGTTGTAGATAGGGCATCTATGAATTGCAATAGACTTGATAGCAAGGAACAATAAATAGATATTTAATTTGGACTTTAACAAATTGTGATTTAGGAATTTTGAGGTTTTGCCATTGATCTGATGGTCAGAAATAGAAGATAAACCCAATAATCCTCAAGCTCCATCATAATTTTGAGACAGAAATATACCTTGATTTATTATGTGGTAGAATTGAGTGACTAAAATTAACTGAGTGTTTACAATGGACTGGATATGACCATAGCATATAATGTGGCCTTTTATTTAGTCATCTTACTGAGCACATGAAATAGATATTTCTATCATCCTTTCCATTTTATAAGTAAGAGAAGTGGGTTAGAGTTTAAATAACTTATCCAAGATTTAAAGCTAATACATGGAATTGAACCCAAAGTCATAGGGAACCAAGGCACACACTGGTAAACACACACAGTTCTGTGTTTGCGAGATCTAAAGGGGTACCAGGTAACAGACACTGGTGCAATTTGTCCCAGAAATCAGTAAAATATAAATTGTTCTATGCTATGTTCTAAGTACTATAAATGAGGAAACTTACCATATCTGTTTCTACATGAAACATTGTATGAAAGGTATAAAAACACTCTAAATCAAATTTAGCACAATTTATATCTTATAAAAATATTGAAACAGAAATTTCAATATACTTTTCTTCAGTTAGTTACTATGGAAAGTTAGCATTGTACCTCCTGTGTATTATCATCCTAAAGATGAAAGGCATCCACCTTTGTATCCATCTTTATAAAAATGTTCTTAATAGCCACGTTATAACCTAGATTTATGCTCTAAAAACAATTGAAAATTGGCGTTTAAATCAGACATCTGCATTAAGAGTTGTGACTTTTAAAATAATTCAAGATCATTTCTATGGAATGAGAGCTTAAATCTTCTGAAATATCTTGTGGTTTTTAAATGATCAAGACATTCTTTTGAATATCTTGTGGCACTTTAAATTTAGAAAAGACGCATATGTAACACAGATCAGAGCAAATATTCCATACCAAAATAAATAAATAATGAAAGTCAGAGAAGCACACCCTGAGAATAGGGAAATGCTTAGTTTCTATGGAATGCATTTGACAGTAAGATTTTTAAAAGATCTAAGAGACTGACCTTTCTCCCTTCCAAACTAAGTAGACTTTTTAAAATGAGCACATCTGGTTTATGTTCCTAAACCTCTGGCCTTTAAAAAGCTTTGTTCCCAATTCACACAAAATACCATTCAGGATTGCTTGACATAGGGACCCTTCACTGTAGGTGGTTAGTCTAATAAAGTGATTAAATAGATTCAGGAATTTAAAAATATATATAACATATCCTGAAGTCATTAGTAAACAGTTACTGTTCACTGGTGATATGTTTTAAGTAATTTAGGTTTCTGAAGTTCTAATTGTAAAATATTACTCTTGTTCAAGAAGTAGATTTGCCTTTTTCTGTAAATAATTGTAGTGGTATTACTTTGTAACTATTAAGAACAAAGCATGTGTTGTAGAAAAGTTAGGTGATTTTTGGGTGGGAGAGGGGTTGTGAGTGTTTTTTCTTCATGACTGTTGGAATAGGGGTGGGGAGCTGGGGAGGAAAGCCATTGAAAAAGGTTTAGATCCATAAATCCAGATGACCAGTAAACATTTAACAAACTCTTTGGTACTCAATTGAGTTAAACATTAAATGGTGCATTGGCAAAGATTTCATTTCCAGGATGCCCACTAATAAAATACTCAGAGTTATTTGTGTAGAGGGTAATTCCTTCTGACTCTGCTTTCCATTTGCCTCGAGGACATACCAGTTTAAAAGTGTGCAGCACACTACGCCATGCATAACAGGTAATCTGCCTAATTAAGTCCTATAAGGATGTTCTAAGTAAAATGCTGAAGAGTTCCCATAACCTCTGCTTCACCCTCCCCATGCACCAGAGCTTCTGAGACTGAGAAACCCCAGCCATTAACTCAAGTGTTTACATTTGAAACTCAAATTCTACTTTGCCAGAATGGCTCATTTCACATTTTACAAATCTGTTTTCTCATTTGTAAGCAGTAAGCAATTTGTCATTTTTTTATGTATATTGTAATTCTCAACTTGTTCTGATAGTGAATGATCTAACATATAACTACAATTTATCCTGCAAAAAATCACACTGTGACTGAGACCGCTATATCCAGAGACCTAATAAAATTTACATCCATATTTTCAGTACATTCATTTGGTATATTTCAATGAATTATTAATTATGGCCCACAGTAAAGTATTATTTTGCTCAGATGCACAGCAATAGGAAATACGCCCAAGAGAAATTCCTCTGACAGTTGAAAACAAAAGGGCCAAAATTCACTCATAGGCAACACATCCAGCACAGCATGACGCATATTTGCCCGTCAAATGCACTCAGTGAGTGGTTTCTCACAGCTTGTCAATGTTTTATCAGGAGAATAAAAGGCAAACTTTAACATTCAGATTAAGAAACCTCAATTTAATGATTAAGCAGAAAATGATAGGTGAATAATAAGTGCTTTTGGAAAGCCCCTCAATTACACAAGGAATTGATAACAATGATTTTCATCCTTAAGTTTCCTTTTACCTAGCATCAACGTGGCTAGAATCATTACCCTACATAACTACACTGCATATTATATCTCTTTTAATCTACTTCTATTGGTATAAAAATACTCACTCGCTCTTCTTACCACACTCCCTATAATCACCCATTCTTTTCTACTCAATAAAATCTCAAGTCAGAACGCTCATGCTGCCTACTGACTCAGCTCTCTTGCTGTGCACATTGAACCGAATGCCAAATCAATTCTACTTATGCTTTCCATATACATCTTTCAAGTTTGATCCTTTTTTAACCTTAGACGGGTTCAGACGGCTTCTGGCAGCAATTGTTTTCTCAACTAAACAAATAGCTTAGTAATAAATTCTCTATTCTATTGCCTGGCAAGATCTTAGAGACAGATGTTCCAGGCGTCAACTTCGTGTACTCTGGCTAGTTACTGGCAAACCTCATCAGACCACCATAGTTGAGTTGCCAGTGTGTAGGTTGACACTAGAATTTAGCCCCCAAAAGACACAAATTATAAATATTGAGTAATAATGATACTCTCCCAAATGGCTGATGTTATGCTTGATTTTAGATGTAAATAATTGGAGGCAGAAGGGGCAGGGTAACAAAGAGCCAACCCTTTCCATTTCAGAGTAGCTGGAATTAAATTTCTACTATGCAGAACCCTTAGGGAAGTAGCTTAGTCTTTTTTATTTAGTTTCTTTTTCTGAAACAACCATGCAGGGGTGGTGCAACCAGTTTGACTTCAGTTGGAACTCACCCAGCAGTGTGGAGGAAGAAAGACCTCGTGACCAGATGCCACTAACATTTTAGCCAAGAAATCCCCATGGAGCTCAGGATAGCTGAAAACACCTTGGGTCACCATGCATCAGAATCAATTCGAGGACAATAGTTTTGCTTACTCTTTTTATACCTTTTAAAAGAGTGAGAAAACGTTCTTGAACTTTTTGCAATGCTAGGCACAGTGATTTTCAAAGAAGCTATAATTCTATACCTTTAAAGTTCCACACTCGACCTTCTACTCTAAAATAGTTATCTGTGACATTACAAACATGAGTTTAGTTTTGGTTTGATTCACGAGGGATATTTTTCTGCAGCTTCTGTCTTTGTGGCATCTTTGCCTAGTTTTGTTATCAGGAATATGCTGGCTTTATAGAATGAGTTTGGGAATCTGCTGCCCCTTTCTATATTCTGGTTTAGTCTATGTAGAATTTGTGACAGGTCTTTCCCAAACACTTGGTAGAATCCCCTGTGATACTATCTGGTCCTGGGTTTATATAGTTGGACAGTTCTTGATGACCTCTTCTATTTCTTTTTTTGTTCTGGCTCTGTTCAGGTTGTCTACATCCAACTGCGTTAATGTGAGGTATTTGTTTATTT
>NW_022104341.1:41290654-41292627 GCF_000313985.2 Echinops telfairi
TGTCTATGGTCTTTCATTAGGAGTGTACATGTTGATTAGGTTATATATTCCTGGCATGTTGTTCCTTTAATCATTATGTAGTGTCTTATTTCTCATGTTATTTGTTTTATGGTCTATTTTACCAAAGACTAACATCGCCAGTGCTGTTCTTTGATGAGTGCCACTGACTTGGCAGATTTTTCACCATCCTTGATTTTTAGTCTATTTTGTCTTTGAGTTTAAAATGGGTCACTTGCAGGCAGCATAGAGATGCGTATTCTTTTTCAATCTGCTCTTCCCTATATTTCTATAGGTGCATTTAATCCAATGGCATTCGGTGTCATTATTGATATATACAGATCTTTTGCTCTCATTTTGCGTTTATGATATTTTTCTTTCCCTTTTGTTTTACCTGGTTTATTGTTGTCTTTGTACCTCCTCTATTTCTGTTTTGTTTAGAGTGTTGCTTTCATTGTATTAATTTCTGGGTGGTGGTGTAGTTTGATGCTCTCAGACTTGTCTGCTATTGTTGATTCTCTGTCTATAGTAATCTGGTTAACATATTTTTTACAAAGCTCTTGTTGCTTATATAAATTCCTTAGTTATTCCTTGTCTATAAATACTCTTATTTATACTTCATATTTGATAGGAGATTTTGCTGTATTTAGTATTCTTGGTTCACAGGTACTTTTTTCTTTTATAATATTATATATTTCACCTAATTGTCTTCTTGTCTACATAGATTCTGCTGAGAAATCCAAGTTTCTCCTTATCTGTTTCCATATTCCTTATTTTTGTAAGTGATTATTCTTTTCACTCTAGTGGTCCTCAGGGATCTGTCCCTCAGAGGAAAAAGGAGGAGAAAAGATCCTTTGATTGAATTGGTGTGCCTGAATCTACAGGCCTACCTGTTTATACGTGGAGATAATGCTTATTCCCAGGAGGGTGGCATTGCCTGGAAAAGGAAACCATAAGAGAAAGTGGGAGACACTAGACCAATAACAACAACAACAACACCAACAACACTTCACAAAAGTAGACTCCAGAAAGTTGCGGCCAGATTGTACTTCCTATCTAGAACTCTCCTTACCCAGTGCCTTCTGGGAAATCAGATGCAGGTCCCGAAATCTCAGTCCTTCAGGATTATTTTTCACTATCCCTACCCATTTAAAAACAATCAAATAAGCAAATGAAACAAAGTTTTTAACCCTCAGAAAGTGGCACGGTGCAGCAGTGGTTCTCTGTGGCTCCCTTTCCCCAAATTTGGGGACCCACTGGTGTGAGGAACTCTCCCCCTTACAACCTCCCCCAATTAGAACCCACCTCACACATAGTGATCCCATTTTCCCTCCACTTTGACCCCTGAGAAACCTGCATGCAGCCAGATCAAGTTGTAGGGTGCAGAATGTCCATACCTCTACTCTATAACCTTCCTTGCAAGACTTTGGTTCCTACATGGACTGACTGACCTACCTGATTGTTGAGAGCCAGAAGCTGACTGAGGTTAAACAAGGGTCTTTTTTTTTTATTTGATGTACACAATAACATTGGCTTGCTGTGCTTTTCCTATAGAATATAGCAGGACAATAAGTAGTCAGATATACTCTCCACCTACCCCACCCATAACTTCCTTAAGAGCCCACTTCACCTCTTTCAGTTAGACACACATTCACATATGCTAACAAATACTAGCCAATCCAGAAAGCCAAATTACTGTCAATGAGTTTATATTGAGTGATAACAACTCCCCTCAGATTATCATCTGAGATTTTAACTCTTTATAGGAGTAGTAAGTTCATCTTTCTCCCACAGATCTTCTGGTGTTTTCAAACTTCTGACCATGTGGGTCATAGCCCAACAGGTCACCACGACACCACCAGGACTCATACCTCTTTAAATCCTAGTTTTAATGATCAAAAACTACTATTATTTACCCAGAAGGCCACCTATTATTAATACCATCACTTAAACCCAATTCTCATGTTCATCTCCCT
>NW_022104341.1:41293945-41296064 GCF_000313985.2 Echinops telfairi
TTTGCCTCCTAGTTCTTTCCTGTATTTTCTTTTACTTTCCTCTTGTCCCACTATAACATTCGGCCTTCATTTGGGTTTCAATAATTAATCTTGGTTCCATTGTCCTTGATCAAACCCTACAAGGTATCCAATAGAAAGGTCTGTGGGGCTGGCCACAATCACAACTACATGGACATCCCACTCCTGCATCCCAGAATAATTCACTTCACAGGACAGCACTGATGTTGCACCTCAGGGAGAGGGGCATGTCTGAGCAGAACACACAGGAGCAAACAAAGAGGAAAGGAGAGCATGTGGAACACATCCTGCTCACCAAGCCCCAAGGATGATAGTCCTGCTCAGAGTTGCCAATGCACAGAGAGGACCACAGGGTCGGGCCCCACCCAAGACAAGATGTCCCTCACCGACCCCATAGCACTACCAGGGACAACACTTCAGGCACAGTGCAATTTTGTACCCGATCTGACTCCACCACACAGGGGCGATGTGCTAAGGGCATGCAACAGAGCAGCAAGGGGAGCAAAGTAATGAAGTCACTGGGGAATACCAAAAATAGACTTTGGTGCCATGCCCTGGCACAATGGAAAACAGACTGGACTGGACTGGAAAATACTCCTAAAGGTCAACAAACAGAACTGGAACTCTTTATAGGCTTTTCTTTTTGTTGTAGTTGGATTTTTGTAGTTTTGGTTTTCTTTCGATTTTTGGATTTGCTTTGTCTTGTTTTAGTGCTTATGATTGTCTCTGCATGTCTATCTAGATAAGATAGGTGGGATAAACAATCTTGAGGAGAAAATAATGAGACTAATGCTTCTGGGGGGACATGGTAGATGGGGAGGTGGGGGAAATGAAGTAAGTGTTAACAAAGCCAGGGACAAGGGAAAAACTAGTGATCTAAAATAAATGGCAAGGAGGCCATAAGATGCCTGGTAGAGCTTGTTCCAGCCTCTTTCTGATATTTCTACTCTAGCCCAAAGAGTCAATTCCTACTGGTCAACCCAGAATTCTACACATCACCTATAGCTGGACCAATATAACACAGAAACAACAGACAACAGCCGTAACCATAAAAAATAAGCAAAAATCATTAGCTGAAGATTACCCAAACCCAATGGCATAAACACACACAAAAAGCAACCCTGGAACTACAAGAACTAAAATTTAGGAAAATGATGTTTAGGACAGTGCAAGACATCTGTAGAGCAGTCCACAAAACAGAGGAAGAAATTGAAGTAATAAAAACCTCATACCCAAAAGAAATCTAGAAGCCAAACAATTAAAAAACACAGAACAAGAATTGAGCCATAGAATGGAATGAAAGGAAAAAAGATTCAGTGAACTTGCAGGTAACCTTGCAGAGTTCAGCAAAAGAAACAAACAAAAAAAATCAAAAGACTAAGAATAAAGCTTGAGGATGATGTGGGACACCAGGAAGATAAATAATATATGTCTAATTGGCATCTTGAAACAGGAAGAAACAAATAAATCAATAGATAAAATAGTAAGGGAAATCATGGAGAAAAATTTCCTCTATATCACAGAGGAGGAGAAGATAACCACTCAGGTTAGACCCCAGGGGAAAGACAAATTAAGACATATAGTTTTTAAATTAACCAACTTCAAGGAAAAAAAGAGGATCTTGAGAGCAGCTACAGAGAGGAAAAATTAAAAAGCCATCTACAAAGGTAAACAGATAGGAATAATCCAGACCTCTCAGGAGAAACCATGCATGAAAGAAGTGGAACATTTATCAAATTTGAAAAAAACAACAACTTCCAACCAAAAGCCCTAGATCCAGGAACAATGTGCTGGTTTTCCTAGCCAGAACCAGAAATCAACAAGAGTTTCAGGGAGTACAACTGGGCAAAGAAGAAGTGAAGCTATTGCTATTTACAGACAATAAGATTTTATGTAAAGAAAACACCAATGTCTCTGCGATAAGATTTTTGAAAACAATTGGGAATTTAGCAAGGTAGCAAGACACAAGATCAACAAGCAGAAATTAATTGGACTCCTATATAACAGTGACAAGACATTGGTGGTGATAGATATCTAACAAGAAGCATTGGTAATCAGAAAATTTTTATCACCTTGGTGATAAAAATGATCCTGGAAATAA
>NW_022104341.1:41296480-41298762 GCF_000313985.2 Echinops telfairi
AAATACCTGAAGAGAAAATTTTGAAGGCGATCTCATCTCGAGATACAAAGTATTATAATAAATAATACTAATACTTGGCAGTCAGAAAATCAGAAAGGAAGAGTATGCTTGGCATTTTCACATAGAATGAACTAAAGAAAAGTTTCAAGACTCAAATTATATTACTGAATAGTTTTATTAAATGATGCAGGTAGCATGAAAAGAAGATGGAAGGGAAACAGCCATTGTATCAAAAATAGTTGGTCAATATTCAGTCATTTCAACAGGTAGCATATGATGAAAACCTAATAATCATTAAGGAAGAAATCCAAGCTTCACTAATGGTTTTCATGTAAAACAGGCTCTAGCACCTGACAGAATACCAAATGAAATGATTCAATAAAGCGCCGAAGCTCTGAAAGCACTCACTGGGCTATTGCCAAGGAATATTGAAGACATTTATCTGTTCACCCAACTAGAAAAGATCTATATTTGTGCTTATTCCAATGTTGTTGATTCAACAGAATGTAGAAATTATCAACAATATCATATGAAGGAAAACGTTTACTGAATATAATTCAAAAATTGTTGCAACAGAGTGTTGACAGAGTATTTCAGCAGAGAACTGCCAGAAATTCAAGCTATAAAACAGGGATAACATTGCTGATGCAAATGAATCAGGAAGATATTTATGTGTGTTTTATTGATTAGGCAAAGCCATTTTACTGTATGGAACATAACACACTATGTGTAATACTGAGAAAAATGGCATTACACAACACTTTATTGTGGTTATGTGGAACCTGCACAGAGTTCAAAAGGCAATAATTAACCAGAACAAGAAGATACTTCAGGATTTAAAACCAAGAGAGGTGTACTTTTCACCATAGATCTTCAAATTTTACACTGAGCAAATAACCCAATGGACTGTACTATACTAAGAAGAATATATATTAATATTAGAGGAAAGTTCATTAACAACTTGTGGTGGGTAGATGACACTAGCTTGCATGTTAAAAATGAAGAGAACTTGAAGTATTTAGTGATGAAGAGCCAGAACTGCAGCTTTTAAAATGGATTACGTCTCAATGTAAATAAAACAAAAATTCACATAAGAAGACTAATGTACAGCATTATAATAAATGGAGAAATGATTGATGATGATAAGGATTCCATTTTACGAAATCTACAATGCTCAGAGAGGCAGCGGTAAAAAAATCCAATGATGTATTGCACTGTGCAAATCTGCTGTAGAAGACCTCTTTTGAGTATGAAAGAGCAGAGATGCCACTCTGAGAACTAAGGGCACCTGTCTTAGGGGATGGCATTTTACAGCTCAGCATATGTATGTGGAAGCGGCACTCATGCAAGGCAGACCGATGCAAAACAGATTCCTTTCTATTGCGGGGCTGGGCAAGGTTTATCCATATACCATGAGCAGCCCGAAGAACACAGGGGCCTTGCAAGAGGTGCGGCTACAGTGATCTTTAGAAGTGAGTTTGTTAAGATGTCTTCTCACGTGCACTGGATCTATTATCAGAAGAGACTTGGAAGTCAATTTATTAATATATTTTATTATCCATTTTACTCCCATCAGTGAACATAAGGGGTTCATGTAACTAAAAGCACTGTAAGTCAAAGTTATCAAGTTCATTTCAACAATTAATGACCCTATAGAATGGCAGTTCTCAACCTGTGGGTCACGATTCCTTCGGAGGTCGAATGATCCTTTCACAGGGGTCACCCGATTCCTAACAGTAGCCAAATTACAGTGATGATGTAGCAACAAAAATCATTTTATAGTTGGGGGGGGGGTCACCACAACATGAGGAACTGTATTAAAAGGTCGCGGCATTAGGAAGGTTGAGAACCCCTGCTATAGAACAAAATAGAATTGCCCCTTTGAGTTTCGGAAGTTGTAAATCTTTATGGAAGCAGAAAGCCTCATCCTCCTTCTGAGAAGTGGATCATGCAGATAATAGCTCAACGCCAAACTCACTAAGCTACCACCGCTCTTTAAAAAGCAATGTGCATGTTAAGAAAGGCGTATTTAACGACACTTCGCTCTCCTTTCCATTCAGATAACACGTGCCAAACTCATGCTCCATGGAAATCCAGAAAGTCTTTGTAATAAAGCATCATTACGGAAGGCTTTGTTTCTCATGAAATTCCTTAAAGCCATATTACTGTTATCTTATGAAACCAGTCGTCTTGCTGTGAAAGATTCTTGCTGTAAAGTTCTTCCTTTAATAATTAATAATATGCACATTGTTGTTGTTGTTATTAGGTACCATCAGGTCAGC
>NW_022104341.1:41299257-41330116 GCF_000313985.2 Echinops telfairi
GTTTTGCCACTCACACCACTGGTCCTATAGGGCTCATCCGTCCTGGATTCCCTGTATTTTCAGTTCCTATCTGTACCAGTGTACTGAGGGCCTTCCTCCTTCTGCTGCCCCTCCACTTTGGCAAAGGTGATGTTCTTCTCTGGGGTCTGGTCTCTCTTGACAGCATGTCCAAAAGTATGTAAGAAGTCTTGCCATCCTGGCCTCTAAGGGCACATATACATTTTTATTAGTACACGACAAAATGTTTACCGTTGAAGTTGTTAGTACTTAGCTGATCCTATAAATAATTTGTACCTTATTCTAGCAATGTTACATATTTTAAAAACTCACCATCATTTTCATGTCATGAATTTGAAATTCTAGAAATATTTATGCACTAAACATGACTGGATAATATTTTAATTTACCTTTATTCTCTTGCCCAAATTTCTCCTTTTCCTTTATCCTAATACAATTAGGATAAGAATGGGAAAGATCGTGGGAGGATCAGCAAGGTGTTAAGTTTTTCTCTCAGGCTGAAAAAACAATCTCTTGGCTTTGGAGAGAGAAATGCATGTGCCGCAGAATTGTAGGTAGGAATTAGGGCTTCATTTTATTGCAATGTCTTGGTAGAAGCAGAGAGAAAGAAATCTAGGAAGCATTTTGGTTTAAACCAGATCAATATTTCCATGTTTCATATGATCAAAATATAACAAATGATATTGAAATGAATAAATCTCCCAGATTTTGTAGGCAGACATTAATAGGGCTATAGTATATCTCTGAAGTCCAATTTGTAGATGAGTAACTGACTTGCTAGCAGTGAATGAGAAATGATAAACAGAAGGACTACCTGACCCAACTGTGTTAGCATCTGTATTATGAAATGTGGGTAACGTCAATTCAGACAAGGGTATTGTGAATGTGATGCCCAATTGAATGGAATTATTAGCAATGTAACACTATTTATTTTTCCTGTTTAGTTGGAATATAGACTAGATATCCAAAAAAAAAATCTAGAAAATAAAATAAATTTTCCAAGTATCTTAGTTTGTGAACTGAGATTTACCACTTAAATGAAAATGATCAGAAACATATCATATTATACCCCAAAACCTAACTATTTGAAACTACTTGGTGTAATTTCAAAATTTTAATGTTATTCATTCATATATTTTGGGAGATAAAAATCTCAAATGATTAAACTCAGTGCCATTGAGTCAATTCTGACACATAGTATCTTTTAAACACATCTTTCACATTTTCTCTTTTATTCTTGTTCCTATAGAAATCACCATTTTAAGAAGAACAGAATTACAAATATTTGCAGCTGTTTTCAAAGAAAACTGTATTTAGAATGTCTGAAGATGACCACCTTTAGATTCAACTGCTCATTTTTATTTCAAAGGCTCAGCAATTTATAATCTTTTGCATTTCTTTCCTCCCAAGAGACCAAAGGCTTCAGAGAAATGACCTTCTAATATTGTAAATTGAGATCTAACTACTAATTAGTAATTGTTATTGAAATTCTTGACCTGGTCTCTAGAACTGGAAATCAAATCCTTGTCTCTGGAGTGTAACCGGATCGAACAGGCAGCCGCCAAATTGAGGCAATGAGCACATGATAGCAACGCAGTGACTCACCAAGTTTTAACTTAATGAACAAAATCAGTTGTAATGTGTTTTGAAGCTCAAACTAGGTGAATGTACTTTCTTTTACACCGACAGTAAGTTAAGTACAAAATTTCTCTATTCCTTTATTTAGAGTGAAGACGCACATTAGTGAAAAAGGTTTAAGAAAGTTCTCCGTTGGTACATTTTTAATAGCTTCAAGCTGTTAACTGTTACATTGTCTCTAGGCATGGGGTGGCACATGTTGTGGTTAACTGATTAATACAGAGCCTCGTGACATCCAGACATTTTTTTCTGTTACTAATATCAGCCATGAAAATGTATTTCCAAGCAATTAAGCCTTAACTCCTGCTGGTTTGGAAGCCATGAACCTTCAAATTCCCATTCAAATTATTCAACACCTACCACTGGTAGGGAAAAACCCCCACAACTTCATTAGTAAGAGCCACAAAGAAATCTATTGATAAGTTTTAAAAGCTTCTTTAACATGAGGAAAATGCAAAGGTGTTCTGACTGTAAATTAGCCACACACCTCAAAATGACCTCACTTCCTTTTTTCATAACTCTACGGATTTACTTTATGAGGTCTTAAGTTTAACAACATACTTCAAGAAGAATGTGGACAGTAAAATACATACGTGAAAGTTTATAAATGGTGGAGTATGGAGAAATCTAGGGTAAGTAAATTAGGATTATTCCAAAATGGTGTAGTATTTTAACTTCTTTCACAATCAGAAATATTGATCTTGGACAAATAGAAATTACCAACTAATTCCCCTTATTTGTATGGAAAGTGTATTCTTTCGCTTCTCAGTCTTCCATAGGTTTGTAAAGCAATGTGGAGATTTTTACATATAAATATGATTTTTTTATATCTAACATGACCAAAGCAGGAGGAAGAAATTAAAGGAGATCTCATTATAAGTAGTTTTGCAAAATTGGGAGGGGGGCAATTATAGATATACATGGAGTCCTGGAGTAGAACAAATAGTTAATAAGCTTGGCTACTCATCCAAACTGTGAGTATTTGAGTCCTTGTAGAGATGTCTTTGAAGTTTTGGTAATCTATCTCAACACATAACATTTACCGAAAACATATGGAACACAGTTCTGCTCTGATACTCCTGGGATTGTGATGAATAAGAATCAACCCGACAAGACTGGTACTAAATGGAAATATGCATTTACTTCTAAAAGATTGCATTGTCCTTTATTTGTGACTTACAAATTACTGTGATCTCCTATTACATATTACTTGTGTTTTATCATATATGCAAAGACATTTGACTGTGTGGATCATAACAAACTATGGGAAACATTGAGAAGAATAAAAACTCCATAATACTTCATTGTGCTCATGCAGAACCTGCATATAGCCTAAGAAACCATCTTATGAACATAACAAGGGAATATCATGTGATTTAAAATCAGGAAAGGTGTGTGTGATGGCTGTATCCTTTCACCAGACATACACAAACTGTACGTTGAGTTAAGACTCTGAGAAGCTGGATTATATAAAGAAAAACTTATCAGCAGGGTTAGAGAAAGGCTCCTCAATAACCTGCAGTAACCAAATGACACAGAAAGGCCAGATGACTTGAAGCACTTGCTGATGAAAATCAAATACTACAGCCCTTGTGATAGATTGCAATTTGATGTAAAGAAAAATTAACTTCTCACAACTCGACCAATAGGCAACATCTTGATAACCAGAGAAAAATACTGAAGTTGTTGAGGATTTTACTTTCATCCACAGGCAATGTCATGGAAGCAGCAGTCAAGATATCAAATGACATATTGCATTGGACTGTTGCATAAAGTCTCTTTAAAAAGTGTTTAAAATAAATCATTTCACCTTGAGGACTCAAGTTCACCTGATTCAACTTCTGCATGTGAAAGTTGGATAATGAATAAGCAAGATCCCAGAAGAATTGGTGCACTACACTTGGTGATGGCCAGGAATATTCTATGTACTATGGCCTGCCAAAAGGACAAAGAAATAATGCTCTTTAGGAGCTAGGATGGCAAGACTTCCTTTCAAGTAATTTGGACATGCTATCAGGATAGACCAGCCCTCGAAAAGGACATCGTGTTTGACAAAGTAGATGGTAAACTAAAAGGAGAAAACCTTCAATGCATTGGATTAATGTAGTTGCTGCAACAATGGGCTAAAAGTAACAAAAATTATAAGGATGTTCTAAGACTGGCCATAATTTCATTCTATAGCATGAGTTGTGACTGAAATAAGGTCACAATAACCATATCCTCTGACTGAGACATCACAATTAGAATTGAGCCTTCAAAACATACGTAGATGATGATGTTAGTTGAGCTAAGATAGACTCAATTGGTGAATTCCCAAAACACTTTATATTTATAGTGTATACCTTAATACTTATTTCAATTTTAAATTATATATAAACTTATCTTTAAAGAAAAATAAATATACTATTACCATGTAAGAAACTTCATAGGTAAATAAATCTCTCATTTTTAAGTGGGATGTTTTCATTATATTAACTGCTTTGAAAGCTACAAAGCCAGACTACTAAGTAATCTAGGACCATTTTGTTAAACACGCTTTCATTTAGCTTTGACTTTTTTACTTTGGATCATAAGTGTTTTATGATTACAAAGATGATGCATTATCTTATTGTTTAGTTCTTCAGATAGAAATTGTTAAAAATAAACTACCAAATTATTTTCATTAGCATTTAATCAAGTGCCCACTCTAAGGAAAGAAAGGAAGTGGCCTAAGTAAAGGATCAAGGGCACATCTCTAACAATGGCATCATCTCTCTGAATGAGGAAGTCTCTGTCCTAGGGTAAATAATGCTGGTGGTGTAGGGATTATGTGTTGGGCTGTGATCTGCATGGCCAGCAGTTCAAAACCACCACTGGGCTTTCCACTCCCACAAACAGCTACAGTCTTAGAAACTCACCGGGGTCAGCATTGACTCACTGCCAGTGAGTGATATTGTAAGGGTATTGTCCCAATTGACTAGTAGAAATTATGTCTATAATATCAGCCATGGAAATAACCCTCACTAGTAAGTTAGTTGATTATTGTAATGGTTGGTCAAAAATGTTTGAAAGATTACCAAGGCTTATCTTCTTTTTCCACTTTCTCCATCATTATTTTTACCCATTCCTTTATAATACTTTTATTAATTGTTTATTAAAATAGACCAAAGAGTCTTTACAGAACTTGAACATTTTTAAAAAGTGAAGATTTTAAAAAAGTGAAGATTTTAAAGCAAATATCCTAAATCTTAATAAACAAACATAACACATAAATGCAAATGAATGGTATGTACAATAGAAACAAGCAAGAGCTTTCTTTTTACCTGTAATCAGTTGTTTCATTAAAACTTCAGAGAGAAAATGGGATTTTATCTGAGTGTTTGATGGTGAATGAAATCGCCCCTGGGAATGAACGACTCTAACTATGTTAGAGAGAAACATGTGGGGTTATGTGGTACCAGCACAAGAATGGAGATCCACTTCTATTACCAAGGGACTTAAAGGAGAATTTTACTGAAGCCTGATTATATAGGGCAATGGATAACCATTTAATTTGGTGATTTTTATGGTATACAAAGTGGACTAATTGATTATTTAGAGCCTGGTGAGTGATATGATACATATCTTTGCTCTCAGGGGACAAATTTAAAGGGGTCAGTGGGGAAGTAGGAAAATCTCTGAACATAGTCTGTGCCTGAGGGATCCTGAGGGACTACATAAACTACCAGGATGTTCAAACCCACTCAGAAAAACAATCACACAGTCTACAACAAACAAACCCCTCACCAATGAGTCTGTTACCGGAGGGCAGCTCGAGGGTGTAAGCCTTCCACTTTGGTCCTTTTTCCACCCACAAGGCAGACTCCTGGTGAATGACAGCATTCAGACCCGTCGGAGAAAAGGAAGGAGAGAGTTTATTAAGCAGGTGTTTGCGTAGGATATATCAAAGGGTCTGTGGGTAATCCAAGTGTCCCATAGATTGAAAAACCTAGTTTTTATCTCAGGTGGCATAGTGGTTAGCCTTAGTGGTTAGCCTTAGTGGTTAGCCTTAGTGGTTAGCCTTGGTGGTGTCATGGTTATGTGTTGGTCTGGGAGCCTCCAGGGGGGCCTTTGAAACCACTAGTGTGCAGTGGGACAAAGACGGGCTATCTACTCCAACAAGCAGTAAGTTGCAGTCTCCGAAACTCCCAGGGCTTGGAAGGTCTACCTGTCCTACAGAGTCTCTGTGAATCAGCATCAACGAACAGAGGACCTTCCTCTACTGGGTGGCTTGGCTTTCTAATAGGTCTCTGATTGGTTGGCCTTCAGTAGCGTTTGCCTCACCTCCCATTTGCCCTTTGGACAGCCTTTCTCCCAAGCCAAAGGTCAATTCAGCCTTAGGGAGGGCAGTGTGAACTTCCAGTCTTTCCTAGCCCACACCCGTTCACTCCCTCAGCCTCTTTCATCCATAAGGAAATGCGACTTGCCTGCCTTTCAATGTTCTCAGAGCTGAGGAAGCTGGGGCAAGTGTGGTCCACCTTCCTTTGGTGTAAGGTTTCCTTCCCCTGGCACTGGTTAACAAATGATTCCGACTTATAGCAACTTCACAGCACAGAGTAGATCCGTGTATTTCCTATGGATTAGCATCAACTCGATGACAAGTTTGGTGAGTTTATTAATCTTTCAGAACTCAGTGCCATCAAGTTAATTACAGCTCGTAGCAGAAACCGTGCAGGACAGACTGGACCTGCCTCATGGTGTCTGATCCTGTAACTCAGAGCCTCTTCTTTCGCCTGGGGAACGGCAGGGGCTTTGGAATCGTACCCCATTACGGGCAGAAGCAAAGTCACACATCTTTTCCCAGTGGAGTTGGTTGTGATTTTGATTTCCCAATCTTTTAGTTTGTACCGGAGTACTTAACTTCTGCAGATCCAAATAAAAGTAGAGAAAAGGAAATAGGGAGGGATTTATAACAAGACTTATCTAGGAAAAATAGACAAGTCTTGTTTATCAATAAACGAGTTAAAAAACTTAGCACTTTCCTACTTGTGCATTGTGAATTCTCTCTGCAGCCAGAAGTAAGAACTGAAGGAAAGCATTTCAAAACATAAACTTGTTATTAAATCATAAGATGAAATGGTGTAAAGCGAAGAGGCAATAGCCATACCTCTATATAAGAAAATGTTTTGAACAACTCCCATCTCAAAAAATGACTGACCAATTCATAACAAGTAGCACATAAAAGCTAAAATTATACTGACACAGAGAGCTCACTTAGGCCAAAGCGGAAGTGGCTTTGTGGATGCGCGCTGAGGGTCATGCTGAGGGAGGAATTGGGAGTGGCACGCTTGTGTCCGGCTTGCTCGCTGAGTGACTAGGTGAAAAGTGAACACCGAATGCCAGTTTTGCTTTTTACATTGTTTTAGAAAAGGGGAAGTTCTTTTCAGAGATATTTGGTTAGTTGACCATGTACTAATGTAAGTCTTTCGTAAGAGGAAAAAGACAAAACAAAATAAACGTATAAGTCAATTCCAACTCACAGCACCTAATAGGAGAGGGCAGAACTGCCCCTGTGAGTTTCTGAGTCAAACTGTTCACCGAAGTAGAGAGCCTTGTCTTTTTACTGATGGTGCTGGAAGAAAAAGTCCAAGCTGCATTCGCAGTATTGATAGAATACTAATTAAGATGTTTCACCAAAAGGAAATGACACTGAAAATAGGAGGGCCTGATGGTCTTGAACTTCTGAACTTACCAAGTAGCATAAAAACAAACAAAAGAACTTGTGTAACGTGGGCATGTAACTGTGTTTTTCCAAGACAGATTTATTTGTTATTCTAGTAGTCCATGGGATATTCAATATTTTTTGTTCATCATAATTCAAATGAATCAGTTCTTCTCCAGTCTTACTTATTAATTGTTCAACTTTCGTGTATGTTGGACATGAGGTGATAGAAAATATCATGGCTTGAGTCAGGTATGCCTTGGACTCAAAGTGACACATTTACTTTTTATCCCTTTAAAAGCTCTCTTCCACAGCCTGTGTTCCCAATGTAACCCATCACTCGATTTCTTGACTGCTGGTTCTATCAGTATTGATTGTGAATCCAAGTAAAATGAAATTCTTAACAACATCAAGCTTTCCTCCATTAGCATGAAGCTATTAGCCCAGTTGTTAGGGTTTATTGGTTTGTGTTGGCAATGGGTTGTAATCCATATGAAGGCTATATTATTTGATCTTAATTAGTAAGTGTGTTATTTCTCTTTGCTTTCAGCAAGTATGATTGTGCAATCTGTATATTTTGCTAATGCATCTTCCTATAATCCTGTTCTTTTTTATATAGTCCAGCTTCTTTGATTGTTTGCTCAGCGTACTGATTGAATAAGTTTGATAAAATGATACAAACCTGATGCACAGCTTTCCTAAATTTAAGCCATTTATCATCCTCCTATTTTGCTCTATATAAACCTTTGGCTTTATATATAGGTTCCACATGAATATAGTTAAATTTTCTGGAATTGTCATTGTTCATAATGTTAATTATAATTTGTTATGATCCACACAGTTGAATGCCTTTGCATGGTCAGTAAAACACAGATACAAATCTTTCTGGTATTCATTACTTTCAGCCATGATATATCTGACATTAGTAATGATATTCCTCATTCCATGTAGTATTTTGAATTCTTTTTGAATTTTTGGAAATTCCTCATTCACATACTGTTACAACTCTTTTAAAATTATCTTCATCAAATGCTTACTTGTGTGGGATATTAGCAGCATTGTTTGATAATTCTTACATTACATCAGATCACCTTTCTTTGGAATAGGCACAGATATTGATCTCTCCAGTCAGTTATCCTAGTAGATGCGATCCAGATTTCTTGACATAGATGAGTGAATATTTCCAATGTTGTATCCTTTTGTTGAAACATCTTAATTAGTATTTCGTCAACTCCTGTAGTCTTTTTTTTTTAACCAGTGCCATCAATGCGTCTTCGACTTTTTCTTGCAGTACCATTAGTCTTTAATTCAACCCTACCTCCTGAAATGAGTCGGCGTGGGCCAATCCTTTTTTATTTTTCAGTGAACTTCTCTTTCCTCCATCTTTTTTTGATTCTAATTGTGTCATTTTGTTATTTTTTTCTTCTCTTATTTATAGAATCCTTCAGTATGTCAATTGGAGACTTGTTTTTATTTTCTTCAATTTCTAATTGAAGTTGCATATGAATAATTGTAAACCCTTGGCCTTGTTCTAAGCAATGACATTGAGTGTTCATCTTTTTCAGTGTATACAGTTGATTTGATCCCTGTGCATTCTATTTGTCTAGATGCACATGCACAGCTGTCATTCATGTTGTTTGCAATGAATATGAATGGAATAAGACAAACATGAGTATCATATTTATAGGAATTTCAAAAGCACGGAGAAGTAATATTTGGTTAGATGAACAGATTGATTCCTAACTACTATTGTTTACCATTTTTAAAAAAGATTTTATAAAATTTTCCTTATAAAAGGGGAAAATTAAAAATTTGGAACCTAATTTCAAGTTAATGGCTTCCTGACATCCTAGAGCCATCAAGGATGAATTAACAATTCTTGTCCTGAGATAATCTTCATCATAAGATGAAAAATATATCTTGATGTCTTCTTAAAAGTAACAAATACTATTTTAGCCTATTGAAAAAGAAATAAATTCTACCTTCAGCATTATACTCTTTCAAGAATTAAGTATATGAGCTCAAATTCATAACAATTCAAAGGTTAGATAAGATCCTTAGGAGCAGTGAAGTTTTGTTAATGGAAGAAGAACAACTCAACAAAGAAGGGTAAGAATTGTTGCATATCTCAAATAATGTAATCAATGCCATTAAATATACACGTGGAATCAGTTGATATATGCTTTGCTGTACATAGTCTCTGAAAAAGGTACAAAAATTAAATATCTTAAAGACTAATATTATATGACAGAAGTAGTAATATGTGTCAACTTTTATGAGTATATGATTGATGACAGGGATCAAGGATGAACCTTTTAAGATGCTAAGGGATGATCCATATTTTAATCTGGATTACGTTTTCATATGTGTAAATCTGAGTAAAAATGTATCAAGCTACATTCTTAAGATTTGTGCAAAAATGAGCCTTGGTGGCATTTTCTTTACACGTTGGACTGCTAGCCACCAGGTCAGCAGTTCAAAACCACCCAGCTTCTATGTGAGAGAAAGACAAGGTTTTCTACTCTGGAAAGACATTCAGTCTGGAAACCTACAGAGGCAATTCTATCCTGTCCTATAGTTGACATAAACTTGATGGCAGTGTTTGGTTTGGGTTATTTGGGAAAAAATACAGAGAAAAACTATTTTTAAAATATAAGGATTCATTAATACAACTATATTTTATATTTGAAGTGTTAACCAAAGTTTAAAATAATTTCAAAGTTTGTGATTTTCTCTGTCTAAATAATAAATATTCACTTTTACATTTGCATGCATATGCTTGTCTATTGATGCATATAGGTAGATTTAAAAGTCTAAAATGAAGTGCCAAGTATCTATTTGAAGGTGTTCAAAGGTAATCTCTGATAATGATTTCCATGAACCTTGGACTCTTTCACAAAAGAAGAGATACAGAAAGAAGTAAGAGATAATAAGCCTGTTTTAGAAGAGTTTTTTTTGCTCTTTTAAAGGTTATCGTCATTCTATGAATCTCTACTCCTCACCCCAAGGAAGGCTGTGGCGTTACTTCATTCGTGTGAACTTCATTAGAAAATGGACTAAAGTCGTACACAAGCTTTCCAGTGAAGAAGATATACGGTTGGGAAATAAGCGCATGAAAAGATGTTCAACATTATTAGCCATTAAGGAAATGAAAATTAAAATCAGAATGAGCTATCATTACACATGTTAAAAAATAGGACACCAAAGAAGAACCCACCAAGGAATGCCATGAAAGAGCAACTAGAAAGAGAAGGATTTCAGAAGGATGTTATGTAAGTCAGGTGAGAAATGGAGATCAATCACAAGGGCAAGATCAATGCCTTTGGATTCTGTCAATAGGCCAAGTCAGATTAAAAACCAGAATGTTCATTAATGACTATGAACTACATCCCTGTAATGTCTAGCTATTCCTCAATACAAAAATACACTTTGCAGCAATCTAATTACGCAGTATTGTTTGAATGTCTAGAAATACAGGCTTATTGAAAAGTGGATTTTATGGGATTCTACTATCTGTGACAGCATAACATGATACTTGATTCTTGGGGGTAAAAATCCCTGATTTGGAGCCTGTATAGTTTTTCATTATGGCCTGTATCAAACTATCAAGATGACATTGCTCAATCTGCAATTAAGAAATGTGTCTTGACCCCCTTACACCTGAAGTTAAGACGATACAAAGCGTGACTCCAGGGGATCGGCTGTGCTCAAACTAGCAACTACCACTCTACGTTGCTGGGAGATATAGTTGCAGGAGGAAAGAGACTTATATTAGTGAGACTTCTTAAAAACAGTTTGTTCTGTCATTTTAGATAGAAATAATTCAAAATCACTCAAAGAAATAAAACATGGAAGGAACTAATAGGGATTATTTATTTATAGAAAAGTTATCATGAAGGTGTATTAAGAATCTTAGAAAAAATGCTTCATGATGGTATTTCACAATCTCATTTTGTAAGTAGTCTTTCAGAAAAATAGTCATAAGACTACAAAGCATCACATGGAAAAGAGTTTTTAGTGGAGGAAGGGATGAGAGAAAAGCACTTATTTTGCATAACTGACTTGCAAACATAGTTTACTCTCTACACATTCCTTGAAAAGGATTTATAATTAAGTGTAACTCTCTCCAGATACTCTGGGAAATGGTGAACTAAAACTGGGGAGGACGTGAAGGATATATGATCTAGATATTTTCACTGATCTAAAACCAACATAGTTTACCATTTATAAAAACAAGTGCTGAATTTTCTGGATGAAACTGAGAAGTATAATAGATTTGTAGAATAAAGTCTGAAGTGTTTTTAGCAGTAGAAAACTACTTAAAGAAGGCATTGATTAGCAGTCATAAACACCTCACCCTCTAGAGTCTACAGCAAAGTGGGGGTTCCGAAGTTAAGCTTGATGCCATTCTTTCCTTCAGATTTGGACATTATTATGTTTAGTCCTTACCTCAGACACTCTGGTGTGCTTCTTCTGTGTGGAATTAGTTGACACTTGACTTCGATGGCTACTCATTTTGAAACAAGCCACAAAGACCACCCCCGGCAATGTTCTTTCTGATAGGCAGGCGCCATCCAGTGTAATCACCACATTTTGCTATAACAGACATATCTTCAGTGATCCCCTAATGAGGGTAAATGTCGAGTACAGCCTTGTCCTAATAACTAATTGTTTTTATATTATGGCTAGAATTAAGTGTGATCTCCAAGTCTATTCACACATCTTTGGTTTATATGTGTCCCAGGTTCATCTTTGACTTACATGTGTCTCAGAGACATACTATCATTTAATGATAAAGAACATTATAAACCATCTCCATGGGGCATAAGGTAATTCTATTGTTAGTATGAGTGGTATAGAATTTAAAACACTGTTGAGAAAAGGAAATTACACATGTATAGGCCAGCTTTTTGGACCATAAAATATGAGTTGCTGACTTGTACAGATAAAAATCTTAATTGACTGGACACTATTTACAAAAACAGTGATGCCTGAGAATATTATAATATATTCAAGAACACTCATTCACAAAGTCAGAACCATGTCTACTAGACTGACACATGCCTTAAAAAATTTTAAAAAGCGCTTAAATTCTGAGCCCTCAATTTTCAGAAAGTTATGCAGGACCAGGGGCGCCCCAATCAGAGTTTCTGAGCATAGTAAACATCTGACCATGGTCCAGAGGTGTGAAGAGCATGGCACAGTCCGCCCGGGCAGCCACAGTTGCTTCCAATGCAACACCTTGGGATTTGAGCTCCCTTTTGAGTCATTTTGGATTTGTTCCAGATTTGAATACATTGTGCTTTATTTTCCATTGAGGTTTTCCTTTTTCCTATTTTGTCATTGTTGTTTTGGACTGTTTTTGGTTTGTTTCGTAGTTGTTGTTTATAGCTTCTTGATTTTGTTTTGTATGTTTTTCAGTATATGAAATCCAGGGTAGGTAAGTTTATAGATAAATAATAAGTAGGTTATTAATTACCTAGGGACATGGCAGGAGAGATTGTGGGAAAGGGTGGGGCTAACAACAATGAATTCCAGAAAGAAGAAAATATTCTAAAATTGATTGTGGTGATGATTGCATAATCCTTCTTAATATGGGTGAACTATTAAATTGTGTATGTGAATTATATGTCAGTAAAAATTTAATGATTAAAAAAGCATACAGTTATAGAAACTTAGTATTATTGGTAAGGTAGCAATGTCACTTTGAATTAAGATCTAAGGAAAATGATTTTACCTCAAATGATGTACTTTTATGTTCTACTGTAAATTCTAATCTAAGTTTCATTTGTCTCTAGGGAGAAAGAATAATTTACCATATACTAAAAAGTTTTTCAGGAAAGCAAACAAATGAAAAATAAAAACTCAGTCTACAAGGTATGAAAGGAATGCATACCCAATCACTCACTCATGATAGGAAACCAAAGCAAAAGGTTTCATGTTAATGTCCCTTAATGTTTTTGTGTTAACAGTTTATTTATAGGAGTCAACTTTTAGAAGTCAGAATTTTGTTTTAAAATGTTTTGTCATAAAATTGGTTATTTCTTGCTCCTTACATTTAGATAGATGGATAGATAGAAAGATAGAAATATATATGGCTAGGAAGTTACTAACAAACTTGAATTAAATAGATATCATCCTATATCCTTTCAAATTCATATTTGGTTCAAAATGATTTTTTTTAAATGTCATTTCACACTGTGAAATGTGAAATGTGAAATTTGTAAAAAAATTTACAAATTTTTTATTTGTAAAAAAAAATTTTACAAAATATTTCAAATCCCTTTATTTTCTAATAGGGTTCATATAACCAAATTTTTCAAATAGGCTTTGGTGAAAAATAATGAATGAAAAAAGACAGCACAGTGATGTTCAACTGCTTAATAGTAATATTTTTCTTATTAAAACATGTATATTGAATTATTTTAATGTTCATGAATTCTTGCCTCATTCTGTCAAACTACTCCACACTTTCCTCATTATTTCTCAGAGAAACCCTGGGAGCTTTTATCATGGCAACCATTACTACTTTATTTTAGTAATGGGAGAAACTGAGGCCAGAAGGCGTCTCACTGCATGTGTGTCAGGCCTAGGAACAAAACGAATGCTTTAATCTTATCGGCCATATGTATTTTCTAGAAAACAGAATAAATTAGTTTGTCTTTAAAAATACAATTATTGATTCATACAATATCAACAATTCTAGGTATTCTGAGATTTATTTTATGTTTTTGAAAGAAATTCTGTGAAGTTTATGCTTTGCTAATACTATATTTATTATTAACACGTGTGCAGTATATTCCTAATAATTAGATGTAATAAAGGTAAAACAAAAGATAATGAAATAAAAGCACATATAAAATAGATTGAATACATTCTACAGAGTTAATTAGTTATTATATATATATATTTTTTTTATACAGCTTAAGTGGGATTTATTTCAAGTACAGGACTGATTAAACATTTAGGGTTAATTAATTGTTATGTCTCGATCTATAAATACAGTAATCACTTTGTAAAGAATACTTGACATTTTGTTCCCCTAATCCATTTGAAACGCACACACACACACACACAACCTTAATCCCCTTCCTCTAGAATAAAATAAAATTTTTCAATATCAAGGAAACTTAAAACTAAATTTAAATAGTCAACTTATACTTATTTCTAAACAGAAAAACATCTTCACAAAGTGTTCAACAGGTAGTAAGTATTAAGCATTGATCAATTTGTGAAGATATCTTTCTGCTTATAGTTATATATTAGCAATTTAATTTTTAATTTAAAATATGTGTTAAAATATAATAAATCCTGATGTGTTTAGAATGTAAAATTAAAAGTTTAATCCTAATGGACAGCGTTACAGACAGATTCACAGTGATATAAGAAATTGTTAACAAAGCATGGCTGGTTGTTTGATTGGTTATCTTGTGATACCAGATACTAAAATTACATGAATGATAAAGGAGATTCATTAAAACTTTTCTTTAGAGACTTAACCAACGTATGTTTCCTATATTTTGTAGGGAATATAGGAACTAAACTCCAAGAACTCATATATTGCAGATTACAGTAGCTTCTTGAAGAAAATGTTCAGAAATTATAGATAAGCAATGCTTTCCAGTTTCTCTACTTATCAATAGAGTTCTGTGACACCATTCTGATTTCACTTTCTCATTTTTTGAAAAGCACATGGGTTTTATTGAGCCAGCATTACTGCTACATGCAGTTGAGTCAGATCTGACTCCTAGCGACCCTCCGTTGAACAGCACAAACACACCTTTCTGCACCTTTCTTACGAGTGGTCTTAGGGCTGAGCCCACTGTGGCCGACACTGGGTCAATCCATCTTGTCAAGAGTCTTCCTCTTTTCTGATATCCCTCCACTTTGCCAAGATGTTGTGCTTTTCCAGAGACTTGTCTCTCCTGATAATATCTTCAAAGCAAGTAAAAGATGTCTCAGCAGCCTTGCTGTCTTCTTCAAAGACAGACTTACTTGTTCTCTCGGCAGTCCGCCGCCAAGAGAATGCGCTCTTGGTAGACCTTGCAGCGCTCTACACCACCAACATTCTTAGCTAGGACTAGTGAAGAATTGCTGCGCTTTTAAGTGTTTTTTCCCTCATGGGATTATTTTTGCCGGATCAAATAACTGATTTATGAAATGCTTAGCATTTAACATTTTAGCAATTACTTTATTATCTATGAAAATCAGCATATGCTAAGTTATCATATTTTGATAAAGCTTTTATATTCTTTTTTTTCTGATACTATGTGAAATTTATTTGTTTTAAAAATAAAATTGAAAATGTCCTGCATCCATCATGGAATGGCTGAAGTAGATACGTTTTTTTTTTAATCATTTGATTAGGGGCTCATACAACTCTTTTCACAATCGATTCATACATCAATTGTGTCCAGCACATTAGTACATATGTTGCCATCATCATTCTCACAACACCTGCTTTCTACTTGAGCCCTTGGTATCAGTTCCTCATTTTTTTCACCTCCTTCCCCTCTCCCCCCTACCCCCTAAACCCTTGGTAATTTATAACTTATTATTATTTTATCATATCTTACACCATCCGACATCTCCCTCACTCACTTCTCTGCTGTCCGTCCCCCAGGGAGGAGGTTATATGTAGACTTTTTCATCTGTTCCCCCTTTTTCCCTCACCTTTCCTCCACCGATATAGCCACTCTCACCACTGGTCCTGAGGGGTTCATCTGTCCTGGATTCCCTGTATTTCCAGTGAATAATACGTAATACAAAATTTTGTGCTTTTCTAGTTTTTGTAATATTATTGGATATAAGTTATTATTTGTCTTTATCTGTATGAAATGAGAATGAATTTTATTTATTGGTACTTAGATGATTCACATTTGAGAAAATTTAATGTGCAGTATTTTATTATTTAAATTTTTTTTCTTAATAGTATGTACCCATAACCATGTTATTGTTGTTGGGTGCCATGAAGTTATTTTAGGCTGGGAGAAACCTCATGTACAACAGAGTGAGGCCCTACCCAGTCCTGTGTCCTCCCCACCATTATTTCTATGTTTGAGCCCATTATTTCAGCCACAAGGTCAATCCATCAAGTTGATAGCCTTTCTCTTTTTTGCTGTCCCTCAACTTTACCAAGAATGATGTCATTCTCAAGGGGCTGGTCTCTCCTGTAAACATCTCCAAAGTATGTTAGACAAAGTTTTGCCATCCTTGCATGATAGCCATACTTCTTCTAAGGCAGATTGTTGGTTCTTTTTGCAGTCCACAGTATTTTCAGCATTCTTCACTAGCACCACAATTCAAATGAATCTATTCTTTTGGCCTTCCTTATTTAATCTCCAACTTTCTTTCACATGTATATGACCATTGAAAATACTATGGTTTGGGTCAGGCACACTTTAGTTCTCAAAATAACTATACCTGTTATAGAGTGCTCGAGTATCAGTAAAGTGACTATGTCCAATTCACTCTCTCACTACTTCACTCCCTGGGAGACATGACAGCTGACAAGACACATGGAACATACCCTAGTGCTCTGAGCCAGACAAGCCACATGGATGCGACCAGACCTCTGAAGCCAGAGATGCCATGCAGAGACCCCTGCCAGTGCTGAGATGCTTACAACACCAATGGACCCAAAGACTTTCTACCCTACAGGCTTGTGATCATCTGGCATTTGGCTTCATTGCATGTGTTTTGTGACTATGAAGAGGATTTTATAGAATGATATTGCACATATGGGCTAATATCAGACTTATGGCCTTGGACTGGACTGGATTGGGATGCTTTCTTAATGTACAATTGCTCTTGTATATAAAGCTCTTTCTTATACACATATGTGTGTCCATGGATTTGTTTCTCTAGTCTACCCAGATTAACACATTATACTAAAGTCCTTCCAACTTTGACATTTGTTGATGTCATAATATTTTACATAGAATAATATATATAAAATAAAGTTCTATGAAAGATGAAATAGCCCTGGTGGTTTAGTGACCAGTTATTATTTAAGTACTGGTAGTGAATCAGAAAGTGGGTGGTTTGAAGCCAAGAGTTGCTTCATGGGAGAAATATGTGGGTATATTGGAATATATGGGAACCCTGTGGAGCAATTTAACTGTCCTAAATTCACTATGAGTCATAATTTATCCTAAATTCAGAATCTATCCTAAATTCAACTCTATCCTAAATTCGATATGAGTCATAATCAAGTCAATGGAAATATTTGTGTGGATAAACCTTATGAATGAAACTTATCCAGCACTCATTTGTCAATTTGTCTCTCAGTTTGTCAGCTTAGACATATGAACAGGGGAGAATAGTCCCTGGAAAAAGACATCATACTTTGTAAAATAAGAGTGTAAGCAAAACTAGTGGAAGATCTTCAGCAGGATGGAGTGACATAGTTGTTATAACAATTGGGTCAAACAACAATTTTAAGGTTGGTGCAGAATTTGTCAGTGGTGTGTGTGTGTGTGTGTGTGTGCATGTGTGTTGTACACAGGGTCACTGTGTATGTGGGTGTTGAACACAGGGTCACTCTGAGGTAGAACCAACCTGAAGACATATCAAACAAGAATATAAAACTGGTAATACCCAAATTTAGGACTATGATGTTTAGGAAATTCAACAGACTTCAATTTTTTTCTCACAAAATTATGTTGAGACTCAGTAAACAAATAAAATGTTAAAACTATCTCACATACAATAAACCAGATGGAAAGAATGCTGTTGCCGCTGCCCCATTCTGGAGGACCTCACTGTGGTCATAGACACTCATTCCATCACTTGGAGAGATTCACAAGACATTGTTTACATCAATTTATTTGGTCAACCACCCTTCATGCATTCGGTATCACCGCCTTAAACAAACAAGATCTGTAGCTTTCCCTAGTTTATAAGTTGCATCCTTGTTTGCTTAAGGTTGATCCTTCAGAGAACTTTCATCAAGGGAGTGAAATTGTTTTTACTAATGACTGGAGTCCTGTCTCCTTCCCCTGCTTCTACTTCTTGTGCTGCTATTTCCTTGTAGATGAGCAAGTGACTTTCCTGTTCTTACGTCTTTCAATGCTTTTCTACCACTTCTTATTGATTTAAATAATTAATAAAATGTAGTCTTAGTATATTTTGAAAATCCATAGATATTAATCTGCAATGGTTCCAGCTTCTTTTTCTTAGGCTATCTCTAGTCTCTCCCTACCTTTATTCCTCATACTTTCACCAGCAAGTCTATGGCACTTACATTTTATGTCAATTTGTCTGTGAACCTGTAGGGGTGGTGTCCAACCTATCAATCAGGTCATGGTCTGATGATGTCTCCTTGACAGTGAGGCCTGATCTATAAGGGAAGTTCTCCTTCCTCCCTCTGGCTGTTGGCCCTCCTGCTTGCTGGGAATGTGTGTCTGCTTCCAGAGGTGGCTCCACATGGACTGCTGACCTGGAAATCTGTCACTACCCTGCCGTGTTCCCATTGACCTTGGATCCAGGCAAACCTGCCATCACTGGCATGCGATCTCCCCGCATCCTGTTCTGCCTTTCTGCATAATTGGCCTTTGGATAGGGGAGTCTGAAGAGGGCGTCAGCTACAATCTGATCTAAAGATTTGAATTGGTCCGGGCTGAGATGGCTTCTTGATATAAAATTCTTTCTTATACATAAATGGATGTCACTGATTTTGTTTCTTTAGACAAACCAGCCCAACACACATCCTAAGAAGGATTGCTCAAATCCTATTTCTTTTGAATATGACAATGGTGATGATGCCAACAATGAAGGGTAAAAATCAGTAGAACTGACAAACTATAAGTTGGCGATAGAAAGGGCCATCAATTAGCAATAGGAAAGGAGAGGAGTAGTGATCTAGAAAAAGTGAAAAATGAATCAGGGGCTTCAAGAACCAATTAGCATTTGGTGAAAGAGAAAAGTTTTAAAGATATTTAGAGAGCTTTTACAAAGCAAATTGACAACATTTTTCAATGCAGAAAACATCAGCTCCATATTGGTGTTTTTTAAAGAGACACTGAAATAAAGATTTAATCTATTTCTACTGAATTTTGGCTGATAGCTGTCTTAGGCTGGGCTCACCAGAGGGGAAAAACAGTGAAATGTATATATAGAAAGAAATTAATTTTAAGGAAATGGCTTGCATAGTTTTGGAAGTTGCTACATCCCAAATCCATGACTTAAGTGTCAGGCTGGTGACTTTTCCTGACTCGTGTGGCTGCCGGGATGACAAGCCTAAGAATAGCAGGTCAGACAGCAGGTTGTCACTGGACAGTCCAAGAACTGGAGGTCAAAGGATCACAAGTGTGATGCAAGATTGAGAGAGGGCTGGCTGGGCCAGAACATCCATGTACGATGGATGCCACACCTCCAAAGATATGATTGACTTTTAGTTGACTGGCTGCTCACATCAAATCATAAAGTGGAGGGTGATTACATTATATTACATTATGGAATAGCCATCAATTCAGTCTAATGTCTGCCATATTACTGAGAATCATAGTGCACCAAGTTGATATATAATATGAATCCGATAATAACTGACATGTATATATATATATACTTACTTTCATAATGATTGTTAAACTTTTTAAAGCAGATTTCTTATTGATTTAAAAAGGCACAATTGTTATTAAAATATCACAACATTACCTAAGGCAATTCTAATTTGTTTTTTTTAATTAAACTTTGTCAGGGTACAGAGAGATTTAGGAATGAATGCTCCAACCAGAGAACCAAACCTAGGACGAGTGTTACATTTTTAAAAAGCTAAAAGTGTTTCTCATGTAATTGTAGAATGGATTATAATTTTTAACCCATCTTCAATGAACATTCATTTTCACAGAGAGGTGCCCATCTTACTGGATGGAAATAGATCAAAGTCAGATGTATTGGTCAGATGCATTAGCTTTCATGGAAAGCTAATATTTTGAGTAATTAGTTTCTGTTATAGGATTACTAATTAGTTGCAACCAAAAGTGAAAAATAAAAGTCCAGTACTAGGCCCCTGAACATGCATACGTATGTATCTCTCTCTCTCCTGTTCTCATGCACACACATGCTCATAATCTTTGACAGAATTCATTAAATTGCCCTGTTATTCAATCTGTACTACTGAAGATTCTCCTGTCTGTATCTTTCCCAATGTTCTTAGATTAACATCATTGATATATGTAGTAGACCTTGATAATTGCCTACCCTTATCTATTGACAGCTTCGTCCACGGTAACAAGATTATATTATTCTATGCAACTATATCCTGGTGCCAAATTACTTTGGCCTATGATCGACAGGACAATCTTGTCAATTCTGTAATTTACCAACTATTTTACCGAGTGCAACTGGTCTGATTTCAATGCTGTTGGTTTAAAGATATGGTACTATAATTTATCACAGACCATTGTTTATTTATATTCAAAGAGCTATTAAGGAGCTTGACTTTCATTCAGCAAGTCATGTACCTGAGCTGCCTATCATAAATAAGCTGATGTCAACTCACCAAACCACATGTAAAGTTGGTCATAATAGTGGCACTCCATTACCAAATGGAACCAGTATAGACATAGATGTCACTCAAGTGGGCTCTGAAGAGCCAAGTGAGTTAAATGAAGAAGTGGCACAATTAGTTCCAACTATTAGTTCCAACTATTACTACATATCCTACTTCTACTTTAACATAACAATTACAATCCATACAAACCCAGAACAGCGGACCGATTAAATAAAAAGTTACGTTTCTCACCTAGTAATCAACATAGAAGTAAATAGAAAGCTACTAGCATTAGTCCAGCTACACACAGATGCAATCGTCAATCGACAGGCTCTTTCTGTCACTCTTCAACACTTTCATTATTAGATTTTTCTATGCTTGTTGTCTTATCATTGCAGACTGGGTTCTGCAATTAAAGACATATTAGCATCATATATGCATTTAATACAGAAAAAAAATGGAATGCGGTCTTAGCAACAAGTGTCCTTTCTATTAACAGAGAAAAAGGTTACCCAGGAAAATATATCTTTATCATCATATAAAGATACCTTGATTATAATAAGTATAATTACACTTCCAGATAGTTATCATATATGTGTGTGTGTTAGCATAATGTGAAAGGTAGCAAAGATTATATACTGAGGTCCAATTTAAAACAGGAAAATTTTCCCGGAGCTGGGCCCACTCTGCTTTTTTGAAAAAATATGCAATTTCCAAAATTTTTTCAACAAAAGCATTTGGTATATTTTGAACTGTGTTTCCAAAATATATGTATTGAAATCTAAACTCCTGTACTTTAACATGTAGCATAATGTGTAAGTTTCCTTTGGTGATGTAAATGAAGTCAAATCAATGTAGGTTGGGTTTTAAACAGAATTGTTTACCTAATTAATACTGAACTATAAATAGAATAGATGGAGTTATAAAAATAACAGATGTAGGACACACAGGTAGGGATAAGAAATCAATGATAGATACATAAATATCTGCAAGCTCAAGAAAGACAAGGATCATTACAGCAAGAACCCATTGCAGCTAAGCATATTCTCACTCATAGTCCTAGGTCATTGTAGTTGCTAGTTGCTAACCAGTCAATTCCAACTTATAGTGACACTATACGCAACATAACAAAGCACTGTCTGCCTGGTTCTATTCTTAACATTGTTCCTTTTCTTGAGCTCATTGTTACAGGCACTGTGTCAACTCATCTCCTTGAGGGCTTTCCTCTTTTTTGTCGCCCCTCTACTTTACCAAACAAAATACCCTTCTCCAGGTACTGGGCTCTCCTAATAATACATCTAAAGTATGTAAGACTGAATCTACTGCCTGTAAAGAACATTCTGGTCTTACCTCTTATAATAGAGCACAATTTGTCTGTTTTAGTCCATGGTCCTTGCAACAATCTTCTCTAGCACCATGATTCGAATGCATCAATTCTTCAATGTCCTTACTATTCAATGTTCAATTTTAACATGCATATGATGTAATGGAAAACACTATGGCTTAGGTCAGATACAGTTTAATCTTCAAAATAAAATCCTTGCTCTTCAATTCTCTGAAGAGCGCTTGTGCAGTAGATTTATCCAATGCAACTTGTCCTTTGATCTATTGACTACTGCTTCTGTGAGCATTGACAGTGGACCCAAGTAAGACAAAATCCTTGAAAACTTCAACCTCTTCTCCATCGATCAGGATGTTACCTGTTTGTCCAGTTCTGAGAAAGTTGGTCTTCTTTACATTAAATTGTGATCCACACTGAAGACTTCCATCCTTGATCTTCATCAACAGGTGATTCAAGTCCTCTTCACTTTCGTAAAGGAAGACTGTGTGATCTGCATACTGCAGGTTGTTAAAAGCCTTCCTTCAATCCTGATGCTACATTCTTCTTCATATAAACCAATTTCTCTGATGATTTGCTCAGCATAGAGATCAAATAAATATATTGAGAGGATACAACCCTGTCGCACACCTTTCTGAATTTAAAACCATGGAGCAGTCCCTTGTTCTCATAGTTGCCTCTTGATCCATGTATAAGTTCCTCATAAGCACAAAGAAGTATTCTGGAATTTCCATTTTTCTTAAGAGTGAAGGGGTGGTGTCTTGCCTGTCAATCAGGTCACAGTCTGATGATGCCACCTTGTGGACATGGCCTTCTCATGAGAATTCTGGGAACTTCCTCCCTTTCACCCTGGAGGTGGACCAAACTCTCTCTGCAGTCATTTTCCTGTTGACAAGCCACAAAGAGACTTGAGGAGACCTGTGAGAAGCACTTTCTCTCTGCTTCACTTTCCTGATAAAGAACCACACTTGGAGAGCTGGAGGACCATGTAGAGACTGGAGCCAGTACTGAGATGCTTCCACCGCCATAGAATCCACATGACTTTTCACCCACCAGCCTGTGATCTTTCTGCATTCAGCACCATTGCTTGTAGCTGTGTGAGTGTGAACAGGGACTTATGGATTGTAACAGATGTATGGGTTAATATGGACTTATTCTTCCCTTAAGGACTTGATCTGGACTGGCCTGGGATGTTTTCTTAATATGCAATTACTCTTCCATGTAAATCTCTTTCATATACCTATATGAATTTCCCTGTGTTGGTTTCTCTAGCTAACCCAGTCTAACACAATTATCTATAATTTATTATTATCCACACTGTCAAATGGCTTGGCATATTTAATAAAACACAAGTAAACACATTCTGATATTCTCTGCTTTACAGTAAGATCCTACTAACACTAACAATGATCTCCATTGTTCCACATCTTCTTCAAAATCCATCCTGAACTTCTGAAAGCTGCCTGTCAAGGTACTGTGCAATCTTTGTTGGATCATGTAGTAACTGTAGTTCAGACTTGGGATAATAGCTTTGTTCTCTAGTAATACTAGAGAATAAAGTTATTCCAATATGTTAATCTTTGTAATTTAAATAATCTACCTTTTTGTTAGCACGTGTGTTAGACAGCATGAGAGAGAGAGAGAGAGAGAGAGAAATGTAAACGCTATTAGTCCACACAGCAGTATATAGGCTTTCATGGAACAGTTAATATACTACACGTCCTTCAACCTACATGGGCTGCTAGGTCCAAGGTCAATGAAGCAGACAGCAGAGTCTTCCCTCAGACAACACAGACAGAGACTGTCCACAGGCAGCAGATAGCAGGGTGGGTCAGCAACCGTCATTAGCACTAGGGCTTAGCAAAGCAGGCCTGTCGTGATCTTGAACTCAAGTGATGCACAACGAAAGAATCCACCAGTCTCAAGCTCAGGTAACATACAGAACAGTAGCATGGCAAAGCATATCTTGATGGAGTCTCAAGCTCTAACGACAAGTTCCATGGGTTTGGGTTGGCCCACAGGTAGTGTAGCATACCAGTTGTGGCAAAGCATTAGCTAAAGCAGCAGCACACTGGTCTGATCACCAGGGAGCAAGAGGAATATGGGATCGGTCATCTTCATTTATCTTAGTCTCCCTCCAATGAAGCCGCAACCTGATCAAACTCCACTCACATGTTCCTATTGGCCTCTTTGGCATAATAAATGTAACTATCACAACAGGCAAGCACTTAATCATTGTGCAACTAGCTATATTACTAAATGCTGAAACAAATAAGAAAAGGTCTCAGTATAGAGTAATACCTGAGTTCAAATTTCTAGTCTCCTGGATTGTGAGAAAAACACCCACTTTCTATTTGATATTTCTATTATGATAACACTAGTTAATTAACTAAGTTGGTAGTTGAATTTAAAGATGTTTAGTGAGTGAAGAGAAGAGGGAGGGGCATTGAAGTACTATTATATACAGATAAAAATCTGGTATTTTATCTATATGTAATACTCTTAGCAGGGTATCCTCATTAAAACTAGTTAAGTGATACCATTTTATCTATATGTAGTAATCTTAAAACACCCTTAGCAGGGTATTGTAGTTAAGACTAGGAAGAAGGAAATAGCTTGTGTGAAGAATGATGATTACCTATTTTAATCAGATTTTAGTTAAGAATGGGTAGAAGGAAGTAACTGTTGTAAAGAATAAGGATTTAACCATTTTGATCAGATTGTAGGATACAGGTATTAAAAGACCCATGGAGGTGCTGTCGGGTAATAGTTAGCCTGTTAACTCCAAAGTTAGCTGTTCAGACCCACAAGCAGCTCTTGGGAAAGAGCTGAGCGACTTAGTCACATAAAGATGTAAGCCTAAGCGGCCTTGCAGAGGGTCAATAAGAGTGGAAACGACGTGATTGCAAGGAGTTTGGTTTTCTGGGTTTCGTAGAATAGGGATTGTAATTCAGAATGTTCTCTTGAAGAGAATTGAAGATGAAGATTTTGGTAGCAAAATAAGTGGAGAGTAAATTTGTGTGAGAAAAATGATTTCATAATAGTTATATTTCAGAAAGCTCAACTTGAGAAAGTTGGGTTTCCTTAAGGAAAAAAAAACAAAAGAAAACAAGAAGATCATTTGGGGTACAATTCAAAATTCTGAGTTGGTAGGGTGTAAGGAAAGTGAGGGCAGTGGGAATGGAAAAGAAAGGAAGACAGATAACATGGAACTTGGAAATTCTCGAGAGTAAAGGGAGAAAGGATGAAGATTTGCTCACGACTTTCATATATTAAGTGTTGATTGGAAAGCATGCTGATTCAATGAAAAAGAATTAGAACGTCCACACTATTTCAATAATTAAAGAGTGATACCTGATTTAATATCTATGTTGTGGTGGTAATGAATTATTCAGGCATAGGGTGTGGCTGGCCTTTAAAAACAATTAATTGCATAGAATGATTAGGCTATAAATACCCAAACTAAGACATTAACTTAGAATTGACAAACTGTCATTAAAGGAAAGCTTCTTAAGGAAAAAAATGCAAATTATTTAAAATTGACCCATTCTGTAGCACAACCAGCTCTTGTCTGTCCGTTTCTTTGATTGTGGTGACTTGTGTGTTTCTGTAATGCTGGAAACAATACCACAGGTATTTCAAACACCATTAGGTTCACCCATGGTGGAACAGTTTCATCAGTTTCCAGAATAAGAGTGGAAAAAATGGTGATCAATATCTAAAACTATAGGCCTATAGAAAGCTTATGAATGGCACAGAGCATTGTGTGATGAGCTTCTCAAGTTGGAAAGAACACAAAAATATTGCAGAGAAAGAACTGTCTACTCACAGTAGTGAATGGAGTAGAGCTAACCTCCTTTATTTTTATGCATAGTATGTCTGCAAATGAGAATAAACAGGTGTAACATCCATTAATGTTAGGATGTTGAATATATGAAATGTAAATCTAGAAAAATTGGAAGTTATAATATTGAAATGAAATTCAAAAATTGGTATCCTAGCCATTAGTGTGCGGAAACAGAATGGTGTTGGCCATTTTGATTCATATAATCATATATTTTATTATTCCTGAAACAAAATGTTAAAAGGAATGGTGGCACACTTTGTCACTAAAAGAACATTTCAAGATCTATCCTCAAGAAGAACATTGTAAGTAATAAGATAATATCTGTGTGCCTAGTGAAAAGATCACTTAATACATAATTTTTTCAGATTTACACACCAATCACTAAAAACAAAAATGACAATCTTGAAGATTTTTAAAAAGCACTTTCAAAATATTGAAATTGTTCAACATGCTATCAAAATTCATGGATACTTACAAGTTATTGGAATGTGCAAGTTGGAAACAAAGATAAATATTGGTGATAGAAACTACGCGAGCACAGAGAACATGTTTTGAAAATGATGATGGCAGCAGCACGTGCACAAATGTGCATGACACAATGGATGGATGGATTGCACTAAGAGCTGTAAGATCCCCAATAAGATGATTTAAAATAACATAAAAGAAAAACAACTACACTAGAGAGCACATAAAAGAATTTTGAAGGACCAATGGCATTCATTGCAAATGCCTTTTTCCAATGCTATAAACAGACTGTAAATATGACTCTCAGAGGATGTGAGATACAGAAATCAGATTGATTATATCTGAGGAGCAAGTTAATGGAGAAAAATATACTTCGAATATATATTTCACCTGAATTTATAGACTATCCCAATAATATATTTGATACATTAGACATCAATTCCAAAGACCAGAGTGATTGTAGGATGAAATCAAGGACACTACATATAAAGAAAGCAAAAAGCCACTAAAGAGAAAAGCAAGAGACCAAAATGGATGAGATAAGAGACTTTGAAACTTGTTCTTGAACATAGTAATTTTAAAGATTTCTTAAAAATGTGAAAGAATTGGAAAAAATATTGAAATGGAACACAATATTGGTATCAATTTAGATATTTCAACAAAGGAATGCAATATTGGAAATTCTTATTTATACCAAGCAATTTGGAAAACAGCTCCTTGGCCAACTGCCTTGAAGAAGTTCATATTTGTGCCTGTGTCAAAGAAAGGTGACCCATCAGACTGCAGGGACAATATCATTAATAGCTCATGCAAGTAAAATTTTGCTGAAGACATTTCAAATACGATTGCATTGGTATATGGATAGGGAGATTCCAGAAACTCTAGTTGGATATGGAGGGAGGGATGTCTTTGCTAGCCAGAAAAATTGAAGCTGGAAGCAGAGTACCATGAAAATGTTAATTTGTGTTTTACTACGTCATGTCAGTGCATTTGAAAATAAGGAACTATGGATAATGTAAGAAGAGCCCTGGGTTGTTAATTGCAGGGTCAGCAGTTTCAAACCACCAGCCATTTCATGAGACAAAGATGGGGCTTTCTACTCCTGTAAAGAGTTAGTCTCAGAAACTAACATAAGCAGTTCTACCCTACCTATAGGGTTGCTATGATTCAACATTGACTTGATGGCAATGAGTTTGGTTTATGGATAACCTTGGGAATAATGGGAAGTCCAGAAACTTTAACTGTTCCAATGTAAAACAATTGCCCAAGACACAGTCATTTGAACAGAATTATATGGACACTACTGACTCCATGGTTTTAAATCAGGAAAGATGTGCATCATGAATTTATCCTCCCACCATTTTTATTCAATCTGGATGCTGTGCAAATAATCCGAGAAACTGGAATATAGAAAGAAGAATGTGGTATAAGAGTTAAAGGAAGATTCATTAACAGCCATTGATATGAAGATAACAAAACCTTGCTTGCTGAAAGTTAAGTGAATAAGGTTAGTTGGTAATCAGGCTCTCTATTTGTCATTTAGTGCTCTAAGGGCAATTATAGAGGTTGGTTCTGCTAACTTTACGAACACATATTATATAATTGAGCACTTATCAGCAATAGAGAAATAATGTTCAAACTTTTGTTGAGTGGAAAATCACCTACTAAAATTGAATTTTCAGTTTTCCAGATAAATACCATTCTTTTGATCAAAACTTTTTAATTACATTGGAGTAAAATGTAAAATTCTGTATTTTTGATGTGTAAAGCACCTAAACTATAAATGTTATACGATTTCATTCCATATTAAGTACATACATGAGCAGGCTTCAAAATGTTCATAGTTAAAAGATAATAAACAAGAATCGATGCATTTGAAGTTGAAATATGGTGCTGGTGAAGAATACGGACAGTGCTGCCTGCAAAAGAGAAAATACCATGTACCATGGACTGCCGAAAGAACCAACCAATCTGTCTGAGAAGGAATACAGCCAGAAGATTCCTACAAAGCAAGGATGGTGAGACTTCTCTCAAGTATTTTGGTCATGTTATCAGGGGAGACCAGTCCCTGGAGAAGGACTTCACGTTTGGCAAAGTAGAGGGGCAGGGAGAAAGAGGAAGACCCCCGGGAAAATGGTTTGGTTCATTGCTGCAACAATGGTTCAGATTTAAGAGCAATTGTGAGGATGGCACAGAATGGGACAACTAACAACAATAGGAGGCAAATGACTCTGGAGTCCCTTGAAATGGTTAATCCAATTTAAGATGTAATACAAATATAAATTAGACATTGAATTCTGAATACTTAGTGCTAGAAAACAAAACTAAAAAAGAGATAATAATAAAAAATTTCCATAAGCATTTTTAAGCCCCTTTGTATAGAAATAAGTAAAATGTATAGATAGAAATGTATGAAGATTATATCAAATAGGTAAAGGGAAAGCACTGTCAATTATATTCAGTTTTATCACAGAAGTAATTCTCTCTTTCATAAGTGTGGTAGTTACATAATCTGGTGTCAATCTATGAAGGGGTGGAGTCTAGCCTGTCAATTAGGTCACAGTTTGATGACCTCATTTGGAGGCGCCACAGAGATAAACAGCTCACTGAAGGCCAGATACACACAGACTCTCTGCTTCGTCTTCCTGTTGATAAGAAACATGGAGCTACAGTAGAGTCCTGGAGTTGGAGGAATCAAGTGAAGACCCCTGCCAGCATTGAGATGCCTCCAATGATGCTGGATCCACAATACTTTCCACTCACTATCCTGTGAGCTTCCTGCATTTGGCCTCATTACATGTGTTGCGTGAATCTGAAGAGGAATTTGTTGGTATCAGACATATGAGTGAATATTGGACTTATGGACTTGATCTGGACTGGGCTGGGATGTTTCCTCAATGTTCAATTGCTCTTTTATATAAAGCTCTTTCTTATACACATATGAGTCTCCCTGGATTTGTTCTTCTAGTCTACCAGAACTAATGCAATAAGCAAAGTGAAAGATTTTTTAAGCATGGAATAGAAATCATTGCAATGCTTTTTAAAAGTCTATCCATAACTTATTTTATCTTTTGTTGACAAAGAAATTCTTCGGAATATCTGTGTTAATTTTCAGTGGCAGTGGGTGGGTGAGTTGTGGTTGTGTGGCCCTATATATAACAGAACAAAACTTGCTTATTCTTGTGCCATCTTCAGGATATTTGGCATGTTTAAGCCCATTTTTGTAACTATTATATAATTTTTTCTCATTCATGATTTCCCTCAGTTTTGCTGACCCTCTATTCTATCAACCATGATGAGCCCTGCAGGCATGATGGTTAAACACTTGACTAATGAACGGAAGGTCGAAGATTCAAAGTCAGTGGGAGCACAGTCGGAGAAAAGATCCAGCAATTCTCTCCAGCAATTGGAAAAGTATATGAGACAATGAGTTTGTTGTGACTATTGAGCTGGAATCTACTCTGGCACACAGCAAAACCAACAACAGGCAACAAAACATGAGGATGCTATAAAGACAGAGACAGAAGATTGTTAGCATTTTTTTCAGTGAAATTTAAACATTCCAACTTTCGACTGACTCACTTTACATTTCAAAATAGGCTTAATTGTGAGTAAAGAATTCTGTGTATTTGTATGTCTTTATTGTATTTAATAAACAGGAATTCTGCTGACTTAAACTCAGAAAGAGATCACTACTCTTTTCTTTTAAGTCTCAATCTTTTTATTTTTCAGTATAACACTATATAATAATAGTCTAATCATTCTCAACTCCTTTGGTATTTATTGCAGGGGCATTAATTCTGATGGGCTCAGTTACTTTTAATGGGAATGTCATAAGTATTTCAGTAGGAATAGGATTTCTACTGGAACTCAGCATTAATTAGGCAGGTCATTACTTCAAAGTGTTACCCTTCCTTTTTAGAACAGCTACACTTCAGCACAGCTCTTTCCTGAAAATACATCAAGGTTCTTTCTGTTAGAAGGATCACTTCCAACTACTTGAGTCTATTGAGAGAAAGTTGTGGTAGTGAACAAGATATAATGGACAAGGTGTGGTAATTACTAGACAATTGAGTAATAGAAAGCTGATGTGTTTGTTGTTCCCTTGTCCCTGGGTTTGTTAACACCACTTCCTTTCCCCACACCTCCCCCTCTCCAACGTCCCCCTGAACTGTCGGTCCTGTTGTTTTCTCCTCCAGATTGTTCATCCAGCCTATCTTATTTAGACAGACCTGCGGATATACTAACATGCACAAAAACAAGACAGAGCAAATCCAAGCAACAATATGCAACAAAACAATTAGTGGTGATGTGGGTGTGGGAGGCCTGGTAAGGTATGATCAAGGGTAATGTAACAAAGAGGAATTGCTGAAACCC
>NW_022104341.1:41331130-41346754 GCF_000313985.2 Echinops telfairi
TGAGAATGATGAGGGCAATGAATGTACAAATGTGCTTTACACAATTGATGTATGTATGGATTGTGATAAGAGTTGTATGAGCCCCTAATAAAATGATTTGAAAAAAAAAAGAAAGCTGATGTTTTAATTCCGTTTCTGTGGTCCCTACGATGGCTCAAATTGAACAGGAGACTTGATTGCACTTTCTCTAGAGCATAAAAGAGCAGTAGCATTAAGTAAAAGACCCACATACGATCTTCAAAAGTTAAACAAGTTTTTAAAAACCCAAGAAACCTAGCAATTGGAATCTTAATCTTGGTCTGATCTTGGACTAGAAACACTGGGTGTTGATAACTAAAGGTATTATTTAATGCCAAAAATATTTATTTTAATTTTGTAGTATGTCAAAAGAAAGATACATATCTTATTTTTTGTGAAATTATTTGATCATTCTAATATGCCTTTTAACATCATAACAGTTATTTTCATCTGCATTTACATGATTATGTTCATCCTATTTTTTATTAAAAGAATCAGAAAGTCACAATGTATTTATGAGGGTAAGTCAAAACATTGTTAGCCAGTGTTCCAGTTCAAACATGCACAGGGTTATTTCAAACAAAACTTGTCTAAATGTATTTCTGCTGCCAGTGGATGGCTGCAGACAAGTTTTCTCAGCAATATATTTGTCTTATTCTCCTTAGTATGACTTCTCAAAACAGATCCAAAAAAAACAGGTGCTTTCAAGGGGCTATCTTGGGTAAGTTAAATTCAAAGCATTGAGGCAACTTCAGAGAGTTATGGTGATTGTTTTTGGAACCTCAAAGGAGAAATCTGGATAGAATATCTTGAAAGACACAGGACCAACCTGGGTGCTTACTATGAGGAAGTTTTAAGAAAATAAAAATTTACATTGATGGTAAAAAGGCAAGGAATTGTGCTGGCTAATTTTTATACATCACAATAATGCACCTGCTCTTCTTCAAGGATAGTAAGGACTGTCCTACAATATTTATATTGACAAAAAGTACCTTGTACACCATACAACCACCATACAAAGTGGTGGTTGATCTTTTTGTTCCCCAAACTCAAAGTACATTTAAAAATACCTTTTTGGGCCTCAGGAGATTGCCCAAACTGTCTCTTTGGTTAGATGTTAATAGAAGCACTCAAAATTAGTTGGAGAAGAGAAAGAGAAGTGAAAACACCACTTTAAGACAGAAATATATATAGTTAGAAGGAGCATAGTTTTAGAGATAAAAGCTTCACTTTTGTGTTTTTGTTTAATAAGGTTTATGTGATTATGTATCATTTTTTAGTTACCTTCATGTATTAATTAAATTTTGATCACATCATATCTCTTTGTGTTAGGTAGAGTTCTCTAGAGAAACAAAACCGGGACACTTATGATTATATTTAGAGATATTTATATAGCACAAAGGAATATAATAGATAATAAGTACACATAGCAGTACACAGGGCTCAGTTCAACTCAGTTCCATGGGACAGTTAATATACTGGAAGTTCTTCAACTCATGAGGGCTACTGGGTCCAAGGTAAGGGAAGCAGACAGCTGAGTCTTCCCTTGAGCAGTATAGGCAAAGTCTGCCCACTGGCAACAAGCAGCAGCAGGGTGAGTCACCAATAGTTAGCTGATTAGGAGTTTAGCGAAGCAGGCCCGGATGGAATAACAAACTCAAGTAATGCAAGACAATAGGATCCACCAGCCTCAAGCTCAAGGGATGTACACACCAGCAGTGTGGGAAAGCAGTTATCATAGGAACCTCAAGCTCTAGTGACAGAATCCATGGGTTGGCTGTCCCACAGGTAATGTAGCTCACAAGTTGAGGTAGAGAACTAGCTAAAGCAGTCACATGCTGGTCTGATCACCAGAGAGCAAGAGAGCAAGGGGCAGACCTTGCCTAGCCATTTCTCTCTTTGCCCCCCAATCAAACTGTAACCTGATTAATTCCACATATTCCTAGTGGCCAGCTTGGCACAATAAACCTACCTATCACATCTATCAATAGAGTTCACTTGATAAAATGGAAATATATTTAAGTCTATACAATAAGTTATGCAGTACAATGAATTATTTATGGCTCATCATAATCTCTGTAACTTCCACCAACCAACCTTTTCCTGGTGAATCTAGACAAAAGAAGGTAGGGGAAGATAGTGATAAGATTCAACCACGTGGACTGTGAACAGGTTTCATTGTGAACCCCATTCTATTAGGCATAAAATGAACTACCTGAGAAACAGGTGATGGAATCTCATTACCAGCAAGGAGAATTGGACAGTTTCCTTCAAATCCTGCATCCATCTGATTTTCCTTTCTTTGCCAAACCTCCAGTTATTAGAACTTGAATTGTAGTTTATCACCTAACCTGATCTCACCAACTTCCACATCCTTGAAGATGAAGAGGCTCCTCCAGATGGGTCCCAGAATTTAAAATTTGGTATTTATCAATACCTACACACATGACGCATTTTCTTTGTGGTGTGCGTTTTGTTTGGTCATTGTAGTGAATTGCAGAACCTAGAGAAGTAAGGGAGTATGTGAAGGGGAGAAGTAGGGGGCTGATGTCAGCGGAGTAGCAGTTGGGAAAGTTGGGGCATTTGGAATATACTTAACCTCTATCATCTTTGGACTCATCTTAATTTTCATAAGAGAACTTGTTACTAAAGTGGGTTAATTCATTTTTTATTCCAGTAACCTGTCAATAACACTTTAAGCTTGATAATATTGCAGCCAATGTATTTTTAAGTTTTATTAAATGCTAAGGCCAGTATTCCCCGGACCACTTAAGAATGGCTTTCAGATTCCTATCTTAACTACAGGGGTTGTATCTTTAATTTCAAATAACTTGTTTACAAAACTATCTTCATTAGACCTACTTCCGAGTTTATGAGCTATTAGTGCCCATGTTTAAATCAACTCATCAATTAAGAGTAATTAATAGTTACTCTTTTTTGGTTGTTGTTTAAATGATTTATTCTGTCACCATATTAAGTCAATTCAGTTAATTACATCCACTAAGAATCACTTCAGAAAAGCCTTGTGAAAGACAATCACAGAAACTATAGTTATGAAAAGGAATTCATTTTTGGAAAGATATTTCTAAATAAAATGTTATCAATTCTATCTGCATGTTTAACCTTCCTATCCTATGCAAGTTTACCATTAAGGCAGAAGTCTTAAAGGATTGCATTGTTGCTAAACACTGCCAGCATTTATCTTCCTAGTTAGACCATACCTCCCCCTTTAATTTTTTGCAATATTAAAATAAAGAATATTGGCTTTAATTAATGTCTTACTTATCTTAAGCGAAATATGAAAAAGGTAGTTTTTTTTCCTTCCTTTAAAAGTTGGCTTAAATTCTGTTTCCAAATAAGAAATAGCAAAGCTTCATGCAAAAAGCCCTCTTTTATGCAAATAAAATATCAAAGCAAATTTCTTTATTTTTTCAAATCAAATTTCTTAATCAAAGACACACTTTTAAAGTTTCTGAGAAAACATTAAGAGATAAAATAAATTTTATTTGGTGGGATCTGGCAGGGTCGCCGTGGCGGGTCTCTGTAGCCCCTCCAGTGTCACCGTCTCACTGTGCAAGAAGCTAACCCAGAGGGTGGAGGCCATTTCTCCAAAGTCTGCTGTGGTGCTCCGGGCTGCAGACTGAGTGCCAGGGCTCTTCTGTCGCGGAGAGAGCAAGCACCATGGATCAGAACAACAGCCTCCCGCCCTATGTCCAGGGGCTGGCCTCCCCACAGGGCGCCATGACCCCCGGGCTCCAAGTCTTCAGCCCCATGATGCCGTACGGCACTGGCCTGAAGCCACAGCTCATCCAGAGCACTAACAGCCTGTCCATCTTGGAAGAGCAGCAGCAGCAGCCGCAGCAGCAGCAGCAGCAGCAGCAGCCCAGTAGTGCACATTCCAGCAGGTGCCCCCGGGGGCCACAGGCCAGACACCACAGCTCTTCCACTCACAGACTCTCACACCTGCGCCTCTGCCGGGCACCACCCCCGTGTACCTGTCCCCCATGACACCTATGACCCCCATTACTCTTGCCACACCGGCCTCAGAGAGCTCTGGGATTGTGCCCCAAATACAAAACATTGTCTCCACAGTGAATCTTGGCTGTAAACTTGACCTAAAGACCATTGCCCTTCGTGCCCGAAATGCTGAGTATAACCCTAAGCGATTTGCTGTTGTGATCATGAGGATGAGAGGGGCCCGGACCACAGCGCTCATCTTCAGCTCCGGGAAGATGGTGTGTACCGGCGCCAAGAGTGAAGAGCAGTCCAGGCTAGCGGCAGAAAGTATGCCGGGTGGTGCAGAAACTGGGCTTCCCGGCCAAGTTCTTGGACTTCAAGATCCAGAATACGGTGGGCAGCTGTGGTGTGAAGTTCCCCATCCGCCTGGAGGGACTCGTGCTCACCCACCAGCAGTTCAGCAGCAATGAGCCAGAGTTGTTCCCAGGTTTAATCTATCGAATGATCAAGCCCATGATTGTCCTTCTCTTTTTCGTTTCTGGAAAAGTCGTGTTAACAGGTGCTAAGGTGAGAGCAGAGATCTACGGGGCATTTGAGAACATCTACCCCATTCTGAAAGGCTTCCAGAAGACCACGTCATGGCCCCTATTTACCCCAGCAAGGTGCCTGGCCCCCGTGCATTTCTGGCTCAGGTTCCTTCATGCCAGTGGACCTCACATTCCCTGGTGCCACTGGGGACTCAGTGGCATCTCTCAAGGTGGCCATGGGCTAAGGTTCAGCCTAACCCCTCACTGATGCCCACAAGCTGCTTCAAGGGACATGTGTTCAGTGTTAGCCACCTCAGCCATGGACTGGACTTGTATTTCGTTCAGTGTTTGCTACAGTTTTTGTATTTGTATTAGAAAAATAAAGATTTTTAAAAATAAATATATAAATAAATTTTATTCGATGTTATTAATCACGGAAGTAAATATCTAAAGTTTGAAATATTTTAAATTCAGAAAAGAGATTGTGTGATATAATGGAAAGAATAATAGCCTGAGCACAAAAGAGCTGTCTTACAATCATGGATCTACCACCAGCTGCATAATTTTAAGAAGTGTTATCATTAACCATAACTAGACCGCATGTCTCCTCCTTAGTACAGCTAGTTGACTGAGTTTCTAGGAACTACTCACATCTAAAATGTATAAGAGAAATTACCAATAGCAATTGCATTTTGACAAATTGAAATTTACATATGAGGATAAAGGGGGGGGAGACTATTGCTACTAGGATTCAGTTGATATATGCCTAACTTTATTTCAAATAAATTGTATTAAAGCACACCTCTGCATACAATGGTTGGCTGCAGACAGGTTCTCTGAGGAACACAGTTGTCTATTCTCATGTGGGTCCCTAGATAAAATGGTACGTTCAAAACAGTGTAGTTTAAGGGCATACGCTGCGCTAAGAAGGTTATTGCAAATCTTTCTCTCTCTCTTTGATTCCCCTCAGCCCCCTGTTTCAAAAAGGTAATTATTGAGAGTAGTAGATTACACTCTGGGCTGCTTGGCAGTAAGGCAGGCAGTTTGAACTCGCCGACTGCTCTGTAGGAGTAAAATGAGGCGTTCTATGCCAATAAAGGTGTACAGTCGCAGAAACCAGAGGGGCAGCTGTTCTCCGGCACGTAGGGTCACTGGGTCAGAATGACGGGATGGCCATGGGCTTCAGTTGGAATTCTTGATAGATGTGCTTAAGTGGTTTATTTGGAAGAAGTGTGAAGACAGTTTCAGGTTTTCTTCAACAAATGTATTGGTGAGAAAAAGGCCAAGAATTTTTAGCCAAGGAATTTTTACCATAATGAAAATGCTTTTGTTCATTCTTTAAACATAGTAAAGGTTGTTCTAAGATAATTCACCCTAAAGCTCTAACCTTGTCCTTTCAGACTTCTTTCTGTTTTCAAAGGTCAAAAAACTTTTAAAAGGAACACATTCAGCTCCTTCAAATGCCAAAGTTGTCTTTTTTTGACATGGTTACATCAAAGTGCACAGGATTCTTCAAGTGGGATTACAGAGACAGAAACAGAACCTTCTGAAGATTATAGACCTAGATGGAGACTGTGTCAAGAAAAAATAGTTTCACATTTAGATATTTTTATTTAATAAATGATTTTATTTTTATTTGTCCCAGTTATAAAGGGAAAAGACAAGTTATGTTAGATAGGGTTCTCTAGAGAAATAAAACCAAGACACTAATTATTTTATATATATTTAGATAGATAACATAAGAAATAAACAGTTAATTAATCTATATAGCAGTACAAGTGGCTCAGTGCAACTCACTTCCCTGAGACAGATAATACACTGGCAGTTCTTCAAGTCTTGAGGGCCTCCAGGTAGTCCTCTGTAGAGCAATTCGGGTTACCTGGGTACAGGCAGCAAACAGCAAGGCAGGTCACCAACAATCAGCCAGATGACAGAGTCTGACAGTCCCCAGCTCAAGCGATCTATACTCAAGCAGCATGGTGAAGCAGGTCTTAAAGGAATCTCAAACTACAGTGACACAGTCCATGGGTTAGGTGTCCCACGAGTAGCGTACTTTTCAAATTGAGGCACAGAACAAGCTAACGCAGCTGCACATTGATTTTATCTTCAAAGAGCAAGAGACAAGAAGGGCGAGGCTCATCGAGCCACTTATCTCTCCGCCCTTCACTTAATCCCACATGTGTTCATTGGCCAGGCTGGCACAATACACCTACCTATCACATAAGTCTAAGAAAAATGGTTTTCATAACAAAAGAAGCACACTTTGAAGGTTATGGTAAAGGAGGGGTGGTGGTTGAGGGGAGCAGGGAAGGTGGATAGGTAAAAAAGATCAAGAGAGGACCACATACATGGGTTTTCTGTGATACTATCACTGTTCTCTGGAGCCCTGATGGCACTGTGACTGTGCATTGGGTTGCGGTCCACAAGGCTAGCAGTTTGAAACCACCAACCATGGGAGAAAGATAGGGCTTTCTACTCCAGTAATGAGTGACAGTCTCAGAAACTCATGGAGTAATTATCTCTGTCCTATGGGGTCGCTGTGAGTCAGCATCAACTCAGAGGCAGTTCATTGATGGTTTGGTCACTGTTCTGATTAGATGAGTTGTGCAACTCTGTTTTGTACATTTCTTTGTGTGTGTTCAACTTCGTGAATTAAAGGGTGGGAATAAAAGGCCAGAACCCTGACAACCCTCTCCGTCCCAGCAGACAGAAATGCAAGTGTGAGTAGTTACAAAAGGAGGAAACGTGTGATGGAAACTGACTGCAATGCTTTTGCACACGGGCTAGTTTCAAAATAATAATAATAAAGATTTCTGTCATTTTGTAGAAATATGTTGATTTACCTTTGTGTATTATAAAAACCCTTAAAGTATGTGTTTCTTTATATTTATAATTGGATAGCTTTGTTCTGCTCAGAAATGGGCGCTGTAACAGGTGGCATCCTGGTGAGGTTTGAGAGGTAGAGACGACTCTACTGACATTATCAGATTGGGTGACACCAAGATAAACATCGATACCTTTTTGTGTAGTGTTTTATTAAATAGTTGTAATTTTTAAATAAATTTATCTTTATATTTAGTCATAAGAAACCATTTTTTAAAAGCCTAGTGTTCACGGATCAATATATCCACAAGACTTAACTATATGCTAATACACTTTTTGGAATCACTTTCCAAAGTGCTCCAGTCCAAGCATCAGTCTTTCATTGCTATGACAATGATGCTTTGAATCACATGATTTCCTCGGCAAGGACTACAAGCAAGTGCTGTTGTTCTTATTGCTGCCAGAGTTTTTGTAGTTGCTGGTTTAGTCATGTTTTCTAGGTTTTGTTAGTTACAATCTGGTATAAGCAAAACTTGTGAACCAGTAACAATAACTTTTTTGAGAATGAAATACTAATTAAATAACAATAAACATTTTTAAGAAAGACTTCTCAGTTATCAATGTTGTGACTAATAATGTTGCAATTCACTGAAGAAATATTTTACAAAACAATTTTGTTGCTAGTATTCATATGATCTAAGAAACTTTGCATTTAAGCAATTTAAGCTGAATTTACTACATACTATTCTATGACTAAAATTGATATTAAACATCACTGAGGATTCTGTCTGGTGCATGGAGAAGATTACACCATGTGTTATCACATTGGGTGATAATGAGTCTAGTGACAATACTCCATATGACTTGGGAAAAAATTGTTTCTTAAAATGTGGACAGACATGTCCATTAAACCATTCGGACTCAAAGTGTTTGAAGAAGTAATTATTTGATAACTTTTATATTTTAATGACAGATCTGTTGAGATATCCTGCTTCTAAATTTATATTTTAGTCAAGCTAGTTTATCATGATATTCAGATTTATTTTCATAGAAATACGTAGCATTCTAATAAAATTTAAGACTTATCTATGTTTTCACTGTATTAATTTTCTTCTTGCTTTGTGTTAGAATTCACTGAACAGCAATGCTTTTTGAAATATATATATACATATATATGCTTAATATTTATTTAGTGATTTAAAATATGTTATACTACTAACAATATCTGCACATACCAGAAGAAAAACTAATGAGTGAGTCTGTAGGTTGGAGTAGAACTGACCCGTGGGACATAGAAGACTTTAGCTTTTGTGTAACCAGGTGAGCACATCTTTCTCCTGGGAAGTGGCTGATAGGTTTGAGCCATTGGCAATTTGGTTAAGAGTCTAAAGCTAACTGCCATGCCAATAGGACATGCTCTCTGTGTTTGTGTGTGTGTGATAGTTTCTACACATATCTTAAGACAAAGCTAATGATTGAGACAAAGAGGTAAGCATAACATGAAAGTTCTTAATATACATTGGTCAGTAATCCCCTATAAATCTTGTTTTATTTTCCTCATATTGCTTAAACAGTTGTCTTAATATTACCATGTCTAGTAGTCAGTAAGTTATGAATTTTTTAAACTTCCTAGAACAATACGATACTAATTATAGTGCCTTCTCTTGAGATGGAGCCCTGGTGGCAGAGTGATTAGGTTTTGGTCTATTAACCACAATTTTAGCAGCTTAAAAATATCAGTTGTTCCCTGGGGAGGAAAATGAGACTTTCTACTCTCTTAAAGTGTTATAGTCTCGGAAATCCATAAGGGCAGTCCTAAGCTGTCCTATAGGGTGACTATGATGGCCGTGAGATTGAGTTTTTGAGTCACTTGAGATACTTTACTTACATTCCTAAATATCACATGTTTCTGGTTTTCTTTCTACTTTATTAGATGTCCCTTCTTGTCACCTTTACTTGGATTATTCTCATTCTCTTGGCCTATGAATTCTAAGAACTTCTATTATCCTTCTTCACATCTCTTGACTTCTTTCACATTTTCTTCTTTAGTAATTTTATATACTCATCAAAATTGATTACATTTCCAGTTTGAAGATTACCATATAAATTTCTCAAATATGAAACCTTTCTAAAACTTCCTTATATCTAGAAAGAATCTTGACTTCTCAACTTAAATGCTTAATAGACATCTTAAGTTACCATAACTGAAACCAAGCTCACAATTTCCATTTCTGCATCCAAATTTATCCCACTTTAGCATTTCTTATCTATTTTAGTGGTATTTCTATCTACACAAATATTCTCTATAATATACTTATCCAATTAATCAGAAAATAACAGGAAAATGTAGTACATGGGAGGAGGCCATCATTCAAACTGACAATAGCTAAAGACATAAGATATATTATAAAAGTAATATTTTAATAGTGAGATAGTTAAAGGTCATTGTGTCAACCTGGCCGATAAACACATGTGGGATCAATTGAAGGGCGGAGAGATAAATGGCTCAGTGAGCCTCGCCTCTCTAGTTCTTGGGTCTCTTGCTTTCTGATGGTCAGATCAGGGTGCAACTGCCTTATCCAATTCCCTGCTTCAGCTGGCAAGGCTCACTTCCTGCAAGACATCGCTGAGGAGAAGCCACATGGACCTACCCTGGTGCAGCCCTGGGTGCTGGGGTGGCCGTGTGGAGACCCTGCCAGCACTGAAATGCTTACATGTTCACTGATTCGGCTTTCCTCCTGCAGTTGGCATGACTGTGTGTTTTGTGAGATGGAGGAGGACTTTATGGATTGGTGTTGGACATATAGGCCAATGTTGGACTTGTGGGCTTGGGCAGCACTGGGTTGGGATGTTTTCTTGATATGCACTTATCCTTTATATAAAACTCTCTCTTACACATATGGGTTTCTGTGGATTTGCTTCTCTAATGTACCCAGACTAACACAAATAGCATTACAATGCAAGAGTTAGGTAGCAACTTTCCAGATATCAAGGGTTATATAGATGACTTTCCATATGGAGAAGAAACATTTCAAAAAACAATTGACTTTCAATCTTTTATCTGATGTCATTTTCTGATTCTATGGATCAGGACTTGGTCTAAGAAAAAGCACTCTCCTGGACCTGACACAAATTTACCAATTTCACAAGGTTAAAATGATCAGATTGGCTAATTTAAAAGTCCTTGTGTACATGGATTTTCTTGCAGAACATAAGAGGAGAATGACAAAGGTGCTGGAAAGTCAGGTAGGTCAAGGTCACAAATCAGAATTTGTGTCCCCAAATCTCATGGGCCTTAGGAGATAGATAAAATGCACTTAACGTAGAGTTGTTTATTTATAAACAAAATAAATGTTCTGAAAATTGACTTTTATCTCAGTTAGATCCTTGAAATTTTGTCCTCTAAAATTCTAAGATAATGTTGTCATTTTTGTTAGGTGACAATGAGTTGACTCTGACCCAGTGTCTTTGTGCACAGCAAAATGAAACACTGCAGTCCTGTGCTAGCCTCACAATTGTTCCTATGCCTGAGCCAATTGATGCAGCCCCTGTGTCAATTCCTTCAGCTGAGGGCCTTCCTTTAAAATAATATCCTGTTATATAATTTTGTATTAACTTATTATGGCAGCAATAGAAATTAATAGATAATGACTTAGTTCTCAAGACATATTTTGAACAAATTATTAAGCTTGTAATTCATACAACAAATAGAAAGATTGGTTTGATAGGTAAGTCTTTAAGTCATCTTGGCTCAGCCTGGATTATCAGTTATTTGGCAGTTAACCTCACATGAAGTGATCAAACACAATGTAATCATGAGTGATTTACTATGAGCAGCCAATCAATGGAAAGAAAATTCCAAAATGTGTAAAGCCAGTGTGCAATTGGTTTACCTGAAAATTGTGGAAACGCTTGCTTTTTGCTGGGTCTGGATCCTTTACTTGACTTATTATCTGACTTCTACTTCTCTGGAGCCGAGTCAGCAGCATTCCTTACTATCTGCCAATTCTAGATGTTGTCAACAATCTATAACCTTACCTTTTGACCTTGGATTCATTCGACTTTGCATCAGGAAGTCTGCTTCCGGCCAGCAGATTTTGGGCTCATCAGCCCCTGTAGGAAAAATAATCAAGAGAAGTCTCCAGACTGGTGCCTGACCCACAAATGGGAGTCTGCCCATCTCTACAACTGTGTGAGCCATTTCCTTAATGTAGAAATCACTCGATTTATACACATTTGAACGCTATTGTTTTTCTTCTCTAGAGAGCCTACTCTAAGCCATTTGGTATCAAGAGTGGTCTAAAGAAACAAAAATGATAAGGATGATTTTCTAAACTGGTACTCAAGCCTGATAGGTTTAAAGGGTGCTGATAACCCTGTGCCTTTAAATTAAGGAACCGAGTAGTTTATTTAAATGGTCTATTCAAGCATGAATTATGTATATCCAAAATACATCAATTTGAAGTATCAGACCTACCTTGACATGTTGTAGAAAAGGATATCCAAAGGCTTAAAGAGATTGGCATGTTAGAGTAAATCAATCAAAATTGACTCATAGAACCACAAATGGAATGCCCAGAAGACATACTGTTGAACGCAAAAGTGAGATATGCATTTGTGAAGAGATCCCCACAATCCTTGCAAACTACTGTGATTACTATTTTATATGCCACATATGACAATGAGAACTTTCCTAATTAAACTGAGATAACTAGGTGCCATGGGTGTAATTAGACACCATGTTTATAGGGGAAGTGGCAATACTTAATCATCAAAGACTTGGTTGGCACAGTTCTTATCATGGGTATCAGAGTGAAAGTAGTAATCAGAATAGTCTGAATCATATGGCTTTATGGTGCCATAAACCTGCTTAAGCAGGTTTTCCCTAAGATTGAAGTAGATTGGAAATTTACTAAATATTTACTTTATCTGTACAAGGTTAAAAACTCTAGGTGAAGGGAACACAGTCAAAATTGAATTGTTGTGAATAGACACTCCTAGCCCCTCAATCAATTCACACACTTGAGCCAATTTACAGATCACAACCCCTTGAATGAATGGTTGGCCAGGTCCTCTTGAGAAAGGAATCATTACATCACCAAAAGTAATATTAATTTTCCCCCCAGACTTCCCCAAAGTTATCCATGGCCTGTTACAAAATTGACTATGTATTGGTGTAAAGGAAAGAATCAGACTTTTAAGGGATTGTGTGACACTCTTTTAGGATAGACACTAATTTTTAGGAGACTCAAATATAACTGTAGCCCACCAGTCAGACTGGGAGCACATAAAAATTAAGCTATTAATGGAGTCTTACCTCAATCCACATCACTTGAAGTATACAAAGGTAGTAATTCCAAACACTTCCTAATTTAACTTATCAATCTGGCTTGTGCAAAAAAGAGATGGATCTTGGAGAATGACATTGGAGTATCAAAAAGTTAACAAGTGGTCATTCCAATTGCAGCTACAGTTCCAGATGTGTTTTTGTTGCTTGAGGATTTAATTCTTCTCCATGGTCCTGTTATACATTCATTAGTCAGGCAAAGGAAATGCTACTTTCTCAATTCAGGTTTCAAAGGATCACCAACAGCAATTTTCCTTCAACTGGCAGAGGCAAACATACACTTGCACCATCCCATCTCAAGGGTTTATCATCTCTCTTGCACTATATAAGTCATAACTTGATTGCCATTTCCTTCCACAAGATGTCACACTCATTTGTTACAATGATGACACTATGCAAATTTGATCTAGCCATAGCCTTGTGAATAGTAACAGAAGCCAAACCAAAAGGACCGCTATCATGTTGTTTCTGACTCATAGAACAAAGTAGAACTACTCCTTTGGATTTCCAAAGTTGTATATCCTCCTCATCTTTCTCCCACAGAGTGACTGGTACAGTCGAACTGCTGACCTTGCAATTAGCAGCCAAAATCATAGCCATTATGCCACTAGGGATCCTTGCAGAAATAATGGCAGTAATAATTATGAGTATATTTATTCTTGGCATGTATGTATCTAATATTTGTATTTTGATCACCTATAAAATATAAGATATAAGTGGAATTATTGCATTTTCTAATTTATATGTGTTAGTTATATCATTTTAAGTGTCAGTATGTGTGGTAGTTACATAATCTGGCTTCAATTTGAACTGAAGAATGAAGAAGTGGAGGTTAGCCCGTCAATTAGGTTGCAGCCTGATGACCTCATTTGGAGGCACTAAGGAGCTCAATAGCTCACTGGAGGCGGGACACATGCTCACTCCCTGAGAGATATTACTGACAATGAGCCTCATGGAAACACACCACTGGAGCCAGATCCTTGGAGCTGGAGGAGCCACGTGGAGATCCGCTAAGATGCTTCCACCGCCACTGAATCCACAAGACCGCACTCACTGGCCTGTGATCTTCCTGCACTCAGCAACATTGCATGTATTGTGTGAGTCTGAAGAGGAACTTATAGAACGGTATCAGACAAATAGACTAATGTTGGACTTATGGACTTGATCTGGACTAGGCTGGCATGTTTTCTTAATACTAAATTGCTCTTGTAAATAAAGCTCTTTCTTATACACATAGGAGTATCTATGAATTTGTTTCTTTAATCAACTCAGACTAACACAGTATACTTTTAGAAATTATACATATTTTGAGAAAATGTGTATAGATCCCAAATTGGCAAGAGGTAGACTGTAATAGTTAAAGGATTGTGTTATCTTATCTAAGTCTTAATTCTCAGTGGCATGGCAGTAAATATCTAGTAATCCCCCATGATGAAATCATATATAATGTAATCATTTTATGTGAAATCTACTATGAACAGCCAATAAATTGAAATAAAATATATATTCAATGCTGAGGCTATAGCATGCTTAGAATAATGTGAAAATCTTGTTTGCTTTGTACAGTGAACCCTCGTTTATCGCGGTTAATCAGTTCTAGACCCTACCGTGATAAATGAAATTCCGTGAAGTAGGATTCCTTATTTGTAAATCAAATATTTTCGTAATTAGAGCATAGAGGACATGAAAAAACACCCTTTAGTCACCATTACACTCGTATTACCCAATTTATTAAACGAAAAAGGGAAAATACAGTAAAACATTTTGGACGTTACAATTATCATTTATTATTTATTATATTATTTATGGCATCTAGTTTACAGTATTACATATTTCACATACAGTATTATTATACATATACTGTAATCAATAGCCTATGAAATGACTTAAGGGATGTACTCTACAGGTGGGTCGCCGTCTTTTTCCTCTGAAGGAGCGGGTGTAGGCAGTGGGTGCTGTTATGCAAAAACCGCGATAGAGTGAAGCCGCGGAAGTCAAAGCGCGAAGTGGCGAGGGTTCACTGTACTAGGTCTGCATTCAGTACCTGGCTTGTCATCTGACCTCCAGTTCATTGGACTTTCTCCAACAGCCTGCTATATTGCCTGATAATCGTGAAAGTTGTCAGAAATGTATTATATTATCTGCCAAGCATGGATTAATTCACACTGCAGCCAAAAGCCTACCTTCTCACCTGCCAATCTTGAGGAGATTAGCCACTATCCGTACAAGAGCCAAAAGAAGCCTCCAGCTCCACATCTCACCTATGGACATGGAACAAGTTTGACTCTACAACTGTGTGAGCCATTTCTTTAATATCAACTTTTATGTATGTACACACACACACACACACACACACACATATATATATATAAGCTTTACTGGTTTTCTTTTTCTAGAAAACTCATTCTAAGGTAATGGATAGCTAGAAAAAGCAAAGAATCTAGAAATAGATCATTTATGATTACCTGATCATAGAGAAGTATAGCAATACATACAATGGAGGAAAAAATATTTTCAATAGACTATGCATGAAATATACATATATATGCACATATATGCAAAGCATCTGCCTTCCATCTCATAATATGTTTCTTTTTCACCATTTGAAAATTTTGAGTCACTAGAACTATTAATTTGCAATATTTTAATATTGCAAATACATGAGGTTTTGAGGTATACTTAATTAAAATGGCCCTTCTAGTCCTAATTCCTTATGTGATGTTTTATAATTCTAAACGTTATGCTTGTAGCAATAATTCCATTTTGGAGAGTTCTCTGTTACAAGATTACGTTGGGCTGTCTCCTTAATAGTTATAACTTTGCCATAGGGTGTAATCTAAATTATTATCCTGTGTTTTCCTTGGAGGTATGATGTGTTAAAAGACAAAATGACACCTTCATCAGAGCCATCTCTCAGTGCTTAAAAGCCATCTTAGACACAGAGATAAATTT
>NW_022104341.1:41348284-41349950 GCF_000313985.2 Echinops telfairi
AATTACTTTTCATTTTATTAGTAAGGTTAATTCATTTCACAGTCAAGGCTAATGGGGACATAGACAATACAAGAAAGGCAAAGGTAAGCACAGTACAGAATTAAAACTTAGCTTACTTTTAAATAAATAAGAACTCCCTTACATTGTTCTCTGGGAACTACTTTTCCCAACTTGTCTCAGATAGAAGTTGATATAATAATTAAAACTGATGTTTGTTGTATGTTTAGTATTTCTTCTTTCTGACAAAATTCTGGAGAAAGGACTGTGTATCATCATAAGAATATGAGCAATGTGACCATTTTCTTCTACACTTTTGTGACTTGTAGGACATATGTCCCTTACCAATATTTTAGATTTTTGAGGACAGTTACCATTCCAGTTGTAGGAGTACTATATATTACCATCTGACAGGGACCTGTAGCAGGGCATGAACCTGAAGAGCTATACCTTACCCCAATCTTTATATATTATTTAATTCTTTTGATTTTTAAATCAAAATTGAATATACAACACATTAAATATGAACAATTGTACCTAATTAAAAGCAGGTCCAAGAACTACTGTCCGACAGATTTTAAGAAAAAGTACTGGAGTATACAGGTGGTGGTGGGGGCTGGCCGCCAGATAGGTGGCTTATGCCTGGAGCTCCGATATCAGTGAGTGGGGAGAGTTGGGGGCGGAGTGGGGGTATCAAGTCTGTCTGTCAATTCCCAAGACCACTCAGAGCATTTCTCAAACCCAAAAGAAGCAGACTCCCACCTGATCACCAGTCCTCCGTGGGGATGCCCATGTTCTCGTGTGGCACTCCGGATGCATGATCTGCCTGGACCGGCACCACAGGGCAGCCCGGTGCATGGCGAGGCAGCACCCGGCTTTGGCACTTCATGCAGAATAGCCAGTCAATAACCCAAACCCTGCCTCATGGTGCCCTGAGTATGTGTGGGTGCTCCGTCTGGCATATTCCCCTCCCGAGATGCCTGCCCTATCTGGGCAGCCCAACCAGCCAGACCTTCCCCCGTTCTCCCAGGAGGCTCACACCCGGTGCCACAGCACAACCACAGACAGCAGAGGCTTCAGCCCTGCCTTAGTGCTCCAAGCAAGCAGCCAATCAGACCTTCCCACACACTCAGAGGTCTCAGCCGAGGGGTGCCCGCCCCTTCTCTGTGCTCCTTGCAGATCGGCCAGCCAGCCCCCTCCATGGGCCTCCTTCCCACACACACACACACACACACACACACACACACACTCACGCAGAGGTTCCCATCCTGTCACCCCACTTCAGGCCTGCCAGGAAGCGGGCACAAGTCTGGCAGAAGTTTCTGCAGCTGTGGCATAGGGACCCAAGCCTTTGGGGCTTGCTCGCTGCATTCTCCCTTCTCCCTGCTCACTCCAAGCCACCCTATGTGCTCCAAGTGGGGGATCAGCATGCCAGTCGTGGCCCCCCCTCCGATCCGCTACCTGAGGGGAGTGCCCCTACCCAGAAACAGATCACCCAATCCCCAAACCATCTCATAAATATGCTCCCCTGCACTGGGGCCAACACTTTCTATCAGACCGAAGCACGCACAGCAGCAAACAGGCCCTAAGAAGACCTGAAGGTGACTGGAGCACAAACGATAGGCCAAGGCAAGACTCTGTTACAAGATTACGTTGGGCTGTCTCCTTA
>NW_022104341.1:41350662-41352950 GCF_000313985.2 Echinops telfairi
GAAGAAGTCACCAAGACATATAGTTGTTAAACTATCCAACTATGAAGAAAAGGAGAAAATTATGAGAGCAGCTATGGAAAAACTTGCAACCACATATAAAGGCAAACAGATAAGAATATGCACAGACCTAACAGCAAACACTATGAAGAAGAGGAGATAGTGCAGCAGCAAATTTTGAAAATTGCAGGAAAATAACACAAACCCAAGAATATTCTATCTAGACAAATTATCTATCAAAATTGATGGAGAAATGAGAGTCTTCCTGGACAAAGAATGTCCCAAAGAATATGCTAAAAGGAACCCAGCACTACAAAAGATCCCCACTGACCAGTATGGGCAGAAGAACAACACTCACCAAGCACATACAAGAAACCACCACACAGAACAACTCCACCCAGAGACCATCAAAGGGAAAACATCCTCCAAGATAAAACTGGCTCAACTATGGAAAGAAGGCAAGAATGAACCACAAACACACATATGCACATCCCACAGAAAAAGAATGGAGGTAGGAAAACACCCAACACAAGAGGGATAAAATGACATCACAGGGAAATAAAAATAGATGTAATAACGCTGAATATGAATGGTTTGAACTCAGGCCTTAAGAGACAGAGACTAATAGACTGGATTGGAAAACACAAACCCTCAACCTGCTGCCTACAGGAGACACAGCTCAACATTACAGACAAAAATAGGCTAAGAATCAAATTCTGGAGAAAAACATATCAAGCAAATAGCAATTCAAAAAGAGCAGGGGTTGCAATCCTAATCTCGGATAAAATTGAACTCAAAGTGTAAACCATAAAAAGAAATAAGGATGGACACTATATAATGCTCAAGGGAACATTGCATAAAGAACCATTAAGCATTCTAAACTTTTACTCGCCAAGCAAGCATCCAGCAGAATATGTCAAGCAAGCACTCCAAAAGATGAAGCAAGAAATCACAGCCTCAACAATTATAGTAGGTGACTTCACTACACTGCTCTCTGAGAAAGATAGCTCACTTGGGAAGAAACTCAACAAAGAGGCTAAAGATCTAAACATTACAATTAGACAAGTTGACCTGATAGATATCTACAGAGCTCTCCACCCAAATAAAAAGGAATTCACATTCTTTTCAAGCCCACATGGTACATATATGAAAATAGAACACATGCTAGGGCATATCCAAACCTACATAAATTCAAGCACATTGATATCATACAGAACTCTCTCTCTGACCACTGTGCCATAAGATTGGAAATCAACAAAAGGAAGATAAAGAAATCAAGGGCAAACTATTGGAGAATAAAAAACTCTATTGCAAAAGGAGAGCATACTCACTCAGATCAGAGATGAAATTAGGAAATTTCTACAAACCAACGAGAATGAAACACGACATACCAAAACTTATGGGACACAGCAAACGCAGTCATCGGAGTAAGTCTCATAGCATTACATGGACACATAAAGGAGGAGAGGCTTATGATTGATACACTGACACAAAATTGACAGCAACTAGAGTGGAGTCAGCAAGAAAATCAAACTAACAGCAAACAAAAAGAAATAATAAAAATTAGATCTGTGATTCAGGAGAGAGAAAATAAGAAAACTATTGAAAAATCAATGCTGCTAATAGTTGTTTCTTCGAATGGATTAATTGAATTGACAAAACTTTCGTGAATCTGACCAAAGAAAGGAAGGAACACATTTCAAAGGAAGCATGAGGAATGAAAGAGGGAATATTACAACGGATCATAGTGAAATAAAAAGGATAATTACACAGTACTATGAAGGACTGTTCTCCAGTGAATTAAAAAACTTGGAAGACATAGACAAATTCTTGGAAAAACAATCCCTCCCTAGATTATCCATAATGGCCATGAAGTACCTCAACCGACTCATACCAATAGAAGAAATAGACAAGGTTATCAAAAGACTACCAACCAAAAAATCATCGGGACAAGATGGATATGCAGGAGAATTCTATCAAGCATTCAGGGAAGAACTGACACCAATCCTACACAAACTCTTCCAGAACATAGAAAAAGATGGAAAACTCTGAAATACCTTCTATGAAGCCAGTATAACTCTGATACATAAACCGGGCAAGGATCCCACAAGAATTGAGAACTACAGACCAATGTACCTAATGAATATCAATGCAAAAAACCTTAACAAAATACTAGCCAACAGAATGCAAAATTATATAAAACAAATAATTCTGGTCCCTTTGACCCTTCATGATCACACATGTTGGTGTGCTGCTTCCATGTGGGCTTTGTTGCTTCAGGGCTAGATGGC
>NW_022104341.1:41354025-41355117 GCF_000313985.2 Echinops telfairi
CCATGATAATATCAATAGATGTGGAAAAAGCATTCGACAACATCCAACACCAATTCATGTTTAAGACACTCAAGAAGATAGGAATGGAAGGAAAATTCTTCAATATAATCCAAGCTATATATTAAAAACTAACAGCCAGTGTGGTAGTCAATGGAGAAAAGATGAGATCAATTCTTTTGAAAAAGGGGACTAGACAATGATGTGCCTTGTCCCCACTCCTATTTAACATCGTGCTGGAGGCCTTAGATAACAATATAAGGCAAAGAAAGGACATCAAAGGTATTTGTCTGGGGAAGGAAGAAGTGCAACTATCGTTATTTGCAGAATATATGATTTTATATATGGAAAATCCTAAAAGTTCCACAAGAGGAGTACTGGAAGCAATAGAGGAATATAGCAGAGTTGCAGGTTACAAGATCAACAAACAGAAGTCTATCACACTGCTGTACACATCAGACAAGGACACAGAAGAAGCGATCAAAAAGGGAGTACCCTTCACAACAGCCAAACACAAATTGAAATGTCTACCTGACTCAAAAAACAAAAGATCTGTATGAGGAAAACTACAAAACACTATTAAGAGAAACCAAGGGTGACCTCAACAAATGGAAGGAGATCCCATGCTCGTGGATCGGTAGATTCAATATTGTAAAGATGTCAATTCTACCCAAGGCACTATATAAGTTCAATGCTATCCCGATGCAAATTTCAGCATATTTTTTCAGAGTTAGAAAAACAGATCACCAACTTTATATGGAGAGGGAAGAAACTGAGAATTCACAGAGAACTCCTCAAGAAGGACAAAATTGGAGGGCTTGCGTTACCTGACGTTAGCACCTACCAAAAAAACAGCTGCAGTGGTCAAAACAGCGTGGTACTGGTATAATGATAGATATTCAGACCAATAGAAAAGGATTGAAAACCCAGAAATAAAATCATCAGCATACAGACAACTGACCTTTAATAAGGGCCCCAAAAATATCAAATGGGAAGCAAATGCCCACTTCAATTCATGGTGCTGGAAAAAATGGATACATAGCTACAGAAAAATGAAGCAAGACCCTTACCTCACTCCATACACAAGAATAAACT
>NW_022104341.1:41357651-41392297 GCF_000313985.2 Echinops telfairi
ATCAGGTATCTGGCATCAAAGACCAAAAAAAAAAAAAAAAAAAAAATCATAGCATAGTGAATGAGGAGTGTGGAGTGGAGACCCAGGGCCCATCTGTGGGCAATTGGACATCCCTTTGCAGAAGTGCTGCGGGGAGGAGATGAGGCAGTTAGGGTGCAGTGTAGCAATGATGAAATATACAATTTTCCTCTAATTCTTGAATGTTTCCTCCCCGCTACTATCACGAACCTAATTTTACCTTACATATCTGGCTGGACTGAAAGATGTACACTGGCACAGATAGGAACTGGAAATACAGGGAATCCAGGACAGATGAACCCCTTGGGACCAGTGGTGAGAGTGGTGATACCGGGAGTGTAGAAGGAGGGTGAGGGAGAAGGGGGGAACAGATTACAAGGTCTACATATAACCTCCTCCCTGTGGGATGGACAGTATAGAAGTGGGTGAGGGGAGACATCGGATGGTGTAAGATATGACAAAATAATAATAATTTATAAATTATCAGGGGGTCATGGGGGAGGGGGAAAAAGTGAGGAGCTGATACAAAGGGCTCAAGTAGAGGGCAGGTGTTTTGAGACTGATGATGGCAACATATGTCAAATGTGCTTGACACAATTGATGTATGTATAAATTGTGATAAGAGTTGATGAGCCCCTAATAAAATGATTTTTTTTTAAAAAGAAAAAGTACTGGAGTAGTCATAAAAAATTGCTATTGGGAAAATAGCAACACTCTAGCAATTAATAACCACTGCCTACTTTTCTAAGTACTCCCATCAAGTTGAGTCTGACCCATAGTGATCTTATAGGACAGGGGTTTCCAAGACTGTAATTGTTTATAGGAATATAAAGCTGTGTTAGACAGGGTTCTTTAGAGAAACAAAAGCAGGCACTTATGAATATATATATATATATACTTGTTTGTGTTGCATATATCTATCCATATGCTAGATATATGCAACACGAAGAAATAAACAACTAATTAGTCTACAGAGCAGTACAGAGGGCTCAGTTCAACTCAATTCTGTGAGACAGTTAATATACTGGCAGTCCTTCAACTCACAAGGGCTGCTGGGTGCAAGTCAAGGAAGCAGACAACTGAGTCTTTTGTAGAGCAATACAGGAAGTCTGACCACGGGCAGCAAACTGTAGGGCAGGTCACCAAGATTCAGCCAGATGACAGGGTCCGAAAGTCCCCAGTTCAAGTGATGTATACACCAGCTGTGTGGTGAAGAATGTCTCAAAGGAACCTCAAACTATAGCAACAGGGTCACAAGTTGGGTATCCCACAGGTAGTAGCTTGTAGGTTGAGGCAGAGAACTAGTTAAGGCAGTCTCACAATGATCTGATCATCATAGAGCAAGAGACAGGAATGTGAAGTTTGCAGAGCCATTTAACTCATTGCCTTCAATTAAACTGTAATGTTTCAAATCCCACATGTGTCTATTGGCCAGGTTGGCACAATAAACTTACTTATCACAATTCACCCCTTGCCAACTTGGCACCTGTACAGAATTCTTTAGCCATATATAATTTGCAGACATTAATGAAATCACACTTACACTTAACAGCAAATATCTATCATACATATAAATGAAAATGCACTGAGTCCAATTGTATCTAATAAGTCATACATGAACAAAGGAAAGATATTCAGTAAGTACATATAAAGAAAATACACTGACAATCACGAAGCTCACTTTTGCAATTGATCACGTGGTCATAACTGAGAGGTAGAACTACCTTATTCTACTACCCGTTCTGTATTACCTTTGCCCTCGGCAATCATCTCAGCTGGATGTGGTTTTTTTCATGGTATGGTGACCCAGACCTTCATTCCTGAAGGGTCTGGGTCATTAGATGTCCTGTCAGGATTGGGTTGCTGTAGTTTACCATTTACTTTAATCACTGGGCATGGTAGCATTAAGAGATGGCCTATGGGATCTCCTGGATTCCAGACATATTCTTCTTTACCTCCATTGTGTAGCACCAGTCCAATTTCTCCTTGGCAATCAGGATCAATTATACCACTTAGTACAGGGACACCCTTCCTGACCTGTTGATCCAAAGGCATAAGAAGCCCAAAGGGCCAGGGGGCATTTTCAGCTGCCAGTTCAGAGGAATCCATGCTGTGTTTCCAGGTGGGAGAGTTCCTTCCTTGAGGACCAGGACCTCCAGACCTGAAGTGCATAGGGTTGCTGGGACAGGAAGCAAAAAATGCTGCAAGTGGATCATTAGGAGTAATAGTGAGTGATGCCACTCCAGCTTCCACCCCTTGGTTCCTGGACCCGTGATTTCTGGCTTTGGAGACATAGCACCGTATATTGGCCATTAGAGTGTTTGCAACCTCCTGGAGAACAGCCTCCTGGTTTACAGCCTCCTGGGGAATATTGCCCCAGCCCTGTTGCCACCTAGCTGATGCCGTAATTGTGTCTTTAGGAGGCCATTCCATCGTTCTAGCAAGCCAGCTGCTTCAGGATGATGAGGAACATAATATGACCAGGATTCCATGGGCATGGGTCCATTGTCAAACTTCATTTGCTATGAAGTGAGTTCCTTGATCTGAAGAAATGCTATGTGGGATGCCATGCTGATGGATGAAGCATTCTGCAAGTCCACGAATAGTAGTTTTGGCAGAAGCATTGAATGCAGGGAAAGTAAATCCATATCCAGAGTAGGTGTCTATTCCAGTAAGAACAAACGCTGCCCCCTCCATGATGGAAGTGGTCCTATGCAATCAACCTGTCACCAGGTTGCTTGCTGATCTTCCTGAGGAATGGTCCCATATCTTGAACTTAAGGTTGGTTTCTGATTCTGGCAGATAGGGCACTCAGCAGTGGCAGTGGCCAAGTCAGCCTTGGTGCATTGAAGTTCATGTTGCTGAGCCCATACGTAACCTAGATCGCTGCCACCATGTCCACTTTGTTCGTGTGCTCATTGGGCGATGACAGGAGTGGCAGAGGAAAGAGCAGGACCAATCTCCACAGTGCATACCATCTTATCTAGGTCATTGGTAAAGTCCTCTTCAGAGGTAACCCTTTGGTGAGCATTCACATGAGACACATTATCTTTACTTTCTTGGCCCATTCAGAGAGGTCTATCCACATACCTCTTCCCCACACTTCCTTGTCATCAATTTTCCAATCATGTTCCTTCCAATTCCCTGACCATCCAGCCAACCCATTAGCAACAGCCCATGAATCAGTATACAATCTCACATCTGGCCATTCCTCTTTGAAGGAAAACTGAACGGCCAGGTGCACTGCCTGAAGTTCTGTCCATTGGGAGGATTTCCCTTCCCCACGGTCCTTTAGGGAGATCCCAGAAAGGGGCTGTAGTGATGCTGCTGTCATTTAACGAGGTGGGACCTGCATATCGTCCAGAGCCATCCGTAAACCAATCATGAATTTTCTGTTCTTCTGTTAAATTATCATAAGGAACTCCCCAGGAAGCCATAGGTGCAGACTGGGAGAAAGAAGGTAATGTGACAGGAATGGGGACTGTGGGCATTTGGGCCACTTCTTCATGTAGCTTATTTGTACTTTCAGGTTCTGCTTTGGCCTGATCTCGTATATACCACTTTCATTTAACAATGGAGTATTGCTGTGCATGTCCAATTTTATGACTGTGGGTCAAACAATATCCAGTTCATGATGGGCAGCTCAGGCCTCATGGTGACTTGGTGGTCCATGATGAGGCATTCAGTCTCCACCAAGGCTCAGTAACAGGCCAACAACTGCTTTTCAAAGGGGGAGTAGTTGTCTGCAGAGAGGATGGCAGGAATTTATTCCAAACTCCCAACGGTCTGTGCTGTGTTTCACCAATAGGGGTCTCCATTCTCAGGGAGATTCCCTAGGCTTCTGCTTGTACATATTAGAAAACTCGAGCAGATCTTTGTGAGTATAGTGCATTTCTTCCTGAGTGATCATCTGAACCCCCCTTTAGAAACTTTCTGAGCTTAATTTCAGTTACAGGTCTAAAGGAAATAATGGGTGGTGAGGATGTTTCCCAGCTGTTCTAAATAATATCTTGTAAGGCATCTCCCTCGGGCAATGCTACAGATGCTGCCCTATCTAGCATTTCAGCTTGAATAGGTTGGTTAATCTGCTCAGGTGTGGGTTGTTTAACTGACAGTTGATTAATCCCCTCAGTTGGGAGAGGTGGATATATTGACTAGGGTGGCTCAATTGTTTCTAGGGGCTCATATCCTCCTCTTCTGGATCATCAGCCCATATATTCCCATCCCATATTTCAGGGTCCCGATTCTTTCCTATTAATGCTCTTATTTTAATATCAGACACTGTTCTAGATCTGCAATTCAGCTGACATTGTAATTCAGCTACTCATATAATGAGACTCTGGATTGGGTTTTCAGCAATGTCACCTCTATTACTAGAGGAGAGCAGGCTTTCCTTTGCAGCACATGCAGAAGCTTTTAGGTCTGTTATTCAGCAATTGAGACATGCTTCTATGGTTCTGAGATTATCCCTTTCCTTGATCACATTTTCTATCATAAGGAAGACCAGCCAACCAGCTTCCCTATATTCTCATCCTGACAAAACAGCTGGAAAATATCAAACACATGATCACCCAGAGTCCCTCCTCTCACATGCACTTTATCTATTGAAGAAGCCCATATTCATGATCTTGTTTCTCTGGTACCACTTCGGGTACCAATTGTGTTAGACAGGGTTCTCTAGAGAAATAAAATTAGGACACTTATGATTATCTATCTATCTATCTATCTATCTATCTATATAATTATTATATATTATATGTTGTATATATTATATGGATAGATATATACAACATGAAGAAATAAGCAGCTAATTAGTCCACAGAGCAGTACAGATGGCTCAGTTTAACTCACTTCCATGAGACAATTAATATTCTGGAAGACCTTCAACTCATGAGGGCTGCTGAGTGCAATCAAGGAAACAGAAAAACGAGTCTTCTATAGAGCAATACAGGAAGTCCAGCCACAGGCAGCAAACAGCAGGGCATGTCACCAAGAATCAGCCAGATGACAGAGTCCAACAGTCACCAGCTCAAGTGATGTATACACCAGCAGTTTGGCAAAGAAAAATCTCAAAGGAACCTCAAACTATAGATACATGGTCCAGGGGTTGGGGGTCCCACAAGTAGCGTAGCTTGCAGGTTGTGGCAGAGAACTAGCTAAGACAACCTCACACTGGTCCGATCATCAGAGAGCAAGAGAGAAAGGTGAGGCCTCCCGAGCCATTTATCTCTTTGCCCTTCAATTATACTGCAGCCTTCTTAATTCTATGTGTTTATTGATCAGGTTGGCACAATAAATCTATCTATCACTAAAGCCTTATCTTTCTTCTATAAAGTAGCTAATGGTTTCAAACTACTGACATTGTAGTAAGAAGCCCTATATGTAACCATATGTCAAAAATGACAAATAGAAAACTTATGCTAAATGTATGGGCACTACCTATCCATCTATCTTTAAAAAATGACTTGTGTAAGGGATCTCTGGCTTGCTCAAGAAAATATGCTTTTCACATGCTGTTAAAAATATTTGTAGGGCTATTGATAAAATATTGATTTTTCATAACAATTCCCTGCAGAATTGCCTTTTAATATATTTAGTTGCTACAAACTTTAAAATTATTAAAAACAACAGAGAATAATATTATAGACACCTGGATATATATTCATCATATTTTAAAATGCAAGCATTTTATATCTTTGCTTCAGACTGTGCTAAGAAAAATAATAATGTGAAAAAAGTAATATTTTAAAAATATATTCTTTCCAATTTTAGAAGTCCCAATCAATCTTCTTTCAGAGATGTAATTTTATCTTTAGTTTAATGTTAACCCTCCTAATCGATGCTTTTTATTTTACACATATATTTGTATGTAGCATTGCTTGATCAGTTTTTTTTAAATGCTATCATTCTAAATTATCTTGGATATAACTATGGGAAAGTATTGCATCTAGTGAAATACATTTCTGTGACAAGCAGGAGACCACAAAATTCTTGATAACGTTACATCAGAAGAACTATTATAAGCTTAGAATTAAAAGAACAGAGAGAGTATGAAATGTATAAAAGTTGTTAAAATCATAAAATTATTGTGGTAAAAAACAGGCTAATCAAACTACTCTGGTATAAAGATCTGCTGTCTTTTATGTAAAAGAAAGAATGATTCAAAAGCCAGAGGGCAGAATTGCAAACTGCAAATTATTTTCTGGCGTTGAAACCTAATGCAGTTCGCCAAGCTCCATTTCAAAATTATGAAGGGACCAGCGATTCCTTTTTGCTTGCATTTTTTCAACTTAGATGTCTTTAACTCTTATTTCATGCTTATACTGGTAGTGTGTTTATTCAGCACAGAGCCTACCTCTTCTAGTTCATAAGTCTGCATGCAGACAGATTGTGCCCAAGGACGGTTTACAGCCAGAATATCACCCATACATAATACACATCATGATTTGGGACTTTTGAGTTGATGAATTTCATTGATATTTTCAGAATTTGAGATGATAATATAATGAACTGGGATTCTCGGGGACATTGGAACAGGGTTGGCATGAAGCTATTACACCCCTTTAATTATAAGTATTGCCTGTGAGTTTTGTTGGGCCACTGCAAGAGATTATCAAACTGCAGAAAAGAAGAATTTCCTGGGAAGAAGGGTAGGTGTCAATCAGGGTAAAGAAGGATGGAGAGCCTTCTGTCTCATGGCAATAGGCCTTGGGCTCACGGGAAGTTGGATTTCCTACTCCCTCATGTAGGTCAGATATAGCCCCCTGTGGTTAACTTAATTTCTAATTATTTCATGCAAATGTTTTATTTTTATTAAATATTAAAGATTTTAGATGTTTTATGATTTAACCATAAGCAACTTAATATTTTTGATCCCTTTAAATATGATCAGTTCTTGAAAGACTTTTCCAGTCTGAGAATCTGTTTTTTGTTTTTGTTTGTTTTTTCACTCTGAAAAGCAAATAACTCTCTAGCACAGTGACTTCATGTTTGTTTTCTCTGATTGCTTCCATTTCCTTCATCTGTAGTGCCAATTAATATTCAGGGTTGCTCCATAACTTCTACAATGTTCAATTTGACATTCATGTTTCTCATCCCTTTATGTATCCTCCGTTAACTTATGTTTCTCATTCTTTACTGTTTACCTCAGGTATTACTTTCGACCAGTGGTTCTCAACCTGTGGGTCGCAACCCTTTGGGGGGTCAAATGACCCTTTCATAGGGGTTGTTCAATTCATAACAGTAGCAAAATTACAGCTATGAAGTAGCAACAAAAATAATTTTATGGTTGAGGCGTCACCACAACATAAAGAACTGTATTAAAGGGTCGCGGCATTAGGAAGGTTGAGAACTACTGCTTTAAACAAACTTTCATAAAAGCCTCTTTATCAAGCCTAGTTTATTTTCTTTTATGGTTTGTGTAATGCTATTAAAGGTTCATGTTTCATAGAATTTTCATTTAATAGAGTTTTGTATGGGGGACATGTCCCTCTGAGATATTATTATATGTGTTCCCGCTCAGGATCCTATGTTCTGCCTTGGTTCTAAGCCAGGTTTTACTTTCTTGACTCTGGGAGTTTGCTTAATGAATACAGAGTAATGAATTAATTGGCGCCACATCTGATAAATAGAAGTGGTTTGATTTTTTAATATTCTTTCTTTCTTTACCAGGCCCTGGGTGAATAGCAAATATCCTCACTCTGTCACAATACTGTGTCTAGAGTCTGCAGTCTTAAGGCCAATTCATAACAAAATGTTAAAGCCTCACTGATCATCAAAGTTTATATCTGATTTAGATATCACCATGATCCCTTCAGACTTATGCTAACTTTATTCTACTGATTATGAGTTTTCCTTTCCTTCTCTTTCCGGCACTGTATATTTGCCTTTGTTTGAATCAAGTTTAGCTGCCCATTGAATCTCTTCCCCTATGTATTAGGTTTGGAGATGTGTGTCTCTGAGTCAGTTTAATTCACCATGTCATCTGCTTTTAAGAAATACCCTTAACTGTGTATTAGTGCTAAAATGCAGTAGTCACCAATTGTGAACTGGTTTTCCCTACCATCATTTTCTTGCTATTTCCATGCAGACAACCTATATGTAAAGATAGTGTGCTTTTCTTCTTTCTTTTCCGGAGAGGAGTTGACTCTGACATTTTATTATCCGGAATCACTGGTGTTCATTTAGACAACCATGCCATGTGGCGGAAAACTGGAAATGTCGGTACTGTTGCTGATATCCATTACAGGGGATGGGATCATCTGGTCTGGGAATTATTCAACTATTTCTCATGTATGTGACCACAAGGAATAAATGAAGACTGGGTACAACAAAACATAAAATTATTATAAGCCTATGGGAAAAGACGAAGAAGATAACATTTGGGTAGCAATTTAATTCATATTACAGTGCTCTTGCAGGGTTAAAATAAATACAAAATAATAGTTTCTCTAAATTTGCTTCTTGTACATATTGAAGACTTCTAACATTTTCTCCCTAGCTTGTTTATAATTTCATGGAGGTAACTTACATGCACCATAGAGTTATTTTCCTTTTTGGCCACATGGAGCCTAAAAATTTCACCTGCTCCTTTTTGACTTTGGTGTGATGATGTCTCCTCTTGTTTCTGCTGCGGAAATCCAGTGGCACCAACATCCACTGAAGGCCCAGAGCAATTTGATGCTGAATACATCCTACTGGCTCCCTCTATTCTAGAGGTAGACAAGGAGGTTTTGACATAGCATTTTAACTTACTCTGTGCTGTAACTTAACCCAGCACTATGCACCGGTACATCACATCAACTTACAACAAAAATTTAACTAATATTAGCTAAGCACTTAATATGTTCCAAGGAAGAGCCATAACTACATTACTTGTACTATCATATCAACTATGGTTTTGATGTAGATATTGCTATTATCTGTGTTTTTACATGTCAGGAAAAATGAATAAAAATATTTTGAATAAATTTTCCAAGGGATCTCAGTCAATAAGTAATCAATCCTAAATTGAACACCAAATAGGCCTGAAAGGAATACGTTCATTAATATGAAATAAATAATCCCACTACATTGAGTTGCTTCTGATGCATAGCAGCCCTGTCAGGCCAGGGAGAAAGGCTCATCAGGGTTTCAAGAATATCAGTCCTTATGGGATCACACAGCCTGGTCTTTCTCTTGTGGAAGGGCTGCTGCATTGGAATCCCTGGCCTTGTGGTGAGCAACTCAACAAGGAACTCCCACCACCAATAGGGATCCTCATTAAAGGTATAAGCATATATCGCTATAATAAAAAATAGATTTGTAGTTGCCATTATGGTAATGATTTATTACTGACCACTCACCTGTCACTTTTTGCTCCTATGGAGATATGAGTGTTCCTGTGACCCTGGAAGCTATCCCTCCACCATTTAGAATGTCAGCAGGGTCACCCACCATGGAGAAGTTCCAGGGAGCTTCCAAAGTAAGAGTGGGAAAGACAACTTAGCTATTTATTTGGCAAAAATTGGCCAGGGAAAACCATATAAATATCAGTAGAATTTCCTCAGACAGTGATTGAAGATGAGGCTCTCAGGTTGGAAGACATCAAACTACACTGTGTAAGAATTACCTGCTCAATAGAGTTAACCTTAATGATGCGGCTGTAGTAAAGCTTTCACTCCCCGATCTGTTGAAGTCGCTTGGCTCGAGAGCAGAAGGATCAGCTGCAAATATCCCTGATACTCTAAATTGGAAAGGCATGAAATGTACGCTGTTTAGATGTCTGAGAATAGAGAGTAATCCAAAATGAAATCATTCATTCCAATGAATAATAATCAATAGCCTGGGCATTATTTAGCTGATATGGACAGTGATACTGGGCATTTAAAATTACATGGCCTACTATTCTGGTTATGACAAGATGAAAAGGAATGGCATTACATTCATTGTCAAAGAGAACATTGCAAGATTTATCTTAAAGTGCAATGCTGTAAAAAATAGGATAATATCCATATGTCTATCAGTTAATGCAACTAATATTCAAATTTATGCACTGACTTCTAATGACTTGGATAAAGAAATTGGAGATATTTACCTTCTTATGCAGTTGGAAGTTGGCATACATGTAATATAGTCAAGTGACATTATACTTATTGGTATAATTGGAATGTGAAATTTGGAAATAAAGAAGGGTTTGTAGTTAGAAAACATGGCCTCAGTAATGAAAGAAAAAACTCTGGAGATAACATGACAGAACTTTACAGGTTCCGCAACATAGCCATTACAAGTACCCCTCCACCACCCACTCCTTAACAACACAAATGGTAATTAGACAAATGAACTTTACCTGTTAGAATATACAGGCGCGAACGTGACTATATCTGTGGAAAGAAATGATGTCGAAGCTGCATGTCATCAGTTGAACAATGCCAGGGGTCCCCTGCGGAGCAGGCTATCAATTACTCATATGCAAGTTCAAGTTGAAACTGAATAAAACTAAAACAGGTTCACTAAAACTAAAGTATCTTACCTGAATTTAGATACCATATAGACAATTTCTAAAATAATAGACTTAAGGCACTGAACGCTAATGACTAAATTCAATGAGTGATGGGATGACATTAAGACCATCATATATGACATAAGTAAAATTTTATTAAAAACAGCAACAACACTGCAAAGGGGGAAAAAAGATCAAAACCTGTATCCGAAGAGACTTTGCAATGTGCTCCTGAGTGTAGAGCAGCTAAGATGAATGGAGGGAATGATGAAGCAAAAGAACTGGACGGATTTCAAAAGGTGGCTAGAGTAGAAAAATTTAAATAGTATAACTTATGCTTTAATTTATATGCCAGACCTGAAGTGAGAAAAGCAAAAGGGAGGAACATACTCAGCATTTCACCTGAAAGAAGGAAAACATCAGTCCTCGAGTTGTAATATAGAAGGGTTGTATGGGCAACTTATCAAGTGGTACAAGAAGCATCAGAAGAAAATGGAAAGAATACAATGTGTCGTTGTGAGGTTTTGTTCCAATGTGGCCTGTTCATAAGAGATTCTCTGGAGAAGTGGCCTCCCTCCTGATCTTCTTCTTCCCTGCGTGCTTGCATCTTGCATCTGGTTTCTGGAGCTGGCTGACTACTAACCACTGATAACTGTTGTCTGTGACCAACTATTCTCTGCCTTGAATCCAGTCTTTTCTGTCTCCACTAGCTTGTGGTCTTTCCACATCCTGCTTTATTGTTTAGGTTCATTGGCAGACACCGGCATGAGTCAGGAAAGATCTTCAGCCAGTCCAACCCACAGAATGAAGTTATGCCAGGCTTGCCCAGGGTAACGTTGTTGTTATAAATAACTTGTTTCATATAAATTTGTGTCTTATACATGTATGTCTTTATTTTGTTTCTCTAGAAAATCCAGCCTAACACACAGCAGAGTCACTATACCAAATTACCTGGTTGACATTCAACCATGTCAGCTGGTAGAATATGATCAATAATTGATGGCAATAAAGGAAGAATCCCAAGCTTCCCTGAAGACATTGGTGAATTGCAAGCCTCATGGAATTGACAAAATACTAACTGAGATGTTTCAATAGTTGGATACAAAGCTGAAAGCACTCATTCATTCATGCCAAGAAACTTGGAGTACAGCTATGTGGTCAGCCAGCTAAAAGATATCCATATTTGTACCCATTCCAAAGAAAGATGGTATAACATAATGTGGAAATTTTCTAACAGAATAATTAATATCACATACAAGTAAAATTTTACTGGATAATTAAAAAATTGTTGCATCAAGAGGAACTGGTAAGAAATTAAGATTGGTTTCAGAAGAGTTGTGGGATAAGTGATATTATCACTTGTCAAATGGATTTGGGTTGACAGTAGATTATACTGTGTGTCATTGACTATGCAAAGTTATTAAACTATATGGATAAGAAGAAATTATATATGGTATTGAGAAGAATGGCTATTTTAAAACACATTGTGCTCATTTGGAAACTTCACTATACTTAGAGGCAGTAATTTTATACAGAGTAAGGGAATATTGACTCTTTTAAAATGAGGAAAAGTATAGGTCAAGGATGTGTCTTCCACTGCACTTATTGTGTTAGGCGAAGTTGTCTAGACATCAAGGAGGCTTCATCAAGCTGAGACTTGATTGACAGGTTTAATTTCACTCCTACACAGGAATGTCTAGTTGACATAATTCCTAACTATCACACTTATTTAATATGTATACTGAGCAAATAATTCAGCTAATGTTTATGAAGACATATTCCGCATCAAGTTTAGAAGACCCACTAACAATCTGCAATATGCAGATGACACAAACTTGCTAGCCAAGAGGACATGAAACACTGACTGATGGAGATCCGATAGCCGTCAGAATAGAAGATATATCAACGTAAAATAACAGCAGCAAAAATCATTGTAACTGCACCAATAAACAAGATCTTGATAGTGAATAAAATATATTGCAGTTGTCAAGGATTTCATTTTACTTAGAATCACAATCAATGTTCTTGTAAATAGCAGTCAAGAAATCAAATGACATGTTGTATTGGGCAAATTTACTTCGCAGTACCTCTTTAAAGTGATAAAGCAAAGTAGTCAATTTGTGGAATAAGGTGCATCTGACCCAAGCCATGATGTTTTCAGTCACATCATATGCATGTGAAAGATGGGCAATGAATAAGGAAAACTAAAGAACAATTGATACATTTGGAATATGTTCTTGTTGAAAATATTGAAAGTCATGTGTGCTGGCAGATAAAGTGAGTCTATCTTTGAATAAGTGTAACCTGAACACTTCTTAGAAACAAGTGTCCTGAGGCTTCACAGCTCATATTTTGGACATGTTATCAGGAAGAACCAGTCCTTTGAGACAGTCCTTAATGCTTGGCAAAATGGAGGGTCATTTGGGTCAAAGGAAAACCTTCATTAAGATAAATTGACATAGTAGCTGCAACAATGACAATTGGGCTGGACAGTGTTTCCTTCGGCTGTTCATCGGGTCACTAGCAGTGGCACATGCTTGATAGCTCCCTACAACTGCAACTTTGCTAATAAAGCAAAATAGAATAAATACTTTTATTCTTGCAAACTATATTTTAGAAAGTTAATGATGTCCCAGATATTAAGTAACTTTACCATGATCATACACAAAAGTTGATACAAATGAAAACCGCGCTTCTCATGAACTCCCAATCTTAACCATTGTTCTGGTCCATATTCTGAAAGATAATGCTGCTTAGACTTCTTAATGGCTTGCTGAAATTGAAATAATTATCTTAATTATTATCTCCTTTTAATTTCAAAATATCTTCTAAAATTGCAGCTACATTTAGAATTGATCCCCCCCTTATTGGAATGTACCCTAAAACTTTGAACTAATATTTTATCCTTCACTTTTTCTAATGGATTCTATTGAAACATAAATAGAATAATGTAAATAGATATTAAATGCACTGAACATTAATTCAGTTTGGAGTTCATAGAAGAACTCCAATGGAGGATATTTGAGCTTAGAAATTGTGTGCATTGAGCCCTCTTAACTTCCTAGCGAAAGCATCTAAACACTCTCTGTTCGCTTTTGAAAAGTATAACTGTTCTTTATGTTTATTCTATGCATAATAGCTGGTATTAAAATGTTCTATGTGTCTTTTATTTATTGACAGGAGTCATATCTTGTTTTCTTGACAGAAAATAGGAGAAATAAAACAGCAAGTTATTAACTGATCATTGAAAAAAAAAGTTGCTGAATGAAAATACCTGTTATTGTCAATACTATTTTTACTTTATTTGTACTGGCAATGTCATTCAAAAGCAATGCAAAACATAAGTTTGTTGTTATAATTGTTAGGCGTCTTCACGTCCGTTCCAAATCATAACAACCCAATGTACTGCAGAACGAGGACTATCTATACTCACAACTGCTCTTGAGTTTGAGCCCCTGTTTCAACACATCTTAAGGAGAATTGTCATCTTTTTTTGTCACCCCACTACTTTACCAGGCATAATATCCTTCTCCAGGAGCTGATCTCTCCTGACAATATGTCCAAAGTCCAGGAGACAAAGTCTCACTATCCTTTCTTTTAAGGAGCATCCTGGCTATACTTCCAAGACAGACTTGTTAGTTCTCTTGGCAGTCCATGAGACTTTCATTATTCCTTGCCAACACCACAATTCAAGTGAGTTGATTCTTCTTTGATCTCCCTTATTTAATATTCAACTTTGACATATGAGGTGATTGAAAGAACCACAACTTGGTTCAGGCAATGCATCCTTTGATCTCTGACTGCTGCTTCCATGAGCATTGATTGTGACTCCAATCAAGATGAAATACATGACAACTTTAATCTTATCTATTTATCATGCTACTCAATGATCCAGTGGTGAGGATTTCTGTTTTCTTTACATTGAGTTGTTATACATATTGAAGGCTGCAATCCTTGATCTTCATCAGCAAGTGCAAGTTCTTTTCACTTTCAGCAAGTTGTGTCATCTGCATATCACAGGTTGCTAATAAGACTTCCCCAAATGCTGATGCCACATTCTTCTTCACATAATCTAATTTCTCAGATGATTTCCTCAGCCTATAGACGGAATACGTATCTTGAGAGAATGCGGCCCTTAAGTACACCTTTTCTGATTTTAAGCCATGCAGCATTCCGATGTTTGGTTCACACAACTGCTTCTTGATTTGTGGACAAGTTCTGCAGGAGCACAAGTAAGTTTTCTGGAAATCCTACTATGCTCAAGGCCATCTGTCATTAGTTATGATCCACACAGTCAAACACCTTGGCACCGTCAATGAAACACAAGTGAACATCTTTCTGGTATTCTCTGCTTTGAGTCAAGATCCATCTGATATCAGTGATAACATCCCTGTTTCCTAGTCCTCTTCTGAATCCAGCCTGAATTTCTGGCAGTTTCTTGTTAATGTACTGCTACAACCATTGTTAAATGATCAGAAAATTGTTATTTGCATATGATATCAACAACAGGGTTCTATAAGTTGTGCATTCTGTCACTTTTCTTTGGAATGGGTACAAATCTGGATCTTTTCCAATCAGTTGACCAAGGAACAGTCTCCTGAATTTTTTGGCATAAACAAGTTTGTGTTTTCAGTGCTCATCAGCCTACACATGTCCATTGAACACATCAATCCCTGGAGTCTGGTTTCAGGCCATCAGTGCTATTTGAACTTCTTTCTTCAGTACCATTGGTTTTGATTGTATGCTACCTGTTGAAATGGTTGAATGTTGAACAGTTCTTTTTTGGTACACTGCCTTTTGTGTATTCTTTACATTTTCTCCTATATCATTCAATATTTTACCCATGGAATCTTTTAATATTACAACTTGTGGCTTGAATTTTTTCTTCAGTTCTTTCGATTTAAGATTTGCTGAGTGTGTTCTAGTTCAGTATTGTCATTCTAGGTCTTTGCATATTTCCTTAGAATTCTTTACTTTGATTTTTTTTGTGCTACTCTGAATTTTCTATTAAGTTCTTTTACTTCACCATTTCTTTCATTTGCCTTTGTTACTCTGATTAAGTTCTTGATAGCTCATCAAGTCTTCTATCATTAATATTCAACACATGAAATTTTCTCTCAAGATGTACTAGAAATTTATGGGGTATATTCAAGGTCATATTTGTGCTCTCATAGTCTTATTTTAATTTTCTTTAGTTTCAACCTGAACTTATATATGAGCAATTGAGGGTTTGTTCCACAATTAGCCCTTAACCTGATTTTGGTTGCTTATATTGAGCTTCTCTAACTCCTGTTTCCTTAAATAGTCATTTTTTCAAGTGTATAGTCACCATTTGTGTTGTTGAAGAGAGGTATTCACAATGATGAAGTCATCCATCCTGCCAAATTCATGTATGTACTGTCAGCTTTGTTTCAGCAAGACATACTTTCCAACTCTTGTTCCTTAGCTTTGTTTCCAAGTTTTATATTCCAATCACCAATAATTACCACTTCCTCTTGATAGCATGTTTAATCAATTTCTGATTGGAGACTTTGGTGAAATTCTTCAACTTCTTCATCACTAACTTTGATATTTGGGTATAAATTATAATATTTATATTGACTGGATTTTCTTGTAGGCATGCAGATATTATCCTAACACAATCAGTATTGTATTTCAAGATAGATCTGAAATGTCCTTTATTACATGACTGGAAAGCCATCATCTTGACTTTGTCATTCTCCCATAGCAAACTGTATGACTACCTTATTAAAAATGACCAATACCATTTCACTTCAGCTCACTAATGCCTAGGGTATCCAGTGTTATGTTGTCCATTTCATTTTTGATATCTTCCAATTTTCCTACATTCATATTAAGTACATTCCATGTTCTAATTATTAATGGATGTTTACCACTGCTTCTTCCCATTTCGTTTCACACCTCATCGGCTAATGAAGGTCAAAAAAGCTGTGCTTTTTCCATCCTGTTATGGTAGAGTCTACTTTGAGAAGGCAGCTCTCTTCCTCAGCCGTATATTGAGTACTTTCTGAACTGAGTAACTTGTCTTCTGGCACTATATCTAACAATTTTCTGCTCCCGTTCATGAGATTTTCATGGTCAGCAACACTTGACAATGTTTCATTACGATTCATAATATTGTCAGTGGCCAATTCCTCAGAAGTGAACAGCTAGTTCCTTGCTGTAGTCTATTCTTTGTCTGGAAGCTCTGCCAAAACCTGTTCATTTTAATGGCCTTGCTGGTATTTGAAATAGCAGTGACATAGCTTTCAGCATCACAGCAAAAAGGTGGGAAAAGCTTCCTAAGTTGAAATAATTCTCAGGGTTTTACTTTTCAAATGTAATTAAAAGTAAGAAAGTTCAGGAATTATATTATTATTTCTTGCATTGCTCTATAATATAGCATTCAAAAATCCTGGAGGAAGTTATAAATGTTTCCAACAAACAAAATGAAGAGAAACATTAGTCAGTTTCAAGCCTCATTTACTAAATGATGGGCGGTAACAATCTCATAAATCACTGACTACCCTTTAAGTCATATGATCTTTTGTGCCATGGGCCTTTCAATAGTCTTTTTCTTTTACTGACATAGAAATAATTGGAAAGAAATAGAGTTAAGCATCCAAAATCATGAATTATGAACAATATATTATGGTAACGAAGAATTCTATAAAACATTTCAAAGCACTTGGAAGCCTGCAGTTCATAACTGACATTTGTAAAGATATTTGATAAAACCATCTGTATAAAGAAAAATCTATGAGAAAAATGCATAGTAACCACGATAAAATAAGTGCTGCAGGACCTTTAGAGATAATTTCACTATTTCAAAAATGAAATACACCTTCATTTTGACTAAACAATGTACCACTATTGCTTAGCTAATTAAGTACATATGCTTCACATCATATCTTAAGGGTCTGTTCTAATATTTAGAGTATAAATAAGACATTTTAATGCTGGTATAAGATTATGAACAACGGCTTATATTTAAAACGTACACCATGTAATGAGAGAACATATTTTGAATAGCAAAACTCTATTTAAACGGCAGATTTAAAATTGTAAATCATATGCAGCTTATTTAAAGCTTAGGTTCATTCCTTGTTTCAAAATGTTAATTCCTTTTATTAATGGGAGACAATATTTAAAAAGAAACCAAAGAAATTGGTGAACGAAAATGGTATGTCTGGAAAAGTCATAAATAATTCTAAGCACTTTACATTTTAATTGCAAAAAAGAAAAGCAAAATAATTATATATGAGTAAAATCTAATGTGTGCCACATATTTGAAAGTGCTACTGATACTTTTGAAAACTTTGGGGGAAAAATACAAAATGCTCTATCGGTTTTGTCTCCAGAGTGAGGATAAGTTAAAATAATGGTTCCATTTCAAAGTGGATTTTTGAAAATGCATATTAACAAAACCCGCAGGGATATATTTTCAGTTAAAATTAATTGTACTCATTTTTGTCCCCTCCCTCCCTGAAAGCAAATGTTTTGAGAATGATGATGGCAACAAATATACAAAAGTGCTTGACACAATGGATGAATTTATGGATTGTGATAAGAGTTGTACGAGCCCCCAATAAAATGATTTTTAAAAAATCAAATGTACTATCAATATACACACAGGGTAATTGAGTTAGTTAATTGTGCCAACCTGGCCGATAAACACATGTGGGGCTAATTGAAAGGTGGAGGGATAAATGGGTGGTGAGTCTTGCCTTTCTAGTTCTCGGGTCTCTTGCTTTGTGATGGTCGCACCAGGGTGCACTGCCTTAGCAGTTCCCTGCTTCACCTTCAAGATTGACTTCCTACAAGACATCCCCAAGGAGAAGCCACATGGACCTTTCCCAATGCAGCCCTGGGTGCTGGAGCAGCCGTGTGGAGACTCCTGCTAGTGCGGAGATGCTTATTCACTGACTCAGCTTTCCTCCTGCAGTTGGCATCATTGCCTCTGTTTTGTGAGGTGGAGGACTTTGTTGACTGGTGTTGGGTTAATGGGTTAATGTTGGACTTTTGGGCTTGGGCAGCATTGGGTTGGGATGTTTTCGTGATGCACACTTTCTTTACATAAAACTCTTATACATGAGTTGCTGTGGATTTGTTTCTCTGAAGTACCTAGACTATTACAGTAATCTATGGAAGCCCTATCTCTTGCTCCTGTATTTAGTTTTGGTTGTAAAGTATAATTTTTCAAGTTTCAATAATAAAAACTATCATTTTCTCAGTGGTTGCATTGCCTAGGATAGGTCCTCCACGTGCAGAAAATAAGGAAAAATTTGGCTCCTTTGATTATGTTACGGAAGTAATATCTTTCATAGAAGAGGTGGGTTTTACCCTTTCTAAATAACTTTGGCATAGTCTATTGCAATGGGTTTCTTACTTCAGTCGTATTGAATTCAGAGAACAAATGACTGGGCTTTTATGAAAAATACTTACCTGGCTTTTGCTTTTCAGAGTGGGGAGAAAAAAAGAAGTACTAAAGAAATAATACATCTCTGGTCTTTATTGAATTTAGATATATTTTGCTTCTTTTTGTATGACACATTTGCTAATGTACAATCTAAAAATATAGATGGCTTAAAAAGGTTTCAAAACTTATTTTAGAGATCATCATAAAGTTTTTAAAGTTCTGTTTTAAAGGCATTTAAAATTCACATTCTAATTTGTCCAATGCAGGTAAAAATATAAATAGGCAGATAAATAATTGCTCCTTTATAAAACACAGATTTGTGTATGGCATTCTTATTTGACTTGCAATATACAATACTAGTTCAGAATTAGTGCTTAACAATTATTAACATAAAGGTTTAAATTTAATTAACATTTAATTAAACAGCTAAACTATAGGTATTATATAGTCTGTGCTCATACTTAACATAAAAACTGGGTGAGACTAATAGAGACTCATAGTGTTTCTTTCTGTCACACATATGGTTGCTATGAGTCAGTGCTGAAGCGATGGCTCCCAGCACCAGCAACACACAGGGAATTCGTCAGCAACTAAGGGAATATGAAAAAAAAATCGATTGAAAATAAGTTGTTATTGTGTTTCTTCAGATATATGCCTATTTGATGAGCTAGAAAACAGAGTTTTTAATTCTCACTTCATCAGCTTGTAAAAGAAAAATAATTTCACTTAAACATCAATTTAATTATGTATGAGACACATGTTTAAGTAGTGCCTTTGAAAGTAGATAATTTGGGGTTCAAGTTTCTGTTTTGTCTCTTGCACTATTTGTGTGATTAGGAAGAGTCTTTTATGTACGATGATTATGACATTGCCTAGTACACAACAAGCATTAGTGAATATATTTTGCCATTATTTCTTTTAGTATTTTATTAACAACAGTAATTTTAATCCTAAAAAGAAACCTGTAAATCAGTTATGATCATTTTCTCCCTTGATGTATATTATATATATTTAAAAAACAGTGTGCATAGTGATATATCTAGTGAAAAATGTGTTACCAATATAAAAATAAGTGGTACAACTCTAGAACCAAAGAAACCTATATTAGCTACTGAAACATAAAAATAACTTTGGTAATGTTTTTTTGCTAAGGTAATTCAGTATGGATTTATGCCTAAAATGTGAATATTTTCAATAGTTACCTATTAGATAAATAATTTCTTAAAGAGCTTATCATATTCTCAAGTACAATGCAAATATAAAAACAATAGAGATTAACAGAAGTAAATTTGGTCAAAAATAATATGGAATTATTTAAATTGAAATTAAAATGGAAATAAATAAATTATAAAAATGCACAAGATTCCAATGTTAATCTTTTTAAAATTTCTAAAATGGTTTAGAAATTATTGAATATACCCAACTTGAATGAAAAACAGAGGCAACTTGAACAAACAATAAAACCACTTACCATCTATACATTATGAAATCAGCAACCGCAATACCAAAAATATCCATCATATGATAAATGATAAACACTTCAGGCCAAATTTTAGTGACTAGTTGTGGAAACAAAAATCAGAAACATTCAATCTAGAACAGGTTGCAATATTTTTTAGTGAAAAGAATTAATCTAAATTTAAGGATAACATTACTTGTTTGCATTCAGCTAAGATGGAATAGATGCATAAATGAGATTAAGTTAGGAGTAGACAAGAGAAAAAATATTAGATTTTTCATGGCGAATTTCGGAAAGAGACGTGTTCATATGAATTGGGAATATGTCATTTAGGCAAAACAAGTTGTAGTGTATTGTTCCACTGATATGTACCAAAGCTATATTCTGAGGGGGAAGGCCATAAGCTCTTACCTGGCATATGTTTAAGTGAATGATTTTATAGAACCAAAATAAATGATATAATTAGCCACATATAGTCTAAGCCAAAATATACCTTTAAAAATGAAATGAATTTCATTTTTTAAAAGAGTTCTCAAATTGATTTAAGTAAAATTTCTCTAGGCATACAAATTAATTTCTGAGGAATAAATCCATTTTGATTAAGAAGAATGTTGCACTATGAATTTGTAATGGCTATTTTGGTTTTACAAATTTGCATCAAATAGCAATTTTAAGAAAAATTTTTACGAAAAATTCAATTTTTGTTTTGATAAAAAGTTCGTTGATATTTAAAGTCACCTAGCATTTCCAAGATCAAAACAAAATAAAACAGTAAATAAAATACAGAAACACAACTTGGCAGAGGAGAATAAATAGTAGCATCGAGGCTTGAGTGACATAATAAAATAAATGGTACAATAAAATTCTAAATAAAATATAATTTATACCATTGGTAATAGCAGATACTACTGAAATAAATTTCAAATATATCAGTGAATATAAGATCATCAATGTACAGGCAACTCCTGGGATATGGGTGAGAGCCATTCCTAATACTGTGTCTTTAAGTCTTTAAGTGGTATTTTTAGGTGAGTCAGAACAAGTGCATATGTTTTTTTATTTAGCCTTGAGAACTCTTCAGCTGTTCTGCACTAGAAAGTTGTTACAATATGAATCCTTAAATATTGCAAACTTCAAAACGTAGTACTATGATATATTGTGCTCATGAGGAATATTGAAAGTACCATGGACTTCCAAAAGAGTAAACAGATATGTCGTGGAAGGGGGACAGCCAGAATGTTCTTTGGAAGCAAGAATGGCAACACTCCATCTCGCCTCCTTGGCCATGTAGTCTGGAGAGACTATACCAAACCAAACTCACTGCCATGAGTTGATGGCAACTCCTTGTGACCTCACAGCAATTCCTGGAAAAGTAGATCCATGCTAGGTAAAGTTGAGGGGCAGAGAAAAAGAGAAAGAGTTTCGATAAGATGGATCTCTGAGTGGCTACACCAATGGGCTCAAACAAGAACAGTTGTGAGAATGGCACAGGACCAGATGGGGTTTGGGTTTGCTGTCTACCTGGGCTCTGAGACGGAGCAAACTCAAAGGCACCTAGCAACAACACATCAATAGGGCCTCTGAGTTGGAATCTATTCAATGGCAATGACTTTTGGTTTAATGCAAAAAAAGCTCTAATGTTTTTCAGTGATTTAAAAGTTGCACAAGGCATACCTGAAGGTGATTTTGATAAAATATTTGTTAACATTGTAAATAGGGGTTGGTTCAATCCTTTCAAAGTCCAGGCAAATTTGCATAATGTTCAAGGGAACATAGCTGTTATATATACTGGATGCTTAGTAACCCAGCCTGGATATGTTAGATATCCCAACTCATGATGTCAAGAACAGATTTTGAAACCAGAGAAATTCTGTCTCAGAGACTGATTAAATGTAGCCATTGAAATTCTAGATCTGAAGCAGGCAGTTCTTCGAGTCTGGAAGAAATACCTGCTTTTCACAGAGCTGTGATGGTTTTTCAGAGCCGGTCCCATATGTTAACCACCACACAAGAGTTTAAATAGAATGTGAACATGCAGGTGGCTCAACAAGTCAGACCTCAATACAAAGTTCACTATTAGATAAGTAAAAGGCATGGAAGAACACAGAGCCAGAAAGATCATAGCCATGGGGCTTGGAAGAGGAAGAAGGGGAAATGCATGTATGAAACAACCTATGCATAGATAATAAACAACTGCATAGAGCCATTACATTGACTACTGTCCATTTCCCACTTTAATGTTCTAGAATTCACTGACTTTTAGCTCCTATATTTTGTGCTGAATTCTTTATCTATACATATGGATTTTTTTAGAGAGAGCTCTAATTTTAGGACCTTCAAACTGAAATTCAGCGGAGATTTCAGCAAAATTCCATTTAGTCAAATATCATATTGGAGCATCTTCAAATGCATTAAGCCAAATAATTAAATTATAAATAAATTCTCTCTTCTGATTGTCTTCCTCTGATGAATATGCAATAAAAATTATTTCATATCTTACTGCAGATTGAATATACTTCACTAAGAGATTCTACATTTCTCTATTATTGATGTTTCGGACCTAATAGTCCTTTGGGGCATTTTGTCTTTTTAGCACCCAAAACCCAAACCAAACTCACTGCCATCAAGATAAGACATAGCAGGACTAGGACTTCCCCTGGGGGTTCCTCAGACTGTAGCTTTTGACAGGAATAGGAAGCCTTATCTTTTGCCCACGCAGCATCTAGTGGCTTTGAACTCTGATCTGTGGTTAACATCCCAACATATGTCCCACTACACCGACAGGGCTTATCTCTCCTCTAGTATTAAAGCACAATTTTTTAAAATAGTCAACAGTCTTTGTATACCGAGTACCCTTAACATCTAATAACACTGGATAACACACATTTAGTGCCTCAGATATTAGACTTATTTCTGCATATATTTAACTTTCCGATACCCAAAATGGCAGCAGTTCGCTCTATCAACTCTAGTTTTTGAGATACATAACATGTGCTGTGTAACACTGTTCGTTCGCTCTGCTTGCCCACAGAAAATCAGCATACTATGTTAGCTAGCCTGAGACAGAGGAAGTGTATGCTGACTTTTTAAGAAGTAGTTCGTGATGTGCTAAATATTTAAGTCAAGTTATACTTCACATGGTGTCCTTTGATCCAAAGATACATTTGGACAATACAAATTACATGAACTTGGAAATTCCCCCAAGTCTCACTTCACCTGTGTAAGGATCTGAGTAGAGGCAGTTACAATTAGTTATCTTGCAATGGGGCCAGAAATAAGAGCTGTTTTTGTTGTTGTTAGGTATCCTTGAGTCATTTCTGACATAGTGACTATGCAAATAGAATGGACCACTTCCAGCTCCTGCGCCATCCTTAAAATTGCTCTTGTGCTTGAACTCACGGTTGGAGTTACTGAGTTATTGAACCCTTTAAGGGTCTTCCTCTCTTGCTGTCAGTCAACCTCTGGCCTTGTTTTAGATAGTGATAGTGAGCTTCTCCATTGTGTCTTCTCACAGATATAGTTGATTTCATTTCTATGTTTTTCATAGAAATGGATAGGTTATGTCTAAATATATAGTGCATGTTTATGTGTTAAAAATGTATTTGCAATGGAGAAATTAACCCTATAGAACAGGATAGACTGCTCATGAGGGTTTCCTAAACTGCACTCCTTAAGAGAGTAAAGTGGAGTGGCTAACCTTTAGGTTAGTAGTTTAGCTCATAATCACTCCACCACCAAGACTCCTTTTCAGAACATTTTACAGATCTACACAGAATCATAAACTAGTAAATAATAAAAGAGGTAGTTGTGGCAACTTGGGCCCCCAAACAGTTTGTAAGTACTGTGAAATGAATAAATGGGTCTGATTCAGCAAGAGGCTCAACATATCTCAGGCTCTCTTTTTTAAAAAAATGGAAACACTATTAGCAATATGTACTTTTTATTCTTACAATATTCTTCCTGTTTTCTTTTTCCAAAACCATTTTATTGGGAGCTAATATAGATATCATATTGTTTCATAGTTCAATCACTTCAAGCAATCTTGCTACCACAATCAGTATCAAAGCATTCTCTTCCTTCTTGAGCTCCTTCATATCAGCCTCCCCCTTTTGTCCTCCCTCCCCCACTGTACCCCACAGGAACACTTATTCTTTTTGCTATCCCTATAGGTTCACCAATCCTGGATTTCATATAGTGGAAAACAGAAAAACATACAACAGAAATTCTAGAGGGTCACCCTTAATGACAAATATATTTACCTCAAATATATTTGAGGTAAATCCCAATATCAAAAATAGCAGAAAAAAACAGAAAATGTTGAAAACCATATAAAGTCCAATGTACTTCAGAGGGAGACTAACTGACAAGGTTTGGGCTGTCAAGTCACGCTCATCACTTTGATCTATAATCCTCTCTCCAGTGCACTCTGTTTGGTAGCCAGTTTCTTCCCATGCCTCTCTTATGGATTGAGGGAAATCACAGGAGGCTTTTTTCCAGTGTAGCTTCTTACAAATATATCTTGGGCTCCCACTGTCATCCATATTTTTCTGAAAACCAGAATCTCACAATTTAGGCTCTGATACTATTTCTTCCTTTGGCTTCAGATTATATGATTTACAATCCTTCAGTCACTGATGTGGGTGTGCTTCTTCCATGAAGACTTAGTTTACATCTCACTTAGATGACTGCTTGTTTGGAAACAAGCGTTAAGACCATAGACTCTATTTTATCTGATAGCCAAGCACCATCTAATTCTTCACTCTACTTTGCTATAGCAGTCATCTCTTCTGTGTCCCCTTCCTGAAGGTGAGAATCAAGCAGGGCCATGATGTAAGAACTAATAGTTCTTCAATCAATGTTAGGATTTCATGTGAGTCCAAAACCCATTCCTGGATCTCTGATCTGTGTTTTGTGTTGCTGTTGTTGTTTTAATCTGCCTTTTGATCCTGAGATAGTTAAAGTTTATTTTGTCCACCTGTCCGACAAACACACATGGGGTTAATTGAAGGGTGAAGAGATAAATGGTTCGGTGAGCCTTGCCTTTTGAGTTCTCGGGTCTCTTGCTTTGCGATGGTCGGACCAAGGTGTAGCTGCCTTAGCTAGTTCCCTGCTTCAGCTGGTAAGGCTCACTTCTCGCAGGACATCCCTGAGGAGAAGCCGCATTGACCTGGATGCTGGAGCAGCCATGCAGAGACCCCTGCCAATGCTGAGATGCTTACACATTCACTAATTAGGCTTTCTTACTGCAGTCAGCATCATAGTGTGTGTTTTGTGAGATGGAGGAAGACTTTGTGAATTGGTGTCAGACATATGGGTTAATGTTGGACTTGTGGGCTTGGGCAGCACTGGTTTGGGATGTTTTCTTGATGTGAACTTAACCTTTATATAAAACTTTCTCTTATAAATGAGTTTCTGTCGATTTGTTCCTCTATAATACCCAGACTAATACAGATCCCTTTAGAGGCCTCCTTGTTAATTTATCTTAAAGAATCTTATTGATCATCTACCTGGGAAAAAATGTCTTCTGTTAATATTGTCACTGATTATCCCCTGGGACTATTTTTTTAAAACACTGAGAGGGATATTGGACCAATGTAAGCTAACTACATATCACAATACTTGAGTAATTCACTTGTACAGAATCAATCCTTTCATGGCTGGACACTATGTACACAAAAAACAGGATTGGTTATCAAAGAAAATATACAATAACAAATTACTGACAATATCAGTCACAGGTTTGGTGGAATAATATATATCTTCATACAGCATAAAAGGGCATTGATATAGTATGTCAATGATTATCCACCTGCCAAAAGTTCAATAATCTTGGTTTACTTGGCTTCTGTTTATCAAAGACCATGCACTTTCAGTCATCAATCCTCAGTTTACAAGTGTATTTCAGATAAAGTCCAGTTCACCTAGTGGAGTTTATGCACCGGCTCTCTCTGGTGCAGCCTTTGGAGCCTGTTGTGTACCTTGAAAATCCAGGATTCAATGCCCCAGTTTTCTCTGGCACTTGGCCAGGTCCCCAGGGTGTCTTCAGAAACACAGGTCAATGTGGCTTATTCAGTGCATATTACCAGAGGTATTCTCCACTTAGAGGCCATAAGTATTTTCAGTCATTTCCCCCTGCCCCCACTTGTAGGACAGTTCTCCCCCTTTTCCTGCCACGTCATGTATTGTGTTCCCCAGGCATGTCCTCTTCCTTTCCCCTTTACAAACCTGACTCTCCCATCAGTATCCCTCATCACTCTGCTACAGACGTCTCCCGGTCTGAGGGGACCTCATCATAACTTTGCATGACAGCCACTCAATAGTCAACACCCCCCTACCTCCCTTAACAATTTGATCTCAGCTGACATGAGGAGCCATTCACCAAAGTGACTTTCAAGATCCATGCCTGGAAACGACAGTGTAGGGTTCATTGCCACCGGTCAGGATCTCCACCGAGCTCTCTGGCCACCCTGCCAGATGACTGGATGCTCTGCAAGCCTGGGCTTGTGCCCATCCTGCGGCTTGTCCCTGCAGTAGCGGCTCATACAGTATTTGTCCTTTTGTGATCGACTGACCTCACCCCGCACAATGTTTTCCAGCTCTCCGTGTCATGAGGTGCTTCGTGGTTTCATTGCTGTTTTTCAGGGATGCGTAGTATTCCAGTGTGTCTATAGACCAGTTGTAAAAATTCAATCTCCTCCTGATAGGAACTTAAACTATGTCCAAGTTATTGCTATCGTGAATTTTGTTGCAAAGGACATGGGAAGCATACGTCTGTTCATGATCTGTTTCTTATTTCTTTGAGGTATATGCCAAGTAACCATATTTCTGGATCATATGACATTTCTATTGCCATCTATTTTAGGATTTGCCATATCGCTTTCTGCAGTGCCAATTCTTCTTTATTGTGTGACATTTTTGGCCACAATAGATTTTTTATTTAAAGAAGATTTATGAGCATGTGCCAAATTTTATGCTCAAGTAGTTTAATTGGTTTTCTCCGTAGGATATTTATTTTCACTTGAAACATAATGTTTGTACCATAAGAATCCTATGTCTTTTTTGTATTCAATCAGCAAAGGCAATATTCTTCTCCAATCCTGATGCTTAGTACCTCAGTTCTCAGAGACTAGCGAAATTGCTCACTCTTTACATGCTAAGATACTCATCACATACATAAAATAGATCAGGGAAGACAGACTTTTTACTACAACTATTTTATTGCAAAATATGTTTAAACATCCATGAAATTTTACCATCATCCAATCAAAATTCAGTGCTATCTAGATACACCGAAAGAAAGTTAACTTCCAATGAACTGAAGCTAAGAAACAAAACTCTATCAATAAAACAATATCAATTAAATCACTAGTAAAATTAATTTTAAAATATCATTAATTGTATAAGTTGGTAGCGAATGTGTTTAATCAGAGCGGATGTTTGTAACACTGAAATGACATTTGATGGCCTTTCTGGATGACACTGATACATTAATTATTGTTCATTCCATTTCAATATTCATTTTCCAAACCTTCAGAAGACTGGCTTGTTAACTGAATTCTGGTTTCTGCTCAAAGGCCATTACCTCAACGATGACTTTGCTCTCCCTATCTCCATTTCCACGACATTCCCTCAACCTCTTTGTCACTTTGCTATATTATTCATAATACTTGCTACTGCCAATTTATGAATTTATTTGCTTATTTTTCTCCTATCCTTCCAAGTAGCTTTCTTCCCTTAACAATATGCATTTAAGTTTCCTCCGTGTATTTTTCTGAGTTGATAGTTTATATCTTTTTCCTCTGATTCTCTCTGTTGATTTATTTATCTACCATAGTTTAGTTTATTTATCCCTTCACTTGTAGTTCATTTTTGCTTTGGCTCTTGTCGTTCTTTTGAATTGTCATGTAAACTTTAGAATTAGTTTGCCAATAGCCACACAATATTTTTCTGAGATTTTAATTGATATTGTGAATCTAGAGATAAAGTTGGAAATCATTTACATATTAATAATATATCTTTCTATTCATGATCATTGGATACACATCCATTTATTTAGATCATCTTTGATCCCATTTATCATAGTTTTATAGTTCTCTTCATATAGAACTTACATATATGATATGTAAGAGACAGAGAGAGAGGCTTATTTTCTGGGGGCTTTCAGGTAAGCATTGGGCTGATAAGTTCAAGGTTGGTGGTTCTGGGAGGAGAAATTTGAGGTTATTTGTTCCCATAAAAAATTGGAGACTTGGAAAAACTGTGAGCCAGGATCCACTTGATTTCAGTAGGTGTTGGTTTGGGGTATAATGCTATCTCAATAGAATTAAGACCCATAAGTTATGGTGTCCATACCAGGCAAGAATTGAACTACTAAATGAAAGGTGCTTGTTTAAAACTACCAACTGATTTCTTGTAAAAAGATGAGACTTTCTGGTCCCATGAAGATTTACAGTCTAGGAAACACTTTATGATCTCATGATGAGTCAGGGTAGACTGAATGGCAGTTTAGAAAGCACAGAGGGTGCTAAGCAGAGGGTGGCTCTCAACAATCTGGATTGGCATGATGGCTGCACCAGGGCTCAGACAGGACAATGACCATGAGCATGCACAGCAGTAAGAACTGGATTCACTGTGAGCCGGAGACAACTTCAAGGCACTTAGAAGGGTAACGACAGGTCGGATATATTCTCACACAGAAAATGTGCTTGAAAGTAGTGGAGTTTAATAGGAAACAGAAAAAGGTTAACACGTTCATGATTTTCTTTATTTCCTTAAAGCTCAGTTATCAATCTCCTCAATATTTTCATCATCATCAACCCTATAAAGAGTACTGTGGGGTTTTAATTTTACAAATGAAGAAACCAAAGTTTGAAGAGATTACATAACTTGCCTATGTTTATAAAGTTATTAAGTAAGTGCTACTATACCTTTCTACAGTGAGGTCTACATGTAAGGTTCAACCTCTTGATGTTTGTTCCAGACTCTATCGCTACATTGATAAATGCTTAAACTATAGTTCACTTAGATTAATATATTGATCAAGAAAACATTGAGTACTAAAACGCTTTTGTTTGTTCTATCAGTCAACTACTTAAAAAAAATAGTTCTCTATAAAGGAAGAAAAAAATTATGTTCACAGTATATTTTCCACCAAAAATGTAAACGCAAAAGCAAGGATTTTCTCTGCTTTTACCATTGCATTTTATACCTAGATTTAAACTAAGTAGTCTATTGTGTGGGATTGTACCTAGTAAATGTTCAATAAATATTTATTGAGTAAATTTATATATGAAAATATAACAAATAACTGTGTTTTCAATGATTAATGTAATTGTTAAGTTTCAACATACATATTAATAAATCATTCCTCCATTATAGACCTAGGATAAAGTATATCATAATATAGTTAGAACACAATACAAATACTAAACATTTTTTATACTGAAAACGTGTTTAATATTTAAAAAGCAAAATATATTCCAGTGACTTATTTATGGAGCACAACTGCTGTGTAGTAGAGTCAAAGTGACAGGTAGCTAAAATAGGGAGAAAGGGAGTTGTCTTCCCCCAGTAACTGTCCTGCAGAAATCACCTAGCAGGGCCACCATAAAGGGGTTGCAAGGAAGCCAGGCACCCATCTGACACCTAAGCAATGCGATGTGATGTCGCACAGGTGTGCCTGAGCTCAACCAATAAGGTCAGCCAGCCAAGACCCTCAGCGACCCCCACTCCAGTAATGCAGGAGAGGAATAGGCAGGGCCCGGGTGGTAGTCTCTCTCTCTCTCTCTCTCTCTCTCTCTCTCTCTCTCTTTCTGCCTCTGGGTATTTTTGTAATACATGAAACTTTTCCTTGCCTCATCAAAGTTACCTGGATTCACAAAGTGCTTCTGCCACGTGAATTGTGAAGCAAGAACTGAGGTGTACCAGCCCAGAAACCTAGCAAAAGTGTCAACAAGTCTAATAACTTAGGTTCCAAACACAGCTCATATATAGTAGTGTTTTTTTGATAAATGACTTAATTCCATCTTCAAACGGCAATAGTGATAGTACCAGACTCTCATTGTGAGAATAATTATTATAAAATAAACCCTTTGGCTTACTTTTTAGCATCTAAAAATCACTTATAAAATATAGTTACTACTGTTTGGGAATAAACTGTAGCTCTCAATTATGCACAATCACTTAATAAATGCAGTAGTAAAAACAAGCCCAAACCAAACTGACTGCACCAATGTTATTCCAGTTCATAGCGACCCCGTAGGACAAGGTAGAACTGCCCTATGAGAGCACAAAACGTCATCTATCTCCCATGGAGCCAGCAATGGGAGATAACAAATTGTTATCTTTCAGTTAGCAAATCTACTGGCAACTACATCAACAGGACTCTTTTTAAAAAAGAAAAACAAAAGGAGTTTAAATATCCCATAAAATACTTGTATCAATCCCTTATAGGCAGAAGGAGGCGCTTTGGTCAGTTGGTTGATTATGCACTGCTAAGCAAACGTCAGCCGTGTGAATCACCAACTGCTCCGCTAGAGAACGGTGAAGGCGTGTGTTCCCCAAAGATTTCAGATCCTGAAAAACCTAAAGGGCAGTGTGCTCTATCCTATACGGTTGAAGTGAGTTGGAACTTCCCTGATAGTAATTTTCCTTTTTAATAACTAAAATGGCTTTTTATTCTGTTTGGTTATTTATGAAGAGTAATTGCAAGATTTGGTTTTTTCTTGTTGGGAAATGCTAAAGGTGGGCTGTCCATTTGTAGTTTTGACTTTATTAGTTGTGATATGGACAAATAATTACATCAAATTGATTACTGAAGCAATAGAAATCATATTTTTGACTATGTTGACATGTCTTATTTCACTGAGTTCTTTTACATGTCTGCTTTCCTGCAGCAGAATTTACCTATGCAGTTACCTCGTGTACCAAAGAAGGGAGAACAAACCATCTCCCCCCTTTCAGTGACACAAACACATCAGAGGCATCTGACAAATTAACTGAAGTTACCCAAGCAATCAACATACATGAATTATTTCAAAGTTTTTATAAATTAATTGGCTATGTAAATGCTTTAAGTACATTATTCACTGGATATTTTATTAATTAATAAAGAAGGATATATATATATATATATATTTACTTTCTGTCTCAATGCTTACTACTTTATAATTCTACAATATTACTTGTCAGACTGCCAAAATAATTTTTATGCAAAGTTTCCTTTTACACTCATTTTCTTCAATAGGATGTCTCTCAATGAATTCGTACCTAATGTATAGTGAGAAAAAAAGTAAAGCTTTCATTAATTCATCACCATTGCCTTTACTGGTATCCATGAGAACTTGCCACAGATCCAACAGACATTTAAAATGATTCAAGAAGGGAGAAACGGTGAGGGAGCAGAGGGGGAGATTTGGACAGCGGGCGAGGAGCCAATGACAACAGCTTGAGACTATTTCCCAGAACTTGCTACCCATAAAGAAGCGCCCAATAATCTTTGCCAGCAAGAGTCTTTTAAAAAGTGTAAATGAGGGGGAGTGCAGAGTGGATACCCAAAGCCCATCTGTAGGCAACTGGACACTCCCTTACAGAAGGGTCACGGTTAGGAGATGAACCAGTCAGGGTGCACTGTAGCAATGATGAAACATACAACTTTCCTCTAGTTCTTAAATGCTTCCCCCCTGCCCCGCACTATCATGATCCCAATTCAACCTTACAAATCTGGCTAGACCAGATGATGTATACTGGTACAGATAGGAACTGAAAACACAGGGAATCCAGGACGGATGATCCGCTGAGGACCAGTGTTGAGAGTGGCGATATTGGGAGGGTGGAGGGAAGGTGAGGTAGAAAGGGGGAGCCAAGTAGAAGGATCTACGTATAACCTTCTCTCTGGGGGATGGACAACAGAAAAGTGCGTGAAGGGAGACGTAGGACAGTGTAAGATATAGCAAAATAATAATAATTTATAAGCTATCAAGGGTTCATGAGGGAGATGGGGAGTGGGGAGGGAGGGGGAAAATGAGGAGCTGATATCAAGGGCTCAAGTAGAAAGTAAATGTTGTAAAAATGATGATGGCAACAAATGTGCAAATGTGCTTGACACAATGGATGTATGTATGGATTGTGATAAGAGTTGTATGAGCTCCCAATAAAATGATTTAAAAAAATTTGAGGCAAGTGGGGAGGACCAAGAAATACTTAAGATGTGCTGGCTGGTGAAGTTCTCTTCCTCCCAGGAATTTCTAAATAAAATTTCTTGCAATTTCTTCCAAAAGTAAATCTTTCTCTAAGTAGGCAAGAACCTCATACCAGCAACAATAACTTCAAAATAAAAATAAGTACATGCCAATGTACTTATAGATATTTGTCTTTTAAATGTCTCAGTACTTTTGTTTTCTCTATCCTAAGAATATCAGTTCACTCAGAAATATAGAGGTCTTAATCTTAATACATTCTTCACGATGGGGAAAAAAAGAGGAAGAAGAATGCTTCAGAAACCTTTGCACCTACACCTTTGTGTCCATCAAGTTAATCCTGGGACAAGTGCAACAATAAAAGTGCATCTGCTCCTTTGTTCACCACCAATTCATCACACTTTTCACAGTTGTGTGTAATCTGAAATGGTACAGATTTGACCTGTAAATCTTAGCTAGGTTGCTTTTGATCCTATCTCTCATAGGTATGACTTCTTTGAATTTCATACTTCTTATTGCCCCCTTTCCATAATTTGATTTTGAATTATCTTTGTACTATTAACCATCAACATGAACACACTGAACCATATGTGCAAAAATCAAGTGATGAACATTATCGGGCCTACAAATATATATCTATTCAATATAATTCTATTAACTTTGAGACAAAAATACAATTTGATTATATTGACTTAACAGATCAAATATACTCTCTTGTAATGACTTTATCCTCTTCAGGATTTTGAGACTGAAGCGCATGTTTAGGCAGTTGCTATTAAGGTCAGCATATGTTAAAGACTTAAGCCTGATATTTGGAGGTTCTTAATATTTCACAAAAAACCTTCTTATTGAAATATTTCTTCATTCCCCCACACTTAAAACAGACACAAGATGCATTTTAAAACTACATTAAAAAGTTAACTCATGAAGGTTTACTGAAAACATTTTAGAATTTTCATCTAGTTGAATCCACTCACAGTGACCATATAAGACAGGGTCGACCTGTTGCCACACAGTTTCCAAGGTCATGACTCTTTACAGAAGACTGCCATGTCTTTTTCCCACAGGACACTGGTGGGTTCAACGGCTTACCTTTTGGTTGGCAGTGGCATTCTGAAGCACTGCATCATCTGAGATCCTTAAATTCTTCTTTTGTTTTCCTGGTAAATGTTGAACTTAGACAGGAGCAAACATACATGACCCTCCAGTAGTTTTGCTTTTTCTTCTAACTAACTGAATGTTAATGAGGCACAGATTACATTGGGGAAGAGAATTGACTTTTGACAAGGAGGTGAAATGTGTTGAATATGGTGAGAGAATATTAACAGATCTGTCAATTATGTTGGAAGATATTTTTATTTTATGTGTTTATTTGTTAATGAGATACTTAAGTTTTTTTGTGGCAACCTGGCCAATAAACACATGTGGGATTAATTGAAGGGCAGAGAGATAAATGGCTCAGTGAGCCTCGCCTTTCGAGTTCTCGGGTCTCTTGCTCTCTGATGGTTGGACTAGGGTACAGCTGCCTTAGCCAGTTCCCTGCTTCAGCTGGAAAGGCTCACTTCCTGCAAGACATCTCTGAGGAGAAGCCATATGGACCTACCCTGACGCAGCCCTGGGTGCTGGAGCAGCCATGTGGGGACCCCTGCCAGTGTCGAGATGCTTACACGCTTACTGATTCGGCTTTCCTCCTGCAGTCGGCATCATTGCATGTGTTTTGTGAGATTGAGGAGGACATTATAGATTGGTGTCAGACATATATGGCTAATGTTGGACTTATGGGCTTGGGAAGCACGAAGATGGAATGTTTTCTTAGTATACACATACACTTTCTATAAAACTCCCTCTTACATACATATGAGCTTCTGTGGATTTGTTTCTCTACCTAGACTAACACAGTTAAATATGTCAAATAAATTCCCTTCAACCTGACTACTTACATTTGTGATAATAGTAACACTTAAATCTTCTCAATCTGAAATTTAACTTTTATGAGTCTTTACAAAGTTTCATGTATTTGATAATAAACATTTAATATCCATAATATTATTTTTAAATAATATTTTATATTCA
>NW_022104341.1:41394225-41397604 GCF_000313985.2 Echinops telfairi
CTCTTCCTCCCCCTTCATTTTCTCCCGTGTGCTCTGATCAGACATGACCCTCTCCCTGAGTTGTAGTTTCAGTGCTTTCCTCTGAAGTCAATTCTTCTGGGCGGAGGGGTAGCTGTCCACATAGTTAGGATTGGGCTTGGCCCTTAGACCTCTGTACTGGCTCCCTGCTTCATTCCAGTATGTTGCATTCACATCTGCAATTGTAAACTTTAAAAATTATTTGTCATCTTATATCATAAGTGCTAGTCCAATAATCTCTGGGGAGAAAATACAATTACTTTTCCATGAATTTATTATCAGTTGTAAGTTTATGATGGTAGGTGACCTTTAATTTTTGCTTCTGTTAGCATTTCATGAAAAATCTTGGTAACTAATATTTGGCATATAGCTTTAATCTCATGACACGTTATCCTGTTTTTAAATTAGTAAGGCCTATCTCTTCTCAATATATGTTATACACATTTCAGTTTTTATTTATTTAATCATTTATTTCTAAGTATTGCTTTCTTTCCTTCCTTGCTTCATTCATTTCTTCCTTGCTTCATTCATTTCTTCCTTGCTTCATTCATTTCTTCCTTGCTTCATCCCTTCTCTCCTCTTCTTGCTTTCCTTCCTTCCTCCCATACAATTTTCTTGTCTCTCTGCCTGCATACCTACAATGTGAATACATTGCTTAACTCTTCTACCATGTACAGTAACAACAAATGAATGTTTGCTAGGGGCCATTGAGTCTGTTCCGACTCATAACAATCCTATGAGCAACAGAGTAAGCTGCTGCTGAGTCCTGCACTATCCTCACAATTATTTTTATGTTTGAGCTCATTGATGCAGAAGCTGTGTCAATCCATTTTGTAGAAGGTCTTTCTCTTAGGTGGAAGGACATCAGGTAACTTTTGCTACTTTTTAAAGCATATGTGGATATAATTTGTGGCATAGTTTTGAGCATCACAATAGTATACTAAACAGCACAGTAAAACAAACTCACAGAAAAGTCGTGGAACTTAATGGTAGGATTATGAATTTGTCATTCCTGCACATGTTACACACAGACACATATGTAAAACAACATAAACAAACAAAAATGCCTACCTGTTTCATTTTGTGAAACATCTGCTTAAGCATAAGAAGAAATGTTCAAATGATTAAAAAGATAAACAACAGCCTTAAACCTGGGTATATGTGAATGTAATTATTCAAATATTGTTTCCCTGGAATTAGTTCATTTTTCAAAGTGCTTGGAAGGATGACTGCTTTACTCAAGTTTTGATTCTGTGCTTCTTGGGGTGTTGGCCATCAGGTAAATATTGTGATTTTCTACAAAAATTTAAACTACAGTTATGATAACTTCTTTCTACCTGTCTTACACACATGAAGTCCAAGAGGACATTTACAACAGTGAAGTAGATTAGAAAACACAAAGGAATACCATGGTAGCCATTTGTACTGCAAACAATAATTTTAAAGCTAAGGTTCAAGTTGCAATATCAAAAGATTTAATGGGTTAAAGTTTTCTGCACTGAAAAAAAAAACAATGTTAAAAACAAAGCTTAGGATTTAAAAAAAATACCTATTGAGAAGTTTCAACCAAAAGGTGTAATGCTGGAATATCTTGCTTACCTTTGAAATGAAATTTAAAAGCCATCTACTTGTCAATCTACTGGAAGAGATCCATATTGCACTCTTTGCAGAGAAAGATACAGAACTTACCAAACAACATCATTACTAAACAATTATTTAAATTTTTGTGCCAGCCAGTGAAGTTAGTGCTGCATAAATTGAAGAATCCTACCAATATCTTCAGTCTGAAATTGACCAAACATGCAATAACATAATTATTGGCATTTCGAGGGCAAAAGTTGGAAACAAAGAAGAAGGAACAGTGGTTGGAAAATATGATCTTGGTGCTAGAAACTAAGCTGGAGATCACATGAAGGAATTTTGTAGGACCAATAATTTCTTTATTGCAAATAACATTTTCAAAAACACAAATAGCAACTATACACTTGAAATTCTCCTGATGGAATACAAGAAATGACATTGATTACTTCTGTGGGAAGAAACAATGGGGAGACTCAATAAACACCTTAAGACAGGCCAGAGGAACAGACCACCAATTGCTTATACATGTGTTCAGGTTGTAGCCAAAGAAAATGAAAGTAAATCCAAGAGAACAAAATATTACCTTGAATCTAACCCATCTGAATTTTGAGAACATCTCAAGAACAGATTTGCTGCATTCAAACTAATGACATGACCTGATGAGTTGTAGGAAGATATCAATAAAACCATTCATGAAGAAAGCAAAAGGTCATTTAATTGATATCAAAGAAAGAACATATTAGAGTCAATATCAGAAAAGATTGAAATTTCCTCTTAATTGTAGAGCAGCCATGGCAAATGGAAGAAATTATGAAGTGCAAAAGCTGAACAGAAATGTCCAAAAGGCTTCTCAAGAAGACGAAGTAAAATATTATAATGAAACACCTAAAGTTAGAAAATCAAAAAGGAAGAATATATTCAGAATTTCTCAAACTAAAAGAGTTAAAGAAAAAAGCAAACTTTGGAGTTTCAATATTGAAAGATTCTGTAGGAGGAATACCAAGGATTGCTAAAACAATGAACAAACGTGTCTTGGAAAAAGTATAGTCAGGGTGCTCCTTTAGAGGCAAGGATGGTGTGACTTTATCTCAAGTACTTTGAAAATGTCTGGGGACTGGACGGCCAGGCCCTAGGGAAAATGAATCCCTCAAGAAGGACATTATGCTTGTTAAAGTAGAGCCGTACAGAAAGAGAGGAAAGTCTTCGAAGAGATGTAACTACATCAATGGACTCAAGCATAAGAACAATTATAAGATGGTTCAAGACCAGGCAGTGTTTAAATCTGTTGTGGAGAGGGTTACTATGGTTAAGAACTGACTTGCTGACACTTAACAACAACACCTACATGGGAAAAACATTGAACTATGCAAAATCTCTGTAACTCACACTAACAACCCTTTCCTGTATTGGTCTGGATAAGAAGGTTGGGGAGACATTAATAGGATTCACTTGTGAGTAACTATTAACAGAATTCATTGGATTGCCACCCTACCGGGTATAAAATGAGCCCTCAGAATCAGGAGAATCGACAGAAGGGATTTTACCAGCAAGAGCCTGGAGTTGAGTGTATCCTCTGAACCTTAGGATCCTTGTGCAGCGAACCTCATGGATCCTGAAGACAGCTGTGATCTGAGAGGAGCAGCAGCAGAACCAGGATCAGAACATGAGCGAGTTGTGGGTTTCCTAGCACACAGACAAGTAAGCTGAGTGTTTGGCGGACTGGCAACAGACTTTGGGAGTAAGGTGCCCCTGGGCACTTAATTGGGGGAGCTAGGCTTGC
>NW_022104341.1:41399394-41401363 GCF_000313985.2 Echinops telfairi
TTACTATTAAAATTGATCTTGCATTTATCAACCATTCTCCAGTGCCTGCACCATGATTTCAGTCTAAGTCACAGGCATTTCTCATCTAATCGTCTAATTGTTTAACACTCCTACACTGTTGTGTTCCTCTCACGAATTCCTTATTTCCTCCATCCATTCAAAACATAGATATGATCATGGTGCTAAATCTCTCATCTCCACTTTAAAAATTCCAGGATGATTTTCCTGGCTTTCCTACATCTCCGTGTTTTAATCACTCTGTCCACGGACTCATTCTCTACACTCCAGGACATTTTCCCTTTCTTAGTTTTCTTGAAAATGTCATGCTAATTTCCATCATCCAGGTCACGTAATATATTGTAATTTTTTCCTTCAAAACAGTTAACAGTATTTGTATTTATATGTTTTAATGAGATTAGTTGTAAAAGTCTGTTTTCTTTTATTCCCCACTAGATGATAAGATATTTGAGGATAACACACACACACGTACACAGTGCATTTTCATCTAACAGTATGTTCTCAGCACACACTCCAATGCTTATTAGGCATTCAAGACTTTGTTACGTAATAAATTTACAAGAAAATGCAATTTCTTATAATTGGCTCTTAATTTTGTGATAACATATGAAATAGTTTAATAATTTTGACATGTAATCACATAATATAAAATCTATTCCCTTAAAATATACAATTCAGCATTTTTGGTATATTGATCAATTTGTTCATCTAATGCCAATATCCAATTACTGAAAAATTTTGTGGCCTCAAAATAAAAGTATTTCCATTAGTAGTCATTCCTTCACTGCACTCCTGTCTCAGCTTCCAGCAATTGCGAATTCATTTGGGCTCTCTACCCATTTGCTGTGAACATTTTATACAAACTGATGCATGGTTTTTCATGTATGACTTTTATCATTGCCAATACTCCTGTTATATCTCTCTTATGATTTTTTTATTCAAAAATTTAATTTGAAATAGAAAATGTTGGCTTGATGCTGGCAGTCCCTTGTTCACCTTCTACTTTGACAATCCCTAATTCTTTGTTGATATTTACTATTTGGTGAGACAGTGTTTCATTTTTACATTAGTCTTTTAGACAGTGTAATTTAGTTCTTTAAAATTATTTAAGTAGCATATTTAATATTTTTTAATCCTCTTGTTCTGTGCCTGCGCTTTCTCGGAGCTAATTCATATTGACTGTCTATTTCCCTATGTATAAGACAATATTCTTTATATGTCTTTTTTTTGTCATCGTTAAAAACTGAGCTTTTTAGTTGACATAATTTGGCTCTTCAGGAGATCAGATATAACCTTCTTCTCAGATCTGTTGTTGCTCTTTCATTGTTCGGTGACTTTCTTTAACTAAATATGTAAGACTGTATTCTTATTATGTGTGGTCACTGAGATCACTGTTTGCTTAGCTTAATGGTCAGCTAACAATTCAATAGAGACTTCCTTAAATGTTAATTTGTTTCCTAGTTTTGGCCAAGGCATCAGAAGCCTGAGTTGGGATATTGCTTCCATACTCACATGTGTAGTTTACAAATCTGCTCTAACTTTTCCTTCTTGTGTGCACAGGGACTGAAATGCAGGTAAAGATGACCATGTATGACATTCTCTGCTGTGTCTGTAGCATGTTTATAGTGCCATCACTATATGTGCCCTGTAAGACTGAAACTGTTCAGTTTTTCAAAAGCCCCTACAGACATCTCATCCTCCATATTTTTCTTTTAACATTTTGGTCAGTTACTTGTTGAACTCAATTTCACTCACTGCCTCAGGTATGTATGTTGAACAATTACTAATGATTGTTTCTGACAGTTGCCCTGGGGAAGTGATATTTGCATGGGGAGAGCACCAAGTCATGTTAAGCGAATAAAGTATATTAGATTTTCCAGAAAATTATTATAGAGGTAGAAAAATAACAATTCTATGAGAATGATGCTTTGGGAGTTCCTTATTGTTCCAC
>NW_022104341.1:41402416-41404243 GCF_000313985.2 Echinops telfairi
ATGTGGGGTAACTGCATTAAATAAAGTAATTTGGCCTACACTTTTGAAACACCCTGAAGTCTGTTCACTAGCAAAAAGTAATTATTCTATTATAAAATGCTACTTTACCAAATGTTTCTCTAATTTTCCTTTCATAGTAAACATCCACAGAGTTGAGGAGTAACGAGGGATGAAACTGTGGTAATAAGTGATAGAGTATGCCCCTTCCTCACTATATCTGTCTCTTTTTAAAATTAACATGCATCTCATCAATTTTACTATCCCACTTACTGGCAAATATAGTAGTTGGCATGGTAAAATATCGGCCATTCTGCTTTAAAATGATATACTCTTCATAATGTATTCTAAGGTATTATTAAACTGTTTGGGGAGGAGTTATATCTATTAACTAGAAGATAGATAGTTTTAATTATGTGACAAGTGATTGTGGAATTCTGTGTGAATGTGCATTGTTCTATTCTCTCCGTCCCCTGTACCTTCCATGTACGTAGATGCCAGGCTTCTCCTTCACTTTAGTTTATTATCCAACTATGATGAAAAGTTGGTGCTGGTACACTCATTTTTGTTCATTTATTAAGCATTTATATATTGAACAAATACTTTGTGCCAAAGACTTGGATAAGCACTGAGAAAATAGATCATGGTGCCCTACAAGAGACCGTTCTGCACATCTGTTCTCAACTACTGATTTGCTGCCCTCATCCAGATAGTAGAAATTGCCTCTGGGGGAGTATTTAGCTCATGGAATACAGGATCACCACATATTAGGGCTTGATTTTTGTTGAAGACAACAAATCACTCCCATAAAGGGACTCCGTCGGTTCAGCAATGTAGGTTGGAACTGTGTGAAAACTGAGCGTTTCTAAGATTCTACTCGTTTTTAAATGAATATCAGCAAGCCACAACGTTTATGACAAGGGGCCTCGTATCATTGTCCAAGGTTTCCCCAAAAGAACACAAAGTTGTGCCTCTTCCCTTCAGGACAACATACAATGTACCCAGCTTCCGTGAAAATAGTGTGTAACGTTGTAACATTTTCTACAAACATAATGGTTAGATGTTAAATAGATTTCCAATAACTTATCCTGACAAGTATGCAGGCCCATATTTTGATCATTATTTTGAGAAAAGCGTTATTTGAGGCTCTGTTTATTCTAAAAATTCTAGGTATTAAGGCACAATTATTTTGTCTGTTCATCTACTTATTTGGATATATTATAAGAAAAAATAAGAATTTTAAGGTACACTGCTTAAAAAATTAGTGAAATCCCTAGGATAGTTGTAGTACTTGAAAAATTCACATTTTTATAGAAATATATTTTTTAATTGGGCAAAGGCATTTATGTCCCCATAATGACAATATACCTGCTCATTCTCTAAGGATAGCAAGGACTATCCTAGGAGAATTTCATTGAGAAGCCTTACATCATCCACCTCATCACCCTTTTAGACCCCTTCACACTTTAGAACATTGAAAAGGAACACAATTTGAGTCCTTGACTATCTCTAAATTGCTGTTTTAATGTGCTGTCAATCAAAGAGTGAAAAATTCATTGGTAGAAGGATTAGAGAAATAGAAGCACCGCCTTCTGAAGTGAATCAACCTAGATGAAAGATATGTCAAAAAACGATAGCGTAACCTTTTGATATTTTTTTCCCTTTTGATATTTTTGTTTAATTAAGGTTTATATTATTTTGTAGCAATACTCTATACTGTTACCCTTGTATTTGCAGGTTTTCTATGCAAGCAAATATTTTTATGCTAAGTTATTCCTATTAAAACAGAAAAGCTAAATATTAGTAAATTAATCACACCACATTCATTCA
>NW_022104341.1:41408350-41419549 GCF_000313985.2 Echinops telfairi
GTGAATTTGTTTTCACACTAACAGGAGTAATTAGTTTTCCTTTAATAAATCAAGGTGTAGACACAAAAGACACCTTTAATTTCTTTAACGGATACAGTATGTATTAGAGATAAGGGATAAATCATCTAGAGATGAAGATATTGTGAAACCAAGGTTCCAGGAATTGACAAAATATTGATAAAAATGCTTCCACCAATGCATGTGATGCTGGAAGTTCTCACTTGGTGAGGCAAGACATTTGGATGATATTTACCTTGGCAAATGACCAGATCCATATATGTGCTCAGTAATTGCTAGGAGATGTGATCAACTGGAATGAGGTTTTTATTAATATCCTTAGTATCATACACAAATAAAGTTTTGCAGAAAATAATTTTTAAATGCTAGTAGCTATACATTGACAGTGACCTGTCAGAAATGGAAGCAGGTGAAAAATGGAATAAAGTGAAAGTGTTTATGTCAGCGTGATCTTGGCTGAGAGCAGAAAAGTGCTTATCTGGGTTTTACTGACTAGGCAAAGGTATTCAGCTCTTTGAATCACAGCAAATTATGGGAAGCATTATAAAAAATGAGAATTCCAGAACACTTAATTATGCTAATGTTAAACATGCTCATGAGCCAAGAGACAGGGTTTAATATCAGAGAAGATTGCGTCTAGGTACTGTTTTTTCACCACATTTATTCTGTATAGTGGGCCACCAATGACACAATCTTCGGGGCTGAAAGAGAAAAGGACTTGAAGCATTCACTGATGATTATAAAAAAACACAGCCTTCTGAATAGGTTAAATATTAACTAAAAGCAAACAAATATCCTTACAAACAGGTCCAACATCACGATGAATGGAAAAAACGTTGTGATTGTCAAGGATGTAATCTTACTTGGGACTATCATCAAGGCTCCTGGAAACAAGTCCCACAGTCTACCAGCACAGGGAATTGGGCACATCTGCTCCACCAGGCCTCTTTGGAGTATTAAAAAGCAACTTTGTCGACTAAGTTCTTTAACTCAAGACAGGCATTTTCAATCACCTTGTATACATATGAAACTAAACAAAGAATTAAAGTGACCAAAGAAGAATTGAGCCTTTGGATTATAGTGTTGCCAAAGAATATTGACTATAACTGCGCTAAGAATGAAAAAGAGAGAGAGAGAAAAACCTGTCTCGGGAGAGTCAGAATGTACAATTAGAATGCTCCTTAAAGTGAGAATGGCGAGACATCACTGAAGGTTCTTTTTAACATGTTATAAGGAGAAACCAGATCCCTGAGAAAGACATTATGCTTGGTAAAGTTGTGGGCAAGTGAAAAAGAGGAATCCTCTTTTTTATTGCTCATTACCTGCCCTCATGAAGTGATCTCTAAAGATGTATGTGATCGCTGTGTGGGGAAGAAATCAGATGGTGCCCTGCTATCAGAGAGAATAGTGTCTGAAGTCTTAAAGGTTGCCTTAAAACAAGCATCCATGTAGGTAATGCATCAGCTAAGTCTACCTGGAAGGCACATATAAGCTCATGTTACTCAAGGATTGTAAATAATAAAAGCGAAGATCAGAAAAGGGAACTGTTATAAGCCTTAAATTCTGACAGTCTCATTTGCAGAATACTACAGATGGCAGTGAAAGCCCAAATATCTGTTTTTGGAGACCCTACACAAATTTTACCTCTATTGAACTCTTGACCATTGACAAGGGATGTGAATAGTTTTGCTCTCTGACAGAGTATAAGGCAAAGTGGATTACTGCAGGTATTGTGGGGTTAAAATTGAACATACTATCACTTTTCCCCTTTTGACCCATTTAAAATTTGTTTTACTTTTTATTATCTTCTGCTTCATCTTGGATTGAGGTTTTTCTGTGTTTTATTTTGTTGTCATTCTTGAGGTTTTAAATTGAATTTTCTTTATATGAATTCTGGGATAGGTAATCCATAGTATTAGTAACTAGATGAATACTTTCTTAGGGCTATAGAAGGGAATGTTGAAGGTAGTGAGAAGCCAATAATCATGGGTCCAAGAATGAAGAAAATGTTCTAAAATTGATTGGTGTGATGATTGCAGAACACTTTTTAATATATTTAAACCATTGGTACTTGAATTATGTGCCAATAAAATTGCTTAAATGATGCCTCTATTTCCTCATTTTTCTTTTTTCTTGCATTAGATTTACTTTTAAATATGCATTATTTGGAAAATACTCATACTTTTATATTAAATCCATTAACTACATAAAGCTTATATTCATCATATTATATTGTGCTATTCACAGTATATTGGAGTTAATTATATTGCAGTGTATGATCCTTAGAATATTTAACTTCAGAACTTATGACATTTGCATCCAGAAAACACAGAACCTATTATGCTTAAGAAACTGTTCAACAGCCAATCAACTTCTCATGTCCCATAGCACATTGAGATCGCATTGTATATGGTACTGGAGCAGCATAATATTTGGTATTTATTTTCAAGTGCTGAAAAACATATTTTTTTGTCTTTTTTCAAATTTTCATTTCTTTTAGATTAAAAGTAATTGCACAGAAATACTTACTGTAGGTTATGATATTTATAAAAATAATATTTATTCAATGAATTTATATTAGCTAGAAAAATTGGGTAAATATGAGCTTCTAGTATATTGTGCTGTTACATTTAAATTCCATTAGAATGTATTAATAAATATATATATTTCTTTCATGAAAATAAATAAATTATTTTCAATTGCTTGGCAGCATAGTAACAATTATACATAGATGACATGAGATGTACTTTTTGAGCAGTCTTTTGTTTTGATCAATTGATAAATATTAAAGCCAGCATTTATAATTGTTAAAACTATTTTTAAATTAATATTGTAATGATTCAGAATGTATTCAATCAAGATCACAACTGGCTGAACTGAAAGAATTAATATTTAGTTTCATTATAGAGTGCAGTATTGAGCTCAGAAGTACTTTTGCTTCATATTATGTTCATAACACAAGCTTAATTATGATATTGCAGAGTAAATTCAACTTCACATTGTTATCTTGGGGAGCAGAGAAATTTTGCTAGGAAAATGTTGACATTTTCCTAGACTGTTGCTGATTTAATAATCAAGCTAAACCGCTGCATCAAAATAATCACACAAAATATAAAAAGCTGTGCCACCACAATAATGTTGATGTCTCATTGAATTAGCCTGCCAACCGTGTCTCATATAGCATTATATCTCAATAATATTCTAGTTACATCTTAAGGGAATGTGTTTTATTATAAATAAATGTGGCTATAAAACATATTGTTAGTGAATGTAGAATCCAAGGTTTTTTAAATTCCTAATCCTATAATAAGAATTAATTGACTGACACTGTTGACTTCCTATAGTTTCAATGATGACCAATGAATAATGCTTCAATAAATTACAGTTTAAATACCAAAAATGAGTTCTAAGTTTCACAGATATGATGCAGTACAGTGCACCATGTCTGTGACTTCATACTGTGAGAACTGACCAACTCCCCACTTGCTGATGTAATTCTCTGTAGTTCAAGTCTTGTTGGGATGACAGAGTTTTGCATTCGATGCTCATTTCATTGGCACAAAATTAATTAGTAATAAATGTGGAAATTGCATTGTGACGTAGTTATAGATCTCTGTGGGCCATTGTGTTATTTAAAGAGAATGCAATATTACTAGATTGAAAACATAAAATGAATTTAAAATATCATTCAAATAGTGCTTTTGAGTTTATAATTGTACTTGCAGGGGAGCTGCATCTCCTCATATTTTTAAAAAAACTTTGTCCCTTAACATGCTTTAAATATTACACAACATATGGACATTTCGACCTGTAGTTCAGTATTATTATATGTGAATTATCACCTCTTAGGAATATATTATTGATCTAAACAGCATCCAAACCTGCTTGAATCTTTATAAAAATCATGGGCTTTATGTTATGTTACCTTGTTCACATTAATGCATACTAAGGCCATCATGAGACTTTCAAACACCTCTAAGTCACATTCTAAGCTTATGATAGATAATCATTCCACCTATGTTACATAAAGAAATAAATGAACATAAGTGATGTCCTTCCCTGTTAGGTACAGATTTATTTATTTATTTGTTGGTATCATTTATTTGATGAAAAGGAAACCAAAATATTTGCCACTGGAGTATTTGAAGGTGGTGTTTCTAAATTGTTATACTTGAGTCTATGTGTGCATGTTTAAAACTGATACTTTTATAATAATTTTTGTGATATATTATGAGATGATTTCATTGACCTTTCTTCAGTGATAAAGGAGGTATTACCAAAATCTTCCACAGAAAAAGAAACTACAATTGTGACTGTAAACAAAGCTAACTCCACTGTGGTGTCAGCCACTAACTGTAGTTTCTTGCACAGAGAGCACACAAAGTACAGTATATTATTAAATATCTTTGCCTTGCTATCACTCTTTATGCTAAACTAGAAATTGTTTATACAATATTTTAATCATATAATATTTTAAATATTGAGTTATCTGGCAATCATTTGGCCAAGAGGGAGCTTCTATTTATTTTTGTGAGTTTTAAAATCAATTTATTTTTACTAAACAACCATGTAAGAATAACTCAAATCAACTTCCAAGAAAAATGATGGGACACTCCTTAGTGAAAGATTGGTGTCTTTGAAAACACTGGGAAGTAATGGTGATGGCTAACCAAAACTAGTTGAATGCATTCAATTTTTTAATGTTGCACGCAATTTTAGCACACACTCCTTCGTTACTTACTGAATTTATTTAAAAGATACTTATTGAGTATCTACACGTGTCCTTTTATATGCTTGATGCTGGAGATACAGTATCAGGGCCCTAGGTGTTAAACAAATCATGATACCCCAAAGTATTTTACTACAATTGTGAGATGTTAGAAATGATAAAGATTCCATAAAAAAAGGGACATTTTCTGTAACAGTGTGTTATGTGTTGGATTGCTAGCTGCAAAGTCAATTATTCAAATCCACTAGCTATTTGCGGGAGAAAGACAAGGTGATCTGCTCTTCAAAGATGTGTGGTCTCAGACATGCTACGGGGCAGCTTTACTTTGGTCTGTAAGCCTACAATGTGTCAGAATGGTCTGGATGCCAGTAGATTGTGGCTAAAACACAGGTCAAAGGGGAACTTTTAATATAAGTGAGCAGAGTTCAGAACAAAATTACGTTCTTAAAGAAATAATAGAAGATTGAGAACAAGTTACTTAAGTGAGATGAGAGGGTGGTTCCAGACATATGAAACAACAAAGGTAATATTTGTCAGGACTCTTTCTCTCCACATATCAAAAAGTATAGCACAAACAACACTAGCACAACTACTGCTACAATTGTAGTCATTGGTTTTACTGCGATCCAATAGATCGTATGCTGTGTGGGAACCCATACAGCATACAATTTACTCATCCTTGAAATACTGGATTGAAGGAGTATCTTCATAGAAATATATTTTCCATAAAACACATATTCAACTGTGGGGAAATAAATATGCATTACTCAACATTCAAAATTTAGAATTTCATGCAAGTTCCAAACTATCTGACTTATAAATATATCTACTATTTTAAAAGATTCACTCTCTTCTCCATGCATTGGCATTTAGAATAAAGTAAATGAGCATGTAAATATTAATCAGGGAACCATTTTTGTAGGTCTTGCTGCAGCTTGTCTGTAACTAGCCCAAATTTAAGTTTCCTTTTATAAAACGGGAATGAGTATTAACTCAGAGTTACATTGTGATAGTATAATTGGGTAATATATGTGAGTAGTTTGAGTTACGAAAGTTGTTGTAAGGTGAATGAACAAGATGTCATTATTATTAGATTTCCCATGCATATTTGGATTTTTCTGATCATTGATCAAATATCCTTTTATTGGAATGCTTACAGAATGTTTTTTCTGTTCTTTGATGAAAGCATTAATTCATCGCCAATTATATCTTTGAGGATTTCTCCCACCCTAGAACAAGTTGCATCGTGATTACTCGGTGGCCTGCGATCCGGAAGGTCTGTCAGAGCCCCTTCTGAGAGGGAAAGCCTGGCTTTTCTTCTCAGTCAAGTCCGTGTCAGAAATTCACAGTGACAGTTCTGCCCTGTCCCACAGGGTTAATATGAGTCGGCATCGACATGATGGCAGTATGTTTGTTTTCGATTTTGGAGAAGTTATCTGTATCTTCCATCTCTAAGATCCTTTGTATTTCTGAGCTGGTATTTATTGACTTCTGTAAATATTTTAATGTTTATTTCAAAAGCATAGTGTATTGATGTTGAAGGGCAATTAAAATCCGTTTGGTTCACCAGATTTCTAACGTTTGAGTCTCCTCTAAATCATTTCAAACATACATGTCAAATAAACTTTGCTGAACAGCCTGACTAACAGTTAATTTGGTATCTTTTGATTAAGTCTATTTACTTCTTGACATCTCTAAGAGAAAGTTATTCTTTAAGCTGAAACAAATATGTTAAATTTCTTTCATATATAGCAATTATTTATTTATCCTCTCCATTTTCTTCCCGCTTCCTGGCAAAGCAAAATTTTAGTTACTTTAGTCATATGAGAACTGCTAACTCTTCTAAGTTCACAAATTTCTCTCAAAATAGAGCATTAGTTTCTAAATGTAGTGTTCAACCACAAAAAGTGATTATCTTTCATTTTAACATTATGTACTTCTAGTGTAATACAATATGGGATCCAACATTTTGTTACATTCTTTATAATCATATCGCATTGAGATTAATGTACCCTAAATCTCATGTCATATTTACACATGACATTGATAAATAATACATATACATCGTAGGCTACTATAGTATCCTTTTCTGTATAATCTCCACTCTTGCAATGGCTGACCTTTGCTAAATGACTTTCCCTCAGCACGAGGCATGGTTTGTTCTGTTGCGCATGGAGTTTCACTGCAGGTCAAAACCGACTGAACAAAACCCAACAACAGAAGTTTGGTGAAAGAAAATAAACCAATGGAAAAAGTACATTTTCTTTTCTTAAAAATACATTAAGCTGCATACAATCAAAAACCCAATTTCTATCTCATTTTAACTTTATCACAATCTTCAAAGTAGATCTAAGGATGATTTAAGGTTATGATTTTCATTTTTAGATATTAAAATTCAGAAACAGATGTATCTATCAATTATCAAAATAAATATAACTGTATAACAAATGATGAAAAAGATATTATTTAAGGAAATGTGAAAAATGTGATATTTTTGCAATTTTGATGTGACTGTTCATGCAGGTACAGAACTACTTTATAAGTTGTACAAACATGAACACTTACTTATTTTTTAATTCTGTAAATAATGAGATACCCTCTATTTGAATTACTAAGAGAGAAAAAAGTATACAGCATTGTGGAAATCTTAGAAGTAGTTTTATATTTCTAGGGCATCATACACTTTCAAGTATATTATAAGGTGGCTATAAAATATCTAACAAAATATACTTGTCACACTTTCTTTTTCCCATAATTTTATTCTTTATGATGCAGAGATTTGAGAATGACATTTCTTTTCATGTGTTTCTATCAACATGTACTTTTTCACTCTTCCAGATTTAAAATTTTAAAAAACCAACACTAAACTAGGTAAATGTTTCTATTCTGTGGAATATTAAACCACTCAAACAAATACATATTCTTTTAAAAAATCATTTTCTCCAGATATCTTTGTATTGTATTAGTTTAAATAACACAATGACAATGTTTTCCATAAACAGTGAAGTGTTCTGCACTTTAAGGAAACAAAATATTAACATTACAAAAGTCATTTTTGTCACTAGTCATTTACAGAGAACAAAATCTTCTTAGAATGAAAGGATTTTTGCCCACTTAAAAGCTGCATAGCAGAACTTGACTATCAAAGAAATTGCCACATGAGCCATGATTAGAAATCTATAGAATTAAGGAAGCTAAATAATGAACTGGGACAATGACAAAATAGATGGCATATTCTAATTACACTGGTTTTCTAGCCTGAGATGTTTAGAGTTGAGGAAAATTTAAAGTGACAAAAAATAACAGGGGGGATGTGTACATCGACTCCAGGCCTCATCCTATAAAAGGTATGTTAGGAAAATAGAGTCCACACTTGGTCATGGCTGCAAGGAGAGTCTGACCAGGAAAGGAGAATCAAGTCACTTCAAGGAGATCATGAGACCATTCATAGAAACAGTTTAAGGTAGGATTTCAGGTAAGGGGAGTTTTTATTGCGATACTAATTTAACAAAATTGGTTAATTAACAAAATTACTGAGCACAGTCTGAGTCTATTTACATAGTCCCAAGCTCTAACCCTATTATGAGCATTCAGTGAATGTTAGATAATTTAATCATAATACCATGATACTCAACAACATGGCAGTTGCCCTTCGGGAAGATGAAAAAAGAAATTAATGTGCAGCAGTGCAAATACCTTCTTTAAAAACAACTCAAGATAAAAATAAACAAATATAAACAAAACAAAAGCAAAGCTTTTGATTTTCCAGACACTTATTTTTAGTTTCTCTAATGTCGACTCCTTATCTTCTTTCAGAGCCTCCTGGATAGTCAAACTCTAGCCAACTAAAAGATCAATTTGGTATAAGGATAAGTAAAAGGGCATTGCTGTAAAATAATAGAAATATATACTAAACAGAAATGTCAAAATAGTTAGCTATTGCTTCTCAATCTATGCTCCAGCTGGGTCTATATATTTCTGAAGGCACTCAATCTCTCTGAACCTTTCCTGGAGAATTATTCATTCTTCAATTTACCACATCAAAGGCAGTTTCAGCAGCCTTGAGGGGCTCAAATAGTTTTCCTTTTAACGACTCTTCCAATTGTGTGACCAAAATGAAGTATGAGTTAATGAAGTGCGATTCCCCAACAAGAATTCTGGTAAGACAGCAGCTACTGCCCCCAGAGGATGAGCAGGTATATCGATGTGAGGGGAAGAAGAAAACAAACAACAGCTTCTTGCAACTTCTTTCCTGCTCTTCCTCTCCCAAAGCAATTTCTAATTTTCTTAAAACTTCTTCACTATAAGCTCCCACGATTTTCCTATGTCCTCCAAGAAAATTTATAAAGATTATTCCTTAGGATCCCATCAAGCAGTCATCCTCCCCCGTTGAGCTAATTTCTTTGCCTTGGATGTAACTGGCCCAGGAGATTGCTTCAGAAGCCACTGTTTGGATCAGACCAAGGGTGTGTGAGACACTGTGAGAGAGCAGGGCAGTCTTACTGAGAGCCCCTGTCTGCAGCCACCCACTCATTGCCAAGACATGGGTTTCATTTGGAACACGCCTGTGCACTTAAGAACTTCAACCCCAGTAGCACACCTTTTTACTTACTCCTGGATTTATGTCACATTGGAAATAGCTATCCTAATCCCAGAGCTTTGCCCAGTGTGAAAACCAGTGGAGGAAAAGACAGAAGCAGACATTTTACTGAAGAGGTATACAGATGGAAAATATGCACATGAGAAGACTTTCTGCTTAACTAACTATAAGTGAAATATAAATCAAAACCGCAGTAGATATTACTGCATACCTGTAAGAATAACTGAAATGATATAGAGACAAGGCTTAGTGCTGGTCAGGATGCAGAGAAACGTTGCAGAGAGGAAGGTGAGAGGACCGTGCTGCTCTGCGAAGCGCTGTGGCAGCTTCTCATCTATGTAATACCGCAGGGATCTACCATGATTTAGCAATTGTCCTCCTTGGACTCTATCCTGAGAAATGAAAATACACATTCGCACTAAAATCTTCTGACAGCAATTAGTATTTGTATTTAGTATTAGTATTCTCAATATTGCAAGAAAGATGGCTTCTTCTACTCCCTTTCAGCATTAGTCTCAGAAACTCGCAGGAGTGGTTCCCTGCCCAGCATCGCTGTGAGTTGGCATAGACTCAATGGGAGTGGGTTTCTTGTTTGCTTGGTTGAGTTTGTTGTGTACTTTTTAGTTTTAAAATGAAAGTACCAGTACTTTTATAAAAATAGACGAATGCTAAACAAACACAAACAAATTAAAATGTGATACATCCACAACAGATTATAATTCAGTGACGAAAAAGAATAGGTTTTTGATACAGACAACTTGAAGGAGTCTCAGGGGAATTCTGATTACAAAATCCCAGTTCCCCCCAATATTATCTACTCTATGGTTCCATTTGCGTAATAGTCTTGAAACAACAAAGCTGCAGCGATATGGAGCAAATTTGTGGTTACCAGGAATTACAGAGTGGGTGTGAAATGTCAGGAACGAGGTGGATGTAGTTACAACAGGACAGAACGAGGGATCTTTGCAGTAGCACACCTGTTCAGTGTCCGCACTATGGATGTGGATGCACAAACCTACACATGCAATGAAATTACGAGGCACTAATACACACACATGTGAAGCTGCGGGAATCTTTGAGTGATGAATGATAGGAATATTGTATCAATGTCCATTTCCTGGGGATGACATTGCACTGTAGTTTGCAAGCAGCTCCCATTGGGATCAACTGGCAAAAGATAGAAAGAGTTTGTCTGTCTTATTTCTCATAACTCCATGTGGGTGCACAGTTTCTCGAAATAAAAATAAATCTTATTAAAGGTACAAAAAAGAGTAATGGGTGCAAAACAGTATTGTTATGGAACATCTTTGTGAAATGAAAGAAATTTAGGATTAAGATTTAGTTCACTGGATTTTGTAGTGTGGTCTACCTGGGTAAGTATACACCTGGTTTTACTTTTAGAAAATCAGGAGTCAATTTAGTGTCATGAAATTTAATCCAAATAATTTAACAATGTTCATTGATCAGAAGACGTGGTAATGACAAATACATTGTTGGAAAGGAAGAGAAGAAGTACAATTACTAACTTGAAATATCTTGACTGAATTAAGCAATTCATCCTATTATGGAAAAAACACATATCTTCAATATCTCAAATGTAAGATTTCAATATTGGACTGTCTTAGGAATAGGAAACTATATTTGTAAGTAGATTTCCAAAATTTTCTTTGGCATTAAAGTAAACGTTCCAAAGATGATTCACTTCCAAATGATGCTGCAAAACTCCGAATGACCCCACCAAGGCCTTGCTCTGCCGATGGCTAACAGCTAACACTTTGAGCTTAATAATTTTATAAAATTATTAATAAATCAATAATTTTATTAATATTCATGAAATATTAAGAGTGACATA
>NW_022104341.1:41422940-41429182 GCF_000313985.2 Echinops telfairi
GCCCTGAAAATGGGTTTTGGGTTTTCACTGTTATCCATAGCCTTCCGCAAACTGGGTTTTCAGAATTTAAGCTTTAATATACTCCCTCCTCTGGGTTTGGTTTCTATGAATAATAAATCTTGGATCACCCTGGTTAGTGTGCTTCTTCTAGGTGGACTTAGCCAACATCTCACTTTAAATGGCCACTTATTTTAAGAAAAACCTTTAAGACCCCAGCTGTCCTGGCACCATCTGCTTTCTTCACCATAAGAAAAATAGACCATTTTAGTGAATGAATGCCGCTGCTGTTAACCAGCCCATGGGTCCTATGCCAGTCTCATGTTTGCTGCTAGGTGTGAGATCATTGTTACAGACACTGTGTCAGCCCATCTCTTCCAGAGTCTTACTCTATTCCACTCTCCTAAGTTAGTAAAAGGCCAGCCATTCACAACTGTCAGCGGCTGCTCGGGGAAAGGTGAGGCTTTCACTCCTGGAAAGAGTTGCCGTCTCTGAAACCCACAGGGACAGTTCTACCCTGTCCTGTAGGGTCCCTAGGAGTGAGAATCAACTAGTTCACTGCACAGAATCATGATGGCGAAGACGGACATTCAAAGGATCCCTTCCCTTGGGACCACACTCGACATCCATAAAAGCAGCACTCTTAAAATAAAAAGATATATTGCAATGGGCAAAACTGTCACTTGGAAGACTGTCGCAAGTCAGGGCATTTTTAATTGCCTTATTACATGCATACATGGGAAATGAAAAGGGAAACTTGGAGAAGAAATGGTGCATTTTATTTATTCATCATTTTTATGATCCACAAAGTTGAATGCCTTTGAATAATCAATAGAGCACAAGTAAGCATATTTATGGTTTTCTCCGATTTGAGCCAAAATCCATCTGATTTCAGCAACAGTGTCTGTTGATCTATGTCCACTTCTGAATCTGGTGTGTTTTTGCCAGTTCCTGTCCACGTATTGTTGCAACCCTTGTTGAGTGCTCTTCAGCCAGATTTTACTTGCATGTGATATCAATGATATTGTTTTATATTTTTCACATGCTTTTTGGTAATTTTTTTTATTTGGAATGGGTACAAATATGGATCTCGTCTAGTCAGTTGGCCAAGTAGCTCTCTTCCAAATTTCCTGGCACAGAATAACAAGTGTTTCCAGTGCTTCATCGGCTTGTTGAAACATTTCAATTGGAATCCTGTCAATTCCTGGAACCTTGTTTATTGTAAATGCCTTCAGTGCAGCTTGGCATTCTTTCTTCCATGCCTTTAGTTATTGATCATAGTCTACCTCCTGAAATGGCTCGAGGTCTGTCAGTTCTTTTGGATACACTATGTAGCTATGTATTCCTACCACCTTTTTTTTGTTGTTTCCTGTATTGTTCAATATTTTGACCATAGAATCTTTTAATATTGCTATTCGATGCTTGAGTTTTCTTCAGTTCTTTCATTGTGCTTAATATGTTCTTTCTTTTTGGTTTTCTAGCTCCAGGTCTTCTCATATTTCATTGTAATACCTTACTTAGTCGTCTTGATCTGGACTTTGACAATGTTTGTTCTGTACTTTTACTTCATCTACCCACCCCCTACCCCAGTTTGGCACAGCTACCCTACAATTAAGAGCAAGTCTCACAGTGTCTCCTGACATCCACCTTGATGTTTTCTTCTTCTACATTTTCAGTGATCTTTTTCTATCTTCATGCCATGTTGTGGATGTACTCCCAGAGCTTATTGGGTCTTCTGTATTTAGTATTCACTGAGTCGCATCTGTTCTCTAGATGTCCTTGAAATTCAGGTGGGATACCCCAAGGTCATATTTTGCTCTCATGGTCTTGTCATCTTCTCCAGCTTCAACTTGAATTTACATATGAGCAATTGAAGGTCTGTTCCTGGTCTCTTTTCAGCTGGTGATGTTATTCTCTCCATCATCTTTCCCACAGAGGTGGTCTATTTGATGTCTGTGTATTTCACCTGGAGAAGTCTGCAGTTATCGTTGCCATTTATGTTTTTGAAAATGAATTCTTTGCTATCAGTCAGTTCTAAAAATGAATCTATGAGGCCTGCTTTTACTCTGACCACATGAGGTTTCCATGAGTCAGTGTAAATTTGACAGCAATCTGTGTATACTGCATTACTTCAAAATGCTTACCCCCTCTTAACCCCAGTTCTGCCTCTGTCTCAGCTCAAATCATGTTTGATTCTAAGCAGAATACATGATCAAGATAATAAGGGATTTGGTGTAGAAAGTTCAATAAATAGAGGTTTTAGAAATAAGCAAGATATAAAATATAAAGTATTTTTATCCTGTTTTAGGGAAAACGCTTTGCCATAACCAATCATGTCAGTAGATTTTACATTTATTTTGAAACAGAAGTTTTTCCCCTTTACATTCCTTCTCCTTAATCCCATGAGTAAATTATCATGTGAGTAAAATTCAAAATTATTTCAAATTTTATTTTAATAGCTAAAATATCAAAAGCTTGTCTGCCATCTATTTAAGATCCCACCCCCCAAGAAAAAAGCCCTAGCAAATGCTAAATGTTATGTGTCAAGTGCATATGCACTTAAGACATTGTTGTTGAAGTTCTTGCTGTTAACCTTTAACCTCATAGTGTTTGGATAATAACTTATTCATTAAACTGTTAACTCCGTTTCCTGCAGGATTTACCTATTAATTTTTAACTGGGGCCAAATTTCCAGATGTCCTTCTCCCACTGAATTCTTAAAGTTTCTCTTCCATTGTGCTTAACTGTTAACTTCTTGAGTCTCAGAATCAAGTAGTTAACATCTAAGAAAGTTCCATCTTTATAACTCCCCAAGTAAATACGACATCATTCAGAAGTTATTCACTTTGGACAAATTCATTACTCTTTAAAAATATAATTTCATGCTGTGTAGAAAGTGTGTCAGCTCAACTTATTTGTATGTTTTGTTTCCACTATAATACTCATGTTTTTCAAGTTATTGAAGTATCGCCTATTTGTAATTTCATTTTCCTTTATTTTCAACTCACCAATACACTCAAGTACTAACATTTTCCCTACCCTAATCTTGACTAGAAGATCCAGGAAAGCTTTAAAAAGCCAAGGCAGTTGCCTGATTCTTCTATGGGTCATTGTGACTTCTGCCATGACAAGACACTGCTTAATTTTACTGCCTAACGTTATAATCCACTGTATTGTTGTGTTCTTCATAATGTTTGTGATTGTTGTTGTTATTGATAACTTCTTGTGTTTATGCACAACTAATTCTCAATGTGATAATGTAGAAGCTATTTGATCTACAACTTTATCTCACACAGACTTGCATTCATGTAAACTGAGCTTGTGATCATTAATAAAACCAAGTATGTTTGTATGAGAGAGAGAGAGAGAAGAGAAGGAAAAAAAAGAGAGCTAGGTGATAATTTAATCTAGGTGTTAACCCTGGGGTCTTGGGAAAGTTCCCTTTTAAGTAATTAAATTTTTATTAACTCACTTCCTCTTGCAGGTATTCACCCGTTAATGTAGCACACTGTTCTGTATTATTTTAAGCTGTTAAACTGTTGTTACATTTTCTCCCTGTGGTGCCTGTGTTTTATCAATGAATAAAGCATTTTTGAACAAATGAAATCACTTTATTAGAAGCTTTGAGTCCTTCCCGAATTTGAAACACTCAATAAACATAAAGGAAAATAAAATGTTTTAGGTTCCTATTGTATAAAAATATGTCTGAATTCAATATTATCCATTCAATTTGAAGATTTTAGTTCTAGAAAGTAATGAGTGTGAAGATATTCACTCTTTTATAGATATGCGTATAGAGAGTCCACGGGAAGCAACAGAATGGACAAACAGTGTACTCGAAGATAGATAAGGCTGTTTGTTTTTTTGTCCTCTAACTAGTAACTGGTGACAACATAAATGTTAAACACAAACCATTACAGGGATTAATTCATAGAGCTTTAGTTTGCATCCAAGGTCATGCGTAGTGCAAACAATAAGTTACGGCCAGGCAGGCTCTAGCAGTAATTAAGGACCACCTAGGGTGGGGGTGAAGCTGCAGGTGGCTCCATCCCCAGGAGGTCTGCAGTCACTTCAGCGGTCCTCCTTGGAATGCCTTCTTCTTCAGATAAATTAAACAAAAGTGGATTTTCTCCCCTTTAGGGAGCAAACAATCCATGGCTCAGATCCTGCAGCCTAAGCATTTCCTCTGTTAAAATTGCAACCGAATCCCCACTAAACAGCAATTAGCATTTTAATAGTATTAATAACATTCATGATTTTAACAATCTGAAGCTTTCTGCTTTTATTGATGTCTTTTGTTGCAATTTTGTCTAATAGTCTGCCCAGGGTAGCAAAACATAACCAATTAGAACATTTGCCAAACAGCAAGAACTCTGGATATTCTAATGATGTGCCACTAAATATAAAAGTGGTTGTATGGAAATCATATTTTGAGTCAACAAGACCAGGGTATGTGCTGGAAATTTAAATTGGATATGATTTCAAAGTTAGGGTTACTTGATCAAGGCTCCATCACTAGTATCAGATTAGACCGTTTAACTCTAACAGTCTTACATAGAACTCTTGGAAGTCTAATTGTAATGTTTACAGAAACCATTGAGAAAACTGGGTAATTTTTGATTCATAATTTATTGTACAGTTTGTCTAGAAAATCTTTTTTTATCATCTAATACTAGTTAGATTTGCTATATAAATGAGGCGTCCTTGCATGTTGTAAAGAGTTAACATACTTAGCTGATAACCAAAAGGTTGGAAGTTTCAGTTCACCCAGCAGAATCATTGAGAAAGACCTGGTGTTCTACTTTTAAAGTAGTAGTCATTGGAAAGATTCTGGAGCCTAATTTTACTTTAACATACGTAGGATCTCCACAAGTCAGAGTTAATGCAATTAGTATACACACTTTGTTGTGTTGCTTGGTGCCATTCCAATGCAGAGTCACTTTATGTGACAGGTTACCATAGGAAATACGTTTCTTGACTGCAAACTTTAAGAAGCAGATCTTCAGACCTTTGTTCTGCAGAACGATAGGATGGGTTGGATTCCAGCCACCCACCCATCCTCTAGCAGCTGAGTGCTTAATAGGCAGGCCATCAGGAAACCTGATACAAGAACCACTGCTGTTCTCACTACCATCGAATCTATGCCAACCCATTGCAACTCCCTAGGACAGAATAGAATTGCCCCTCTGAGTTTCCAAGCTTATAACTGCTAACAGGAGTAGAAAGACTCAACTCGCTCCAGAGGAGTGGCTGGTGGTTTCAGACTGCCAATCCTGTGGATCTCGGTGCAACACATTGTTAGGTGTCATCATATTGGTCACGATTCATAGTGACTCTATGCATAACAGAATGAAACACTTCCCAGTTCTGCACTGTCCTCATAATTGTTATGTCTGGGACCATTGTTACAGACGCTGTGCCAATCCATCCTGTTGGGGATCTTCCCCTTCTTCCCTGTCCTACTTTGCCAACATGGCATTTCCAAAACAAAATCTTTCTTGAGATATATGCATTACATGCACACATATGTACATAATACATAGATAATATCTACACACAAAATACTTTGTTAATGTTGTTCTGAGTCATGTCTGCCCTAGGTACAACAGAACAAAATACCGCCTGGCTGTGCACCGTCATCACAGTTGTTATATTGGAACCCATTTGTGGTAGTCTGCATAGACTAGAGAAACAAATTCATGGACACACATATGTGTATAAGAAAGAGATTTACATACAAGAACAATAGAACATTGAGATAACATCCCAGCCCAGTCCAGATCAAGTCCATAAGTCCGATATTAGCCCATATGTCCGATACCAATCTATAAAGTCCTCTTCAGACTCATGAAACACATGCAATGATGCTGAATGTAGAAGATCACAGACCAGTGTGTAGAAAGACCTTGGATCCAGTGTCATTGGAAACATCTCAGCGCTGGCAGGGGTCTCTGCATGGTTTCACCCAGGGCTGCATCAGGGTGGGTCCATGTGTCTTGTCAGCTCTTATGTCTCCCAGGGTGTGAGCAGAGTCTCCCACCTCCAAGGAGGAAATACAAGGTTTCTCAGAATTCTCAGGAGAAGGCCATGCCCACACAGAAGCCTCATTGGCTATATTCAGATTAACAGACTAGACCCCACCCCATTCACTCAATCCTCTCAAATCGACAATTATATAACCACCACACCATTGTTGCAGCAACTGTGTCAATCCATCTGGTTGAGGAAATTCCTCATTTTTTTTT
>NW_022104341.1:41429512-41435781 GCF_000313985.2 Echinops telfairi
TCTCACAGTTCTAATGTTTGTGTTCATTGTTGAGGCCACTGTGTTAATCCACCTTGTTGAAAGCCTTCCTCTGTTTCACTGGCCCTTTACTTCACTGAGCAAGATGTCCTTCTCCAGGGACTGGTCTCTCCTGACAACATATTCAAAGTACATGAGAGGAACGTTTACCACCTTGCCTAACAGTAGCATTCTGCCTGTAGTGTTTGCTTCCAAGACAGATTTCTTGGTTCTTGTGTCAATTCATATTTTCAATATTCTTCATTAGTGCCAAAATCCAAGTTCATCAGTTCTTCTAAGGTCTTCTTTATTCAACACCGAACTTTCACATGAAGATGAGACAATTGAAAGTACCAGGGCTTGGTCAGGTGCACCTTATTCCTCAAAGTAGAATCCCTGCTTTTCAACCCTTTAAAGAAGTCCTATGCAACAGATTTACCTGATATAATGTATCATTCACTCGCTTCACTGCTACCTCCATGACCAAGGATTATGGATCCCAGCAAGACAAAATCCTTGATAACTTCAATCTTTTCTCCTTCATTCATGATATTATCTACAGGTCCAGTTATGAGGATTTTGGTCTGTTTTACATTGAGCTATTATCTATACTGAAGGTTGCAATCCTTGCTCTTCACCACTAAGTGTTTCAATCCCTCCACAATTTCAGCTAACAAGGTTGTAATACTCACACATCACAAGTTGTTAATAAGCCTTCCTCCTACCCTAATGTGGAGTTATTCTTCATATAATCCAGCTTCTCTGATTATTTTCTCAGCGTGCAGATTGGATAAGAATAATGAGAGGATACAACAACCCTGATGCACAGCTTTTCTAATTTTAAGCTCTGCAGTATTTCCTTGTTCTGTTCACTAAACTGCCTCTTGATCTATGTATAGGTTTCATATGAGCACAATTAGGCATACTGGAATTTCCACTCTTTTCAAGGCTATCCATAGTTGGTTATGATTCACATAGTCAAATGCCTTTACATGGTCAGTAATACACAAGCAAACATTTTCTGCTGTCCTCTGCCAAGATCTATCTGATATCAGCAATGATATCTCTTGATCCTTTTCCTGAGTACAGCCTGAATTCTGGCAGTTCCCTGTCAGTGTACGGCTACAACAGTTGTTGAACAATCTTCAGCAAAATTTTACTTGCATGTTAAATTAGTAGTATCGATGTACAAATTGAACATTCCATTGGGTCACCTTTCTTTGGAATGGATACAAATTTGGATCTCTTCTAGTCAGTTGGCCAAAGTAAGCAGCGTTTAATGAGTGCTTGCTTTGTTCTTAGTGGTAAGACAACTTAACATGACTCATCTATTTTAATATTCACAAAATGTTTATGCTAAGATATATTATTCTTTTTTAAAATGCAGACACTGATGTCTATGAGTTATTAATACAAGTTCAAAATGATAATAAATTATGTAGCCAGAATGCAAATCTCCTGCCTTCAGAGTCCATATCTGACGTTAGATTGTCTCACTTGTGTTATTTGTGAGTGTGGGGGCGGGGAGGAGGGGGAGGGACAAAAGGTTAGTTTTACTTTGTTTTTCTTAAACTTCTGGATTCAATGAATAGACTAAGATCTATGAGGCATTATTTATTTTATTTATTTCTCTGCTTTCTCTTCCTAATGATATGTAGCACTGTAAGGGACTGATAAATCTTGATTAAATAAATTAATGAATAAGAATGCTTCATCTAACTGAATTGTTGAATGGCTTCCATTTCCTTGGTATTTGTGATTTAGGTCCCATCTTTTCCTGCTTCCTAAAGGAATAATACAGAAATTCAAGAACATATGAAGACATCATCTTCTTGCCATTTTTTCCTGTATAGACGTGTGTTTATATACACGAATAATTTTATATTCTTTACTGGTTCTGAAAAGAATTTGAGGAAATGGAAACTGTTGTCTTCTTTGTCTTCTGCTGGTGTGTATACACATAGGGTTGTCTAATGGGAAGAAGCGGGAGCTGTGAAGAATGCTTAGTCAGCACCGTTGTGGTACTTTTATCTACACGTCACCCAATTCAGCTACGGCTATTGTTTCATAGAGTCAGAGAGTGGTAGTAACTATTGCAAATAGACAAGAGTGTGTTTGCCTCTGTCTGGACCATGTGCTTCGAAATGTTTGCTGATGGCATGTAACAACAACATGAACAACAACAACCAGAAATCATGGATGAGAATCATAACAATGCTTTCATTCCATGATACACAATTCTCCAATAGATCAAACACCTTCTTTTAGGCAACACTCAGTCAACATGGTTCTATTTGTGCCTCTTGAAGTAAAGCTAGAATGTAGGCGAGGGGTGGGGCAATGTAACTTCTTTTTATGTCTCGATCCTCATTGAGTTTGGCACAGTTACACCATGAAGGGAGGCTTGGAGGTGTTAAGCACTGGGCTGCTAGCCCCCAGCCATGCTGCAGGAGAAAGAGGAGTGTCGGCTGCTCTAAGAGTTCATCGTGGGAAACCTTACGTCAGGGTTTCTGAGTCAGAATCAACTCCATGGCAGAGGTTCTGATGTTGCTCCTGTAATAATAACAACTCTAGCTTTCTCCCTCCTGGGTGGATAGTTCCGTGTGATCATTAAGAGAAGTAGATTGCCTGGGATCAAATGCACTTATGTTCCTTTCAAATTGATTAGTCTCTCATTTCTTCAATAGTAAGAAGGAAAGAGTAATACAATTTATCTCACAGTATTGGCGTATTGCATTTTTCTTCTGGCATTCCATGGTGCTTCAGTGGTATCTTTACCTGATTTTTGTATCAGTGTTTTGCTGTCTTTATAGAATAGATTTGGATGTCTTCCTTCCTCTTTCATGCTCAGAACTAGCATGAATTGTTTTGGTGAAGTTCTTTTAGAGTTTGGTAGAATTCTTCAGTGAAACCATATAATCAAGAATTTCTGTAGTTATTATTTTTATTGTTGTTGGTGGTGGTGTATGTTTATTTACCTATATCTCAGTTTGTGCTACTTAAGTAGGTAGTGTGATTCTAGGATTTTGCCCATTTCCACTAGGTCTTCAAATTGGTTAGGATGTAAGTTTTCATAGTACATTTTTCTATGATATTTTTTATTTCAGTTTGTTCTAATGTAGTAATATTTTCTTATTTGAGTTATTTGCTGCTACTTCTATTTTTCTTCTGTCAATTTGTTTTGTTGACTGTATTGGTCCTTTCAAATAACCAACTTTTCGTCTTACTGATTCTTTCATTTTTCTGTACAAATCTTTATTATGTACCTTCTTCTAGTGATTATGTTCTTCGTTTCCACTTCACTCCGTCTTTGTTCAAGTCATAGGGTTACCATTGTTATAAGGGACCTTTCTTCATTTTGGTGGTGTATGTATATTGCTATAAATTGATCTTTGAATTTAACTGTGTTCCAAATGTTTGCGTATGTTGCTATTTTATTCTCGTTTTTATCTAATAATGTTTTATTTTATTTTATTTCGTCTTTGATTTCTTCATTCACCCAGTGATTTTTAAGAAATGTAGTATTTAGTTTCCATATATTTGATATTTTCCCCTTACTCTTCTTGTCATTGGTTTCTGTTTTTATAGCTTTGTGATCAGAGAACAATGCTTTCTATGATTTCATTATTTGGGATTTTAATGACGCTTCTTTTGTGACCGAAATCCTGGTTTATTCTGGAGCATGATCCATGGGCATTGCTGCTGCTGTTGTTTGGGACATGCGGCATCGGTTTCAGGGCAATCTGGTTGATTGTGGCCCCAAGGGCTTCTGAATCTTGCGTTTAAAATTTAATTGCTGTCATTTTGGATTTAATATGTGCGTAATATCATTCCATCCTTCAAGCATATCCAACATTCCAGTCTCCGAATATATTTTTCCTTCCTAGACTTCTTGGGGTCCTTTCTTATCATCCTCACCCCTCTCTATTGCCCTCCCCTTGACCCTTTGTTATGTTTTCTTTCCCTATGGATTGTATGCCCCTGGGTTTCAATTACCCCCCCCCCCAAAATAAACAAATAACACAGCATCAAGAGGGTGCCCCTCAGTGGCAGAACACCTCTGAGACACATGCCAACACACAGCACACACGAGCATAAACAAATTATAGCAGAATGGCTGCTACAGGATTGCTGGAATAGCACATATTTCAATATGGCAAGCGGGTCACTGATGTAGCACGATCTCATTTGTCCACCAACCATCAACGCACCACTTCTGGGACAGGTGTCTGTCTTCTGTATCCTCAGACACCACCTGTTTTCTGGATTCAATTCTCATCCCACAAGTGTGTCTGAGATAGAGAACAGTTCATCCAGCGGGATTCTCGCATGGGGCCTCCCCAATGCAACCTCTCCAAGACATAGGATTCAGCGCCCCAGCATTCTGTGGTGCCCGGCCTGGGCTCACAGGCCACGCCCACTGCCCTCCTCACCTGCTGCTCCCAAGAGCATCCCCAGTCTCTCCTTCCCCCACAAGGAGATCAGACCTCCCTCCTCTCCCCTCCCCTCAGCAGACATGCCCCCATGTTGACTGAACTTGACTATTCCCTCTCCCCACTCCTGCACTGTACCTTCCATCAGTAGGCCTCATCCCTGTGACATGGACACTTCCCTCTCTGGGGTCCTCACCCCAGCTCCACTTGGCTACCACTCAGCAGACCCCCCTCACACCCCTCACCTGTCCATTTGAATCTTTTCTTAGTTTCTTTCAAGTTGTTTTTTCCTTAACACAAGGTGATGTACTGAAGTCTCTTACAGTAAGTGTGATATTAGTTATCTTGTTTTCTTGGTGATATGAAACTTTAATCATTATTTAATGCCTTTCCTTACTTTTTATGTTGGCTTTTACCTTAATATGTTTTATCTTAAATTAACATTACCATTTCTGCTCTTTTTGATTATTATTTCCATGGTATATGTTTTCTATATGTTTTGAGTTTTGGTTTCTATGAGAATGGCATGGGGCAGCATTTGACCTCTGACTTCACAAGGAGGAAAGAAAATCATACTTCATTACAAATCAAACCAAGGTTGATTTCTATGAGGCAGGAATCAGACAGAAGGTCCAAGCTTTTTAACAATTCTGATACCAACCATCCTTCCAAAAGCACTCTAGCTCTGCTAACTTCAATAATTTATTGCAACGGCCTCACAGAATTTGCAGACAATCTCACAATGATGTTTTTGTTGTGTCTTAGTATGGAAGTTAACAGTCTGCAGTCTGAGTCATAAATTCTCATGATACGATTCCTTCAGCAAGGGCAGTCTTTCCTTAGCCTTGCCTGCTAGCATATATCACTCTAGTCCTGGGCCTCCCTGGTATGCTTATGCCCTACTTGGGCAAGTGTGGTAAATCCTGTTTTGTGCTTATATAAAATGTCCAAATGGCACACCACTCCACCATAAGCCTAAACCCTAAGGCACTTGACTAATTCTGTGAGTCAGCACATCTAACTTCCCTCATTAAATGCATGGAGCATCCCATTGTAAAGTAAACTGCCTAAAATCAAACTGCTTTCTCTGCCTTTGGGTCTCAGTGATGCTGCCGCTTCTGCTGCTGCCGCTTCTCTACCACGTCTCCCCTTTGACAGTCCTTTGTTCCCTGGACAGAGGTGGCTCAGTTCTCAGGAATCTTGGGATCCAGACAACATGCTCCAATTTCTTCCTCTTCTTGGAAGACAGCAAAATTCGTACTCCTGCCTCTGAAATGGCTCATTTTATACCACGCAGGGTGGCAAAATTGACCAACCCCCATGTTAAGAGTTCCAAGTTTTTTCAATCTGAATTAAACCTATTAGCAATCAGCCACAACTGAATCATTTCATTCTTTCGGTATCTTTTACCAACTTCTCTTACTCAGACCCATCAAGATAAAAAGAAATGTACCCAAATGGCATAATCCTACCAAGTAGTTTGGTGGAAGCCATGAAGACAATGTATGGAATATTGATTTAAGCAATTCCGTGCACAGAAGTTTCTTTCTTGTCTTTTTTTGTTAGGTGTGTCTCTTGTAAACAACCTATTGATGGGCTTTGCTTTGTTTGTTTGCTGTTTTAATCCATTCTCTACATTTTCACTGATATATTTAAGCCTTTAACACAGTGTGATTATTGATAAGGATAAAATTATTACTGTCATTTTTTGTGTTTTGTGTGTGTGTGTGTGTGTGTGCACGTGTGCTGTTGATAGTTTTTCCTTTTTTAATTTTTTTCCTTGTTTCAGTTAATTTTCTGTCCTGAGTTCTGCTTGTTAGTGGATTTTAATTTTCATTT
>NW_022104341.1:41437325-41453078 GCF_000313985.2 Echinops telfairi
GGGAGGAGGTTCTAGGTTGATACTTGTGATCGATTCCCCCTAGCGTCCCCCCACCCTCCTCTAATCCTCTTTGTATCTCCACTCTCCTTGGCACTGAGGGGTTCCATCTTTTTTTGGGGGGGGGCGTGTTCCATCTTTTAACACTGTTTTGTACTTAAAAATTACTTAACTGGTTTGTTATCTGACTGTTGTTCTGTTTCAAAGTTTGTTTGTTTGTTTGTTTGTTTGTTTGTTTGTTTGTTTTTCTGATGTGGTTGACTCTTTATCCAAAGGGCCCCTTTTATAATTTATTCTAAAGTTGTTCTGATTTTTACAAACTCCCTTACTATCTTTAGGAGCTCTAGCAACATAGTGGCTGCATTTTGGGATTCCATCTGAAAGCAGTTAGAAACCACCAGTGGTTCCAGGGGAGCAAGATGGGGCTTTCTACTCCCATAAACAGTTACAGTCTTGGAAAATCACTGGGCAGTTCTGCTCTGTCCTGCAGGGTTGCTATGAGTCAGCATCAACTCAATGACAGTGAGTTTGAGATTAGTATTTGTTTATCTGAATGTCCTCATTCCATTATCATATTTAAGATGTCTCTTAAATAGGGATATATAATTCTGGTTTAGCAGGAATTTTTTTTCTTTCAAAGTTTTTTATATGCCATCCCATTGCATTTTTGCTAGCCTGATTTCTACTAAATAACTATAATCTTTAATCTTGTCTTACTCGTTCCCTATGTAGGTGACTTCGTTTCAACCAAGATGTTCTCAGAATGTATGTGTTACCATATCTTGGTAACTTGTTTTTGAGGCCTATCTTCTATGTCATTCATCTTCTCACCTTTTGTGATATTAGGGAAGTTTTCTGCTAACAAGTTTTCAACAATATTCTGTAGTTATTTATTTCTTCTTTTTGTTTTGCTTTTTGCTTCCACCTCTTCTGGAAATAAAATAATGAATGATTTTCTCCCTTCTTAATGTCTTATAATTCAGGCTTTCTTCATGTGCTTCATTCTTTTTCTAACCCTCCTTCCAAAAAATAAGTGTTAAGGAATGTGTCCTCCCTTTTGCTGATCCAGTTTTCCAATGATTAATTTCTAATCTTTTATCCTCTTATTTAGTTCCCTATTTTAATTTTTTATTATTAATATTTTGGATTTCTAACAGCTGCTTTTGTTTGGTTTCTAATTCCAGTTTTGGTCATTGTTCTTGTGTTGTTTTTCTAATTCTTCTATTGCTTTAAGTGATCTCTTTCTTGAAACCTTGTAGAACTTTGTGCATTAGTCTGCTGAATTCCTTATCAAGTGTTTCATTACTATTTTGTCCGTTGTTATCTTTTCTTTACTTTGGTCACTCTTTGGAACCATTTTGTCTTATTTCTTTATGTAATTTGATATTCTCTATTGCTTCGAGAGCATTGAAATGTTATTATATTTATTGCTTGCTTGGTTAGTATATTTTGCTTTTTTGTTTTGTTTTTGCTTTATCTGAGTAGGTGGGGCAAGGTTGGTGAGATGCTATTGGTCCATAGATAGCTGTTATGAGAGCATGTCTACTGATGGCCCCAGCATAGTTCACTAGAAGGAGTAGGAGGTGCTCATGTTGCACAAACTCCTGGGGCTGGTGACTATGTTTAGGAATGAGTTACATCAATTTGTGACTCCCAGTGACAGTGATTGTGTGCCACCATGTATTGGACCACCATTAGAGACAACTGAGCATAGAGGTAGTGACCTTGAGATCTCAGAGGGTCTCTAGCACAGTTGACTAACAGATGAGGCAGTCCCTAAGCCTCCCATAATGATAGCTAAGGGGAGATATGAGTGCCTCTATACATAGATTCTGGCTCAAGTGTTTGGGTTTAGGATTGGTGCTGCTAGTCCACAGATCTTTGGTGTGGGTGAGTGGGCTGAAGAGGGATCACCAGCAGACATGGGCTCTCCTTGTAAGTGTCTAATTGGAATAGGAATGCTGCCTAGCCATGAGCTATACTCACGAGTGGCTGGGCAAAGATGTGAATACTGTCAGATCACTGACCACCAGTGTAATTATCGGGATGGATGATAGAATCTACTGCTCCACGGGTCCCAAGCAAAAGTGACTAGATGAAGAAGTGGGTGCATTGCTCCATGAGACTTAGACAGTGACTGTGAAGAGAGGCTAGAGTCACCAGGCCATGGGTTGCAGGCAACAGTGGTTAAGCAGAAGTTGGTAGGAACCACATAGACTGCCAAGTATGGGCACGAGGAGACAGTGAGTGCTTCCAGACCAGGATCATGTGTGAAGAAGTAGAGTGTAAATGAGGTGAGGTGCTACAGGCTAGCAGGCTTCTGACTTCAAGTGCTGGGTGGGATAAAATAGATGAGGTGATTGTATTTCACTATTACAGGTCAAGATATGGGTGCACAGTTCCTTCTGCCAGACTGATGGGGGTTTCAACTGTGAATTCTGCTTTGTTTGTTTCAATATGGTCATGCTGTGCAGGTTTACCTAATAGTATGCCAGTAATCAGCAGTTTCCTTTTTTTCTGTTTTATAATTTTTTTCTTCTACCTGGCATTTGGTCTGAATCTTCAGCCTTCTTTTTATGCTCAGGGGTCCAATATGGTCATTTCAGTCCAATCCACTTGTTTTCATGGGTCTTTGCTATAATGGGGATAGTATGTAGTATGCAAGTATGCAGCCATCTTCTCCGACTCTCTTCATGACATTTGTTTTTGTAGGCACCAGGCTTCTAGAGAAATGTCTAAGATATATTAAGCACAATACAAATATGTGCTTTTATTATTATCTAGTAAATGGTTACTTTTTTTATTTCATTTGCTCTTCATGTTTCTCATTCTTGCTAAATCCTTGTTGCAGTTAGCCTGACCCTTTCTTTAATTTTTTAGAGTTATTCCTGTTGTTTCTTTGTAAATGATATTACTGAGAACTTCAGGCAAACATGGCATTTCCATTCAGAACTAAATATGAGCTTCAAAAATTTCCTGAAAAAATTGAACTTTTAAAAAATGGAATGTTTTTCCATAAACTTTTTGAATCCAATTGGCACCAATTTGTAAAATTATAATTCGATTACAAAGTGGACTATTACTCTTAATCCAAAATCTAAGATAAAACAAAAGCAAACACAAGAGATGTTACTTTGCATTGATGTAAAATATATAAATCTTTAAAGTAAAGGTCTAGTTCACATACAATCGTTAGTATCATTTTCTTAGCATTAATAATACTGATTTATTGAATCTCCCACTTGAAGGGAATTTGGAGTGAACTGTGATTTCTTTATCATTGTTTCCCTTGTATTTAGCATAAAACTAACAAATATTAGGTATTTGTTTATTTAATTAATAAATCGGTTTATTTAATTAATATCAATTGTTTCCTTGAGAAAATAATCCGAGAAGCTGCATTATATGAAGAATGATGCCATAGTGGGATTGGAGGAAGTTTTACTTACAACTTGAAATATTAAGATGACACAACCTTACTTATTGAAAGTGAGGAGGATTTGAAGCACTTGCTGATGAAGATCAAAGATTGCAACCTTCAGCATGGATTAAAAATCAATGGAAAGGGAGATGTCCGACAGTGTAACTTATGACAAAACTATAATAATTTATGAATGATGAAGGGTTCATGGGGGAGACGGAGTGGGGGGGAGGGAAAAAATGAGCAAATTATATTAAGAGCTAAAGTGGAAGGCAGATGTTTTGAGATTGATGAGGGCAACCAATGTACATATGTGCTTGACACAATGGATGTATGCATGGGCTGTGATGGGAATTGTATGAGCCCTCAATAAAATAATTTAAAAAATCAGTGGAAGAAAGTCATAATCTTCACAACTGGACTAATAGGTAATATCATGATAAATGAACAAAATATTGCGGTTGTCAATGCTCATGCAAATAGCAGTCAAGAGATCGAATGATGCCTTGCATGAAGTAAATCTGCTCTCAGGAATCAAGACAGTGACCTTGGGGACTAAGGTATGCCGAATCCAAGCCATAGTATTTTCAGTCACAAGATATGAAGGTGAAAGTTGGAAGACTGAAGAAGAATTAATGCATTTGAATTATGGTGCTGGCAAAGAATGTTGAAAGTACCATAGACCGCCAAAAGAACCAACAAATCTGTCTTGGAAAAAGTATAGCCAAAATGATCCTGAGAGGTAAGGATGGTGAGATTTGGCCATGTTGTCAGGAGAGACCAGTCCCTGAAGAAGGGCATCATGTTTGGTAAAGTGGAAGAGCAGCAACGCAAGGAAGATCGTCGATAAGATAGATGACACAGTGACTGCACTGGAGGACTTCAACATGAGAACAATGATGAGGATAGCACAGGACCAGGTCATGTTTCGTTCTGTTGTATAAAGGGTCACTATCATCAGGATCAGCTCGATGGAACCTAACAACAAGAAGATCAACAAACTCCTTAACACCGGCTTGTATTCTGATAACATTCTAATGAAATATTTGAGTACCCTGTATTATCTTTTGAAAACTTTATAAGAAATAGTGAATTCCTTTTAAAATTCAAAGTCCCTATATTTTGTTTAAAACCTTAACATATTCCCTTAAAGTATTTTGAGTTTTCATTATCACTATTATTAAATTAAAGTTAATATTTGTTGCACATTCAGGGTTAGACTCAAGCTTTGCTTTTTCTATTTGGATTCACAACAATCTACTTAATGAGTTTAACACATTCTTCATTCTTTTTATAACTGTTATTATATAAAATGTGTAGGCATTCTAAGTTCTCCATACCCTCTGTCTAGTTTTAGCTAGCTAGGGAGCTCATTAGTAGTTGCCTCCTATGAATAAACTGCCCCATGAGACTGTAAGAACTCCCAAATTCACAATTTCACATTCTTCCAAGAGGTCATTTAACTTTCTAAGTCAAATATAGCATATTAACAATACTGTTTACAGAAGATTATTTTCCAGGGTATAGAGCTGTAACTGTTTAAGATATGACCAGAAATGTAGACTATTTCCTATTTTTTAAAGGAGGGTTCTGCACATATTAGGTTATTTTTTAAAAAGCACTATCCTTTTTCTTTCAGAGAATGAGCTGTTCTGGGCGTTTCAATGAGGAAAATCACAGATTTGAAGCAAAATGTAGCTTCTAGTGATGTTTTATTTACACACTAAGTTTCACACAATACAAGTCCAAGTGATTGAATATATTCAAATATGTTTCAAATATTATTAAATATGTAAAATCTGCACATATCACAAATCATGAAATAAGGAAACGTACCAGCAGCAAGCAGGAGCTGTCTCACTCATGATCTCAAGTCCCATTGGAGCGCTAACTGGGAGTTCTGGGACTTCATCTGTACTTTTACAAGGCTCTTTATTTGGTTTACCAAGTCAACCTTCTGTCGTCAGTTTAGTCTTATCTTCTTTTTACCTTCCATATTTTTTTAAAATTTAAATCTTGTTTTTATGCTTTCCATTTTGTTTACATTTAAACTGTGCTTTATACAGAAGCTTACCTAGAAAACGAGGTAACAGAAAGTATAAGTTAGTACAGTTTGGGCACTGCTGTTCACTTCTCCTAACCTCTCTCCACTATGCTAGAAGGTGCTGACAGTTGAGTGTCTCTGGGCCCTAGCCAGCTTGTCCAGGTAGATTCTATATGGAAGGCCGTGAATTGGAACTCTAGTGCACCATCCTCTTCTTTTGGTGATGTTAATTGTAGCAAAAGAAGTGAATGCACATGCTTATTTCACAGGCTATCTGCAGGCTTTCAACAACCTTGCTGGGTTCAATGTTTTGGAAAACCACATCATTCACAACTAAGACTGGTCTCCTTCCTGAAGTCCTGCTCCATGTGCATCAGCATCAGGAATCATATTGGAGATGAAGTTGCCTAGCTGGGATGCCTTTCCTCCTTGGACCTTAAGTTAAATCCCAATGGAGCTCCAGGAAGTTTCTTTAATTTGAGGCAAAACCTGAGTCAGCTCATTGTTGTAGTCTAGGTGGTAAACCCTCATGTTAGTCCAGGTTGACTACAGAAACAAAATCTTAGACACTCATATGTGTATAAGAAAGTGCTTTATATCAAAAGAGTAATTGTGTATTAAGAAAACATGCTAGCCCAGTCCAGATCAAGTCCAAAAGTCTGATATTAGCCCATATGTCTGATACCAGTCTGTAAATTCCTCTTCAGACGCATGCAACCCTGTAACGACACCAGAGCACAGACCAGTGGGTGGAAAGACTTGTTGATCCAGTGGCGGTGGAAGCATCTCAGCATTGGCATGGGTCACCACATGGCTCCTCCAGCTCCAGAGCTCTGGCCCTTTTAGTGTAGCTCCATGTGGCTTGTGAACAGGAATGTCAAGCAGAGAGTGTGTGTCCCACTTCCAGGGAGGAAGACAGGAGTTCCCAGAATCCTCAGGAGAAGGCCATTTTTACAAAGAGGCCTCATTGGTTATGACATGATTGACAGGCTAGACTCCACCTCTTCCTCAAGTTGACAGGAGATTATGGAACTGTCACACCCTCTCATGAGGTGGGGTCCAAGTTTGGGAATTCTTATAGTCAGGAAAACCACAGGATAGTCATCATAAGGAAACTGTCCGTTTCTGGCAAGGCCATGCAATCCAGCCTCAGCCAACACAGACACTTCCCTGATTTTGTTTGTAGTTTTTGAATGTAGTGAACAAGTCATAAAAATTGACCCAAGTGACAAATCTGTGACTTTGCAAGGGGAAAGTGGAATTACCATACTACATACTTGAGATGCTTATGAAAAGTATGTACGATTGTAGAGTCAATCAGGAGATAAAGCAGTAGTCTGGAATTCTTTATTTATGGAAAAGGGATAATTTTTCTTCTATTACTTCCTGTAGTTTTCGTATAGTGGAACTGTACCTGGGATTTGGATTTAACAGTCAATCGAAGGGTGCCTAATTCCCTTATATATTTTCTCACCTATAATTTCTAGCAAAGGAGAGAAAGTCCATACCCACATTATTGTGCTTAAAATACCAGTCTGGTGTCTACTCTTCTAATTGAGTGGTATCATTGCTAAAATGGTGGTTAAATATGTAGATAATCTCCTTTAACATATAGCCATGGACACTCCAACAGACCAGGGAGGCTGCAGTGTTTCTTTTGCCAAAAATTATTAGGTCAAAAAATGAAATGTTTACAATTTTTTGAGGCTCTAAACATTGCAGAGCTGTAGAACTGACAAGAGTATTGGTGGATAGTCCTTGAGCAGGACCTGTACAACATCCTGCCTCGATCTGCAGTTTACACGTATATGATCTCAGGAGAAACCAACTGACAAAACAGTTAGGGAGTAAGAACAAGAAGAAGCTGAGATGTCCTCTAGTGTTTCCTTCTGGTCATGGACCATTTCACTTGGGTTAATGAAGCTGGTTTGTTGACTGATCATCACTTCATGGTATCAAAAACTTACCTTCTCTCCGGCATGCAAATGCTGTGTGTATATAGTCATGCTTAAGACTTTAAAGTAGTGGGAAGTCAAAACCTTTGTTGGACTCAAACCACAAAACAAACCTCACTGCCATGGGTTCCATTCTGAACCATGTTCAAATAGCAATCCAGTGCAGTATAGGGTCAGTATGAATTTGAATTTTGATAACAGTGATTTACTTTTTCTTTTTGAAAGCAATGTATTATGTAAAATCAAGAAAAAATAGTATTCCCTTTCTTGATTGTCAAGATTATGTATTTGAAATCATAATATTGATTCTATTTTTCTCATTCCATAGGGATAATAGCAAGTCATGGCCAAAGACATGTAATATAAGCTTCAAATGAGTCCTGATAAATATTATTTAGGCATTATCAAGTAAGAAAGAAGATGTTATTGCGGATGCCGGATTGTTTTTAACAGTCCAAGTATGAAGCACAGTTGCAGTTATTTTACATAGGGTGATATTATTGCTATTAGGCACTCTTGAGTTGGTTTTGGATTGTAACAGCCCAATGTACAGCAGAATGAAACACTGCACAATTGTGTGCGACCCTCAAAATGAGTGCTAGCTTTGTGTCCATTGTTGTAGCCGCTGCATCTGTTTTGTTTTCAGGATTCTTGCTTTCTGCTGAACCTCTAAGTTGCTAAGAAGAAAGCCCTTTTTCAAGGATGGGTTCCTCCTGATAATGTGTTGAAAATTCCCTACACCATGTAGCATAAGCCTAGCTTCTAAGGAACATTATGGCAGTGGTAATTCCAAGAGAGATTTATTTGTTCTTCAGGAAATACTTGGTCATTTCAATATTCTTTACCAACACCATAGTTTGAAACCTAAATTGTTATCATGTCTTCCTTCTTAATTGTGCATTACAATTAAGTGTCCACCACTTGTCTGTCCGTTTGTTATACTGTGGTGGCTTGGGTGTTGCTGTGAAGATGGGCCTGACTCTGTAGCATTTAACAACAAAAACATAATTTTTTTGAATGCTCCATCTTTATGAGCATTTCTTAAAAGTATAAAGGAAGATGGAAAGAACTCGTCAGCACTTCACCATTTCGCAGGAGGAGTTCCTGTGCTCACCATAGGAGCCAAAGCAAATGGTGCTGAAGGAAGGAGTTGCAGCTGCACTGAAAGCATTTGCCAAAAACAAAAGTTCAGGGATTGATAGGATACCAATTAAAGTGTTTCAACAATCTGCAGCAGTACTGAAAGCACTAATGTATCTATGTCAGAAAAATTGGAAGACAGCTTACAGGAAGAGAGCCATATTTGTACACATTCCAAAGAGCAACGACCCAACAAAGTGCTCAAACTATAGAACAATATCACTGATATCACATACCAGCAAAATTTTGCTGAAGATCATCCACCAGCAGTTGCAGCTGTGCATCAACAGGTTTCTGCCAGAGTTCAGAAGAGAAGTGGAACAAAGGATAGCATGGCTGTTGTCGGAGGGATCTTGGCTGAAAGCAGAGAATAGCAGAAAGATGTTTTCTTGTGTTTTATTCACTATGCTGAAGAATTCTAATTCTAGACCATAACACACTACGGATAACCTTGAGAAGAATGGGCATTCCAGAAGACTTCTACGTGCTCCTGTGGAACTTGAACATGGATCCAGAGGCAGTTTTTAGAACAGAGCAAGGTTTTGCATGGTTGAAATAAAGAAACGTGTGTGTCAGGGTCATATTCTTTCACCATACTTTTTCATTCTTTATGCTGAACAAAATATCAGAATATATGGATTACATGAAGAAGAAGGAAGCATCAAAACTGGAGACAGGAGTATTAACACATCAGATTTGCAGAGAACACAGCCTTGTTTGCTAAAAATTAAGAGCACTTGAAGCACTTGCTTATCAAGAATCAAAATTTCGGTTGGCAACCCAAATCCTCACAACTGGGCTAACAAGTAAAATCATGATAAATGGATAAAAGATTGAAGTCGTCAAGTGTTTTGCCTTGCTTGGCCCCACAATTAATGCTTCTTAATATCATTAAAGAGAAGCAATATATTAGCAGTAAAGAAATTAAAAGACCTGTTGAATTAGGTAAATCTGCCGCACAAGGCCTCTTTAGATTACTGAGAAGCAAAATATGACTTTAATGACTAAGGTGTACCTGATGCAAGTCATGGCATTTTCAATTGCCTCATATGCATGTGAAATTTGGACATTGACTAAGAAAGACAAAAGAAGAATCAATGGTTTGGGGTTGTGGTGCTGGCAGAGAATATTGAAAATACCACAGATTGCTAAAAGGACAAGCAGATCTCTCTGGGAAGAAATATGGCCAGTGTGCCTTAGAGGCAAGGAGGTCAAGACTCCATCCTACATGCTTGGGCTATGTTGTCAGGATAGAATAGTTTGTGGAGAAGGACATCATGCTTGAAAAAGTGGAGGGGCAGCAAAAAATAGGGAGGCCCTGTGGCAGTTACATAATCTCCTGTCAACTGGAGCAAAGGGTAGAGTCTAACCTGTCAATCAGGTAATAGCCAATGAAGCATCTGTGTGGGTACGGCCTTCCCCTGAGGATTCTGGGAACTCCTCTATTCCTCCCTGGAGGTGGGACACACATTTTCTCTGCTTGGCATTCCTGTTGACAAGCCACATGGAGCTACACTGATAGGTCCAGAGCCCCGGGGCTGGAGGAAGCACTCAGAGACCCATGCCAGTGTGGAGATGCTTCCACAGTAACTGGATCCACCAGCCTTTCCACCCACTGGCCTGTGATCTTCCTGCATTCAGTGTCATTGCAGGTTTTGCATGATTCTGAAGAGAAATTTATAGACTGTTTTCAGACATTTGGGCTAATATCAGACTTATGGACTTGATCTGGACTGGAGTGGGATGTTTTCTTAATATACTATTGCTCTTTGCTATAGAGCTCTTATATACATTTGGGTGTCTATGAATTTGTTTCTCTAGTCAACCCAGACTGCCACAGGCCCTCAAGAAGATGATTCGACACTGTGGCTGCAACACTGAGTTCAAGCATAAGAACAGTTTTGAGGTTGGCTAAGGACTGGGCAGTGTTTCGTTCTTGGAACTGACTTGATGGTACCTAACAACAATTCTCTTTACAGTATTATTTATAATTAGTTGATTCACACACAATGTAATGACTTTGCTTAACCAATTAAACACACATAAACAGTATGGAGAAGTTGGTAGAATTCTTTGATTTCTTCATCATTAGCTTTTGTGCTTAGTCCATAAATTTAAATTATAGTTGGATTGATTGGATTTCCTTGAAGGCAGATAAATATATTCCTATCAAAAATAGCATTGTATTTCAAGATAGCTCTCAAAATGTTTGTTTTGATAATGAATGCACCACCATTTCTTTTGATTGTGACATTCCACATGGTGTCAAAACATAAGATTTTCTGATTCAAAAGGTTAATACTAGTCTATTTCAGCTCACTAACACCTACTATATTCATCTTTATGAGACCCATTTCACTTTTGACCATTTTTTATTTTCTTACATTCATACTTCTTACATTCTAAGTTCTGATTATTAATAGATTTTTGCAACTGTTTCATCTCATGGTGAGCTGTGCCCCATAAAGCAAATGAAGATTCTGAAGACTTGACTCCCACAGGCTTTACTCCATTCATGTCACCATGGTTGACTTTTCTTTGAAAAATAGCTCCTCCTAACACAGTTCAAGTGCCTTCCAACCAGAAGAACCCACCCACTGGCATTTACTGGGGCACATTCCTAGTCCATTCATTAGGTCTTCAGTATCTGACAATGTTTCTATTGAATCCCAGCTGAGTGTAAAACTGTGCCTGGCCACTCCAAGTGTCTCCCTCCCATGCTTCTTGCTCACAGACCCTTTCCAACCTCCACTCCTTCCCACAGGTGCCAAAAGCCTCCCTTTCAGTCAAAGGCCACATCACCCCCTTTATTCAAATTTGCCAAGCAGGGGACCTGGGGTATATTTGTCCATGCCTCCTTTGTGTCAGGGTTACTCTCCCCATCCTTGGAGTAGCCCAGCAGACTGCACTGCCCAACAAACCTGTTACTTAATACCTGTGTTTCAGCCCTGAATATTTTTTTTCAATTTGGTACCAAAATTCAAGAGGGTGCAGCACCTGGCCCACACTACCTCGCTCTTGGATCGATTGGCCTCTCGCGCTGCTGTTCCCAGACCTGCCAGAGCGGGTATCTTCTAGGGACTCTCTCTGCTTGTCATTATAGACTCTGAATCCACACACCAGCTGATTCTGGGTAAGTGTTTATTTGGGTTCCTTTCTCGAGTCCTCTAACATCTTTCTGTGGCCTTTTGGAAAGGGCCCCATCTCAAAATCCTGGTACCAGGTCGAAGAACTCTTAAGGCCCTGGGGCTTGGGTTGCACTCAGTGGTGGTGGGGATGCCTTCCTGACCTGCTGCCCTCCTCTAATCCAGAAACTAACAGACTCAAAGAGGATGCTCTCTGTGCCCATTTCAATCCTCAGGAGCCCAAATTTCATTCACACCACCACCCCTCACCCCACAACCAGGGGAAGCACCCAATCTAAGCTGCCCCAAAGCTTGCCTCTGTGGTGCCTACTCACTAATCTTAAACCTCTAGGTCTAAACCCAGTCATTACGCCTAAATGCTTTATTTTCTTTTGCAACCAGATTTGGCCTCAACACAAATGAGACAATAGCTCAAAATAGCGACATTGTGCTACTCTTAATCATAATCTTTGTCCTTACACTCACATGCTGCTGCTATAGAAAGCTAAGGTATATAAAAAAAAAAAGGTTATATAGCCTCAAGAACTCTCTTTGTATCTTTCACATAAAATAGAAGGGGGAAAGGTGGGAAACTGAGGAATGGGAAGACTATGCGTGACCACATGTATGCCTTCACCCATCGAATTTACATGTGTCTGTACATAGCTAGGTTCCAACTCCTAAAGCACTCACTGAACCATGCTCAGACAGGACATTGACAAACCTTTCACCACCCTTGTCCAGCAGGAAGCAGTTACAAATGGTGAGACATTCCACCTTATACCCTATTATCAATAGGCAGGGACAATGAGTCCAGCTGAGTGTAAAACTATCCTGGCCATTCCAAGAGTCTCCCTCCCATGCTTCTGGCTCACAGACTCTCTCCACTCCCCATACCTTCCTCAAGTCAATACCTCCTGTGCAGGTCAAAGGCCACATCACACCCTTTATTCAGTCAGGGGAATGAATACAATGTGCTCTCCCAGTCCCAGCACAAGGCTCCACCCCCAAGGATATATTTGTCCATGCCTCCTTTGTGTTGTGGCTCCTCTCCCCATCTTCTGAAGGAGCCCAGCAGACTGCACTTCCCTGTACAGCTGTTCCTTGATACCCAGGTTTTGGCCCATCTTTTTCTTTCAGTTTCCATGCTGTGCATAAGGTTCTCAATGACTACTCCCTTTGAAGTGGGCAGCCAATTCCTTCTCCATTGTCTGTTCTTGGTCTAGAAGTTCTGCTGAAACATGTTCACTTTAGATGACCTCACAGGCATTTAACACACCAATGACATAGCTTCCAGAATCACAGAAACACACAAGAAACCATAGCGGGGAAGAAAATTGTAGATTTCTTCAATTTCTCTGTGATCTTAGTGATTGGTATGTGAATTTATATAATTTATATAATGTTATAATAATTAGACGTCTTTGTAGTTGCATAGATCTTATTATATCACAGATATTATTGTACTTCAAAACATATTTTCAAATGTTCTATTGCTGATAAATGGAATTCCATTATAGGAATTTATCATTTATGGAATAGTAAACCATATGATTGTCTGACATGCCAATACCAGTCAATTTCTGCTTACTAATTCCAAGGTTATTCTGCTTTATGTATTTCATATTCATGACTTCTAATTTTACTAGATTCATGCTTGTGGATTCCATGTTGTGATTATTAATGGTGTTTTCAGCTGGTGTGGTATATTGATATTGAAAAATATCAACAGCACAACACAAAAGACAAAAACAAATCACAAAGAACCTTCTAACACTCATTTTGTTAACTTTTAATGTGTTAATTTCTTAATATTTCAGTGTCACCATTGATTTAGAAAAAAAATATATACCTTGTATATGGGGACAACTAGGGAATTACTTATTGTTTAGAAAATGTTTGAGATATTACAAAGAATTTATGCAATAAGATTTATAACTAAATTATCTTCCAGTAAATAAATGCAAATGTTGAATGTTGAATCATGTTTAACTAAACAAAAAGTATGTTTTTCAATATGAAATAGAATGTTTCTCTATTTTTCTAATCAAAGTTTTATTTTTCCATAGTGGTCTCTTTTATATATACTTGTCTCAATTGAAATAAAGGAATTTATTTGAAAATCCCCAGTTCTTCAATAGGAGTTAGATTGCTTCTCAAGTAAGATAAAATAATTTTGATACTACTCACATATACACATAATCACTAATAGGCAAGCTCAGTAGTTATTTTGCCAATATGAAAGCTAAATTCCAAAGTTCTTTACATATGAATAAACCTTCAACACATGTTCTATTATGGTAATTAAAGGATAGAAGTTTTAGAAGTATATTGATCACAGAAAGAAGCATCAAAAACCAAGGCTGATGTCAAGTCAAAGCCCAAGGCTAGTTGAATTTTGCTATATTTAGATTCAACATTGATGTTATCTAGAAGGTAAGGGCTCACTACAAGCTCAAAACAATAAGCTAAAGTTCTTATGCAATATTTTTATTTGAGGATAAAATATAACACAATGTATCAAAACAAAATAAAGTGCCATTGAAAATAAATGTAAACAAAAGTATCTTTTGATTACTGAAAATGTGTAAGGTTTTTTTGTTTTTCTTGCTATCAGCCTGTACCTATCACTGAGGAGTGTAGCCTCATGTAAAAAATCATCATGTTTCTCTTGTCATGCTCAGCCCTGAATTCTATATCTTCTTATTATTTCTTTATGTTTTATACAGCTGGGCTAATTTGTACTTATTGGTAGCAAAACTTTATAAATAATAACACATGATATTTTATTCCTTTCACTGCAGTCTCTCTCAACAACAGAAATATTTTTTCTAGCCCTTCTTTCTTCTTTGGAATGCATGGATGGCACAAACTATTAATGAGTTTAGCTGTTAACAAGTTGGGGGTTCAAGTCCATGTAGCAGTGCCTTTAAAGAAATGATAGGTAATCTAAAAGTGAAAAATCAAGCATTGAAACCCTGTGGAGCACAGTTCAACTCTGTCATAATTGGTGTTACACAAGTCGTATTGAAAGTACGTGTTTTGATTTTTTTCCCCTTTCTCTCCTCTCTTTCAGGCACTTCACTTTATGTAGATTGATTTTTGAATATTAGGTAATAAAGAAATTATGAGTTAATTTTCATCTATGAACAAGTGTGAAGCATTGACTGATGTTAAGCCTTGAAGAAATGGTATGGGTATCACTTTTGATCTGTTTTATTTACACTAAGGGGGAAGGAGAATTCAACTCCACAACAGCCCAATAGTGATTTCTATGACACAGAGATCAGACATGCCTCCATCCTTGTACTCTTCTTTACATTGTTCTGACAACTGTCCATCCCATGGCCCTCTACTTCTCAGCTGTGTTCAATAATCCATTACAATAAGCACACTGATCCTATAGATAATACTCTTGATTATGAAGGTTTATTAGGGAAATTAACAGGATACCTCAAGTCAGGAAGAGAAAGCAAAAAAGACCAGAGTTCTTTTTCTGCCACAACAGGTCTTCTCAACCATGTTGACAGATATGTCTCTCTCTGATCTTTGGTATCTCAGCCATAAAGTCCCTGACTCTTCTCACTGCTCAAGTAAGTGCTTCAAAGCTCCTTTAGCTCTGATAAGTTCTTGAAGGGCATCCCACTCTGTAATCTAATCTACTGACTAGAGGCACTCAAACTTATTGGACCTGAGGCTCTGCCCTAGGAAGCCTGCCACTGTGCCTCACAGACTCTATTCCCATAATTGATTTTTATTCAAGGTGTCTCCTGCATTGCTTCTCTACACAGGTATGCTGGATGAGTGTGGCTCTCAATTATGTTCGCCATAGGATTTTCTGTTCTTGCTTCTGAGATTGCTTCCTTTACACCTAATGGAATCGCAAAACCAACCAATCTCTTAGAGTCCTCTTCACCTGATATGCATGCTATCATCCAGTGGGACTTACAAAGGCCATGGATAGGAAAGGCATGCTAAGCACTTTTACTTCCTTCTAAGCATACAAAAAATACAAAAATACCAAGTACTTAAGTAGTATTTTTAGAAGAAAATATTACTAAAATGTAGATA
>NW_022104341.1:41453441-41454767 GCF_000313985.2 Echinops telfairi
TTTCATATCTTTTTCTCATGAAAAATGAATTCATTAGCATAGGAATAAATTTTATTACAGATTTAACTTCATTTTTCCCAATGTGTTATTATGAATTCTATGTTCGTGTATTTTATACTTTTTAATAAGTACTTTTGGTATGATTGACTTGTGTACTCTGGCCAATTAGAACTAGATCATATCATAGTTATCCATAATGTCATCAACTGACTGGAAATTTTATTTTTTTGATTTAAGGGAACAAATAATCAAGATAGACATAATGATGATGAAAATAATGATATATGTATACATATATATAAATATAATAGATAAATGCACTGATATCTATCTATCCAGCTATCTTTATTCTACTTCTATCTAATTTTCAAATCAGCTTTGCTCATATAGGTTAGACTATCTTGTAGTCTAGGATAGTTAAAATAAAATCCTCAGCTCTAAGTATTATTCAACCTTTTCTTTAAGAAATTACAGTTATTGATGCAGCTTTTGGCCAAGTCTGGAAACTAACCAGAAGTGTGGATCTTCAGACATGAGACAGAATCTTGCCATATTTCTTATATAGCTTGGATTAATCATTTGCACAGCCCTTGAGGAATCAGCCTACTATATAACTTGCCCATCTTGGATTCATCAGGCCCTCGACCTACTTGAGTCAACAGAAGGCTCCAGTGTGATATCTGAGACTTGCCAGCCTCTACAACTGTGAACTGAAAAGTTTACCTTGCTTGCAGAAGGCGATGGAGTGATATATACCAGAGGGACTCTGCATAATTCAGCCCAGGAGAGTTGCTTAGAGGGAAATTCAACGCTGCTGGAATGAAGGAAGAGCATCATAAAGGTAAGTAGGCAGAGACTCACGGGGTTTTGAAGACCAGGGAGCTTTTAGCTTACCTCAGTGGAGGCCGGCTGGGGCTTGACCTTGGCCCCGCCACTGTCTCTGCCAGAGCCAGGACCATTTGGAGCCCTTAGGAGGGCTTGGTCTCAGCACAGCCACAGTTTGCCGCTGCCTGCCTTGGGGCAGGGAAAGGACCCTTGCATCTCCATCGGCAGGGATCGGGGTACAGCTACATTGTTACTTTTATTTCCATCTCTTCTCTCTATCCGCCTACAATCTTGAAGGTTGCACAGGGGCTTTTTCTCAACACAGCCACAGCTTGACACCACAAACTACTTGGGTGGGGACTAAACCCTTACAGCTCAACGGACAGGGATCAGGGTTCAGCTACATTATTGCTTTTGTTTGCCTCTCTTCTCTCTATCTGCCCACAGTCTTGGAGCGCTGCGCAGGTGATTTTTCTCAAGAGAGCCACAGCTTGCCGCCAC
>NW_022104341.1:41465603-41466430 GCF_000313985.2 Echinops telfairi
GTCGGACAGGGCAAGATATGACAAAATAATAATTTCTAAATTATCAAGGGTTCATGAGGGAAGCGGGAGCGGGGAGGGAGGGGAAAAATGAGGACTTGATGCCGAGGGGCTTAAGTGGAGAGCAAATGTTTTGAGAATGATGAGGGAAATGAATGTACAAATGTGCTTTACAGAACATGATGTATGTATGGATTGTGATGAGTTGTATGAGCCCCTCATAAAACGATTAAAAGAAGAACCATGGTTATTTTTTAAAAGTTTCATGAGTAATAATTATTTTACAGTTAAGCTCAGCCCTCTTTGGGGACAGAGTTTTCATTATCAAACCTCTTACAGTTACTATACCCATGTGAAAATTTATCAAGTGCAGTAAATACATCAAGATTCAGAAACAGGCAACCTGTTGTGTGGAGGAGGGTCATTGCTGTATCTTTGAAAGTGTAATGAAAAAGTCAATTGCTCTATTTAAATGAAGCATCAGCACTGCCCTAAGCATATTACTATGCATATTACTTCATACAGGATTGTGAAGTCTGGGAACTCTGTAAGCCTTATGATGTCTTTGGTTGCTTGAAAATATTCCAGAGAGCAATTAAATAAAACTTCACATTCCCCTCAAACTAGTAATCTTTTTATGACTTAAACTGATTAGGGCACTGAGTAGGGAAAGAAAAATTATATGCACTCTGGGAATATTAATGAATCAACATGAAAATGCATGGGACACTATGGAGTTGAAAGACCTGATTTACAGTGAGGTTTTCTTACGTTTTTGAAAGATAAATTATATTTGTTGATTCAGATAGATTAAAATAGAAATTGGGAAG
>NW_022104341.1:41468763-41473566 GCF_000313985.2 Echinops telfairi
TTATTGTGACCATCTATTATTCATTATACTTTACATAAAATTCAGGAATGGGAAGAGACAAAAAATGCCAGATCCTTGTCTTTCTTTCCATCTGAAGACTCCTTATGCAGAACTCCAAGTGATTTCAGAGACACTGAAGACTGTGGACAAGGTAGATCTGCTCATGGGAGCTCAAAAGAAATGCAACTCCCTTTTCTGCTATTTTTCCCCCTCCTCCTGTGGCACAAAAACTAGAGGCAATGTGCATTTCTCTTTATACCTCAACTCAAAGCAAACCCCTTGAAGTAAAACATTGGTGTATAAATATATGAATGTGTCCAGCTTACTCTTTGGTTATATTCTGTTCATTGGAAGTATGAGCAGTTTCATTTGGAGGAAAAACTCACTTAGGTACAAAAGAAAATGAAACCTTCATTTTGTTAGACATCTGACTAGAGGAGTTGAACTTTAATATGTTGCTATACTATTATGGAATATGTTGTAATTATTAAATAATGTGGATGTCAAGGCAAAAATAATGTCTGAATCCCACCAGTATAATAACTAATATTTAATAGTACTTAAAGATTAGTGAAAGGTTGATTATATATATATATATATATTGCATCATAGTATTTCCATAATAAAAATATATTAAACATTATTACTATAATTTTAAAATAGGAACATTAATTTCAGAGGCATATAGTAACTTCCTTAGTGTCATCTGCATATAGGGAAACAGAGTTATATATATACATGTCTAAAACAAAGGATTTTTTATTATAAATCGTGTTCCACTAGTACTATATAGCATAAACTAATAAGACATCTTGAGATAGGTAGTTTATTTTGCCAACCTGGCCACTAAACACATGTGGGGTTAATTGAAAGACAGAGGAATAAATGGCTCGGTGAGACTCACCTTTCGAGTTCTCAGGTCTCTTGCTCTCTGATGGTCGGACCAGGGTGCAGCTGCCTTAGCCAGTTCCCTACTTCAGCTGGCAAGGCTCACTTCCTGCAAGACATCCCTGAGGAGAAGCCACATGGACCTACCCTGATGCAGCCCTGGGTGCTGGAGCAGCCATGTTGAGACCCCTGCCAATGTTGAGATGCTTACATGTTCACTGATTCAGCTTTCCTCCTGCAGTCGGCATCATTGCGTGTATTTTGTGAGATGGAGGAGGACTTTGTGGATTGGTGTTGGACATATGGGTTAATGCTGGACTTGTGGGTTTGGGCAGCACTGGGTTGGGATGTTTTTTTGATGCACACTTAACCTTTATATAAAACTCTCTCTTACACATGAGTTTCTGTGAATTTTTTTCTCTAAAGTACCCAGACTAACAAAGAAGTAAAACATGAGTTTAAAAATTTGTGATTGTCAATGTTTCTAGCACCTAGTAATTACATGCAAGGAAATGAATATGTTTTTTGAAAATTGAATGGATTCCAAAATTTAAAATATAAGATTTAGTTTGAAAGTATGTTAAGAATCTACAATCCTAGGCCTAAATACCAAATGCTTTAATTTATTACTCCATGCTTATTATTTTTAATTACAGGAAACATTTTATTTTAACCTTTTATCTCTTCCATTCCTCTTCTCTTTTTCTTCTTATTGTATTGCTCACCAATTTTGTTCTTTCTCTAATTATTCATTTTCAATGAATCTTGTAAGAAATAGATCTTATTGTACATTAGGAAAATAAAGCAAACCAATACAATAGTACCAATATTTGGGTAGAAGTAAGTATATGATAGATTTCATTAAATAAGGAATGACTAAACATGGTTCCGCATGCTTCAGAGCCAGCTTAGCAGATTACAGCCCTCTTAGATCAGTTCATTTAGGTTGAAAAGTTTTAATCTTGCTATTCTAAAATTTTCTTATTTGTAAAATGAGAATTGTAGCAATATCTCTGTCAAAAATATCTTGTGCTTATTAAACAAGATAATTATTAAACTATGGAAAATGTACGACCACTCATTTTTCAATTTGTGATGCTTTGGTGGCTTGCATGTGGTTGTGATTCTAGGAGATATTCCATTGATATTTCAAATATAACAGGATTATCCACGGGGAGTGAGTTCAGCAAAATGCCCAGACCTAGGGAAGCAAAGAAGAAAGAATATGGTGTCCACTTCTGAGATTTTATAAACTAAAATCGTTATTAGCAGCGAGGTCAGATATAGTGGCAGAAGTGGACACACCCTCAGGTGGAAAGACACTCCAAATACAACCGGGGAAGTGTCGTTTTCTCACAGTACAGCCAACCTCAGTGTGGTGAATGGAGTGAAACTTAGAACCTTCGTGTGCAAATTTAGTACAATTCACAATGAGAAGAAAGAGCAACAGGCATTCGTTAATTATCAGGACATAGAATGTGTGGTATATAAAAAGTCCAATATATATATATACTGGAATTTAAAAAATGAAATTGAACAAATAAATATCTACATCCTAGGCATTAGTGAGCTGAAAAAGATTGACATGGAACGTTTTGAGCCAGATAATCATAAGGCTTATTATGCTAGGAATGAAGAATTCAAAAGAAATGTGGTCACATTCATTTTCAAAATGACCATCTCATGATCTACCTTAAAATACAGTGCTGACTGTGATAGGATAGTTTATCCCAGCCTAACATAGACAATATCTATACTGTAACAAGGAAATCCACGAATTGCTACCATTATTCATATTTAACAGCTGACCACTAAAGTTAGTGATAAAGAAATTGAATAATTGAACCAAATTTTCAGTTTGTAATTAATCTACTATGCAATGAAGGTGCATTGATAATTATTGGAGATTGGAATGAGAAACTTTGAAACAAAAGGGTAGGTCAGTGGTTGTACCAAATGGCTTCAATCAAAGAAACTGAGTTGGAGATCACATAATAGAATTTTGCCAAGTCAACAATTTCTTCATCACAATACCTTTTAAACAACATAAATGGTTTCTATACACAGAAACCCATCACTTGTTTGTCAATTTGCCATACTGTGGTGATTTGTGGGTTGCTGTGATGCTGGAAACTGTATCACAGGTATTTCAAATGCACACGGTGAACAGGTTTCAGCAGAGCTTTCAAACCAACAACAGTTATAAAGAAAAAAATAAGATGTCCATTTATCCCCTGAAAACCTTATAAATAGGAGGAGAACATTATCAGATTTAGTGCTAAAAGGATGTGCCTCAGGTGCAAGACACTCAAAGAATGACTAAAGAAGAGCACCCTTTTCAAAGTAGGGTCAACCTTGAGGATGTGGTGTGTTAGACTGGGTTGACTAGAGAAACCAATCCGGAGACACTAATATATTAATAAGAACTAGATTTCTATCAAGAAGTAACTATATATTGAGAAAACATCCCAGTCCAGTCCAACTTAAATCTATAATTCCAGTACTAGGCCATAAGTCCCTCTTCAAACTCGTGCAGTTAGAAATAATGATGCAGAATCCAGGACTAGCACAGGTTGGTGGGTGCAAAGTCCTGTGGATCCAATGGTGGTGAAAGCATCAGGTCTCTGAGGGAACTGCCAGCAGGAAAGTAAAGGCAGAGAGAAAAGGGGAGGTTCTCAAGGACCTCCTTATGAGAGGGCTACTCCCACAAGGGAGCAGCATCAGTCTGTGACCTGATTACTGGGTTGAATACCATCCCTATAATTTTATATGGCTTCAATGTGACAGGAAATTATGTAAGTACCACACATGTATAGAATAAAGCATTCTGAGCCATCATTTGTTGATGAAGTATGACTAAAAAAAAATCTAATAGTTATTAATATCTATTAACGATTGAAACTTGGAATGTACAAAGTATGAATCTAGAAAAATTTAAAGTAGTCACAATTGAAATGGGCTGGTATTGATCACTTTGATTCAGATAATTATATAGTTTACTATGCTGAGAATTACAAATTCATCATCTAAAGGGTATTTCAAGATCTATCTTGAAGTACAATGCTGTCTGTGACAGGTTAATATCTATATGAATATAAGGGAATCTGTCAATTCAACTATTATTAGAATTTACACATTAACTGCCAAAGCTAATGATGAAGAAATTGAAGATCTCTGCCATCTTCTTTAGTGTGAAATTGATTAAATGTATATTAAAGGTACATTGATAATTATTGGTGGTTGGAAAGCAAATGTTGAAAAAAGTGGAAGGAATAGTAATTAAACACATGATCTTGGTGATGGTAAAGAAGTTGAATAGCACATGATAGAATAGTGCAAGACCAACAAATTTTTTTATCTCAATTACCTTTTTTCAACAACACAAAAGGGAACTCCATACATGGACTTTTCCAGACTAAATATACAGAAACCAAATTGACGGCATCTATGGGAAGAGACAATGGAGAAGTTCAAAATAAGCTGCCAAAATGAGGTCAAAAACAGATTGTAGAACAGACCATCAACCTGCTCATATGTAAGTTCACAGTGAAGTTGACAAAAATTAAAACAATTTCACATGTGCCAAAATATGACATTGAGTATATCCCACCTGAATTCTGACAACATTTCAAAGATAGATTTGATTCACTGAACACTACTGATAGGATACCCAATGAGCTATGGTATCAAGAAAAACATCCATCAAGAGAGAAAAAGGTCACTAAAAGACATGGGAGAAAGAAGCTCAAAGTGGATATCAGAGGAGACCCTGAAACTCTCTTGATCATGGGCCAGCTAAAGTAAATGGAAGATATGATGATGTCAAAGAGCTGAACATAAAATTTCAAATGGCAGCTCAAGCAGACATAGTAAAGTATTGTAATGAAATGTGCAAACACTTGGAATCTGAAAATC
>NW_022104341.1:41474024-41477002 GCF_000313985.2 Echinops telfairi
AAATTGCAAAGAAAGGTGACCCAACTGAATGCAGAAATTATCAAACAATGTCATTACTATCATATGAAAGTAAAATTTTATTGAAGATCATCCAAATATGTTTGCAGCAGAACATGGACCTGGAGCTTCCAGAAATCTAAACTGGATTCATAAAATGACTCAGAACAACGCATATCATTGCTGATGTCAAGTATAACTTGACTGAAAGAAGAGAATACCAGAAACATGGTTACTTGTGTTTTATTTATTACCAGAAACATTCAACTGTATGTATTATAGCAAAATGTTCATTAATATCATTAATAAGAATGGTAATTCCAGAAAACTTCATTGTGCTCATGCTGAACTGAACCTGTACATGGACAAAGAGAATATAAGAATGATGCAATAGCTAAAATCAGGAAATGTGTGCCTCAGGATTGTATCTTCTTACCACACTTATTCAATCTGTATGCTGAGCAAATATACGGAGAAAGTGGACTATATGAAAAATAACAGTATCGGCAGAGAAAGAAGGCTTATTGAAAAGGACATAACCTTGCTTGCTGCAAGTGAAGAGAACTTGAAGCACTTGCTGATGAAGATCAAGGATTGTAGCCTTCAGTATGGAGTACATTATCTAATTCAATGTAAGGAAAACCAAAACCCTCACAACTGGACCAGTAAGTCACTTCATGAGAAAGTTGGAGATTTAATAAGGAAGGCAAGAAGAGAACGTATTTGAATTACGGTACTGGGGAAGAATTTGAAAATACTAAGGACTGTCAAAAGGACAAACTGATCTGTCTTGGAAGAAATACAACCAGAACGCTCCTTGGAAGCAATGATGGGAAAACTTTGTCTCCCACCCTTTGGCATGTTATCAAGAAAGACTAATTCCGGAAAACAGCATCATATTTGGTAAAGAGGAAGAGCAACAAAAAGGAAATGACCCTTAAGGAAATGGATTGAAAGAGTGACTGCAACAATGGGCTAAAAAATAACAATTGTGAGGTAGGCACTGGCCAAGGCATTGTTCTATTTTGTTGTATGCAGAGATGCTATGAGTTGGAATTGATTCAGTGGCGCCTAAAAAGAACACACACAGATATCTGGAGAAGCAAAGCACAGGGATACAACGAAATGTATCTGTGGGAAGAGACCATGAAGAACCGACTGATCAGACAAAACAAGATGGGTGGTTGACTTGAATAGACCAACAATTGCTCATATATATATATATATATATATATTCAGGTTGAAGTTAAATTAAATTTAAACAAATTTATAAGAGCCAAAAAAAACCCTCTTGAATTTAGACAGCATCTGAAGAACAGATTTGCCACATTGTACACTAGTGAATGAAGATCATATTGTATCAATATCATATATGAAGAAAGTAAAGGAATTTTAAAAGATAACATAAAAAGACCAAAGGTAGATGCCAGAAAGGGTCAGAAACTTGCTCTTGAACATCGAACAGCTAAAGTGAACCAGAATGAAATGACAAAAGAGCTGAACAGAAGATTGGAAGAACAGCACGAGAGGACAAAGTAAAATATTATAATGAAATATGCAAAGATGTCGGGTGAGAAAAAAAAGGGAAGACAATCCTCAGCATATTTAAACTTGAGAGAATCACAGAAAAAACTCAAACCAAAGAAAAAACTCAAGCCTTGATCTTCAATCTAGACTTGGTTCTATAAGCAAAATATTGAATTTTGATAGAAGTATCAAAAGATGATAGAAAGAATACATAGAGTCAATCAGTTGGTAGTATATATTCATGAACCTACTGTAATGAAGGACAAAGTCTAAGCTCACTTGAAGACAATAGCAAAAAAACAAGGATCCAAAAATTAACAGATATCATTGGAAATGTTTTAATAAGTTGAATCGGCACTGGCAGAACTAACTAGTATATGCCCCCAAATTGGGAAGACCATTACTTGGCCACCGTATTGAAAATATCCCTATCTGTGATCAATAAAGAATCTAACAGAATGTGGACATTATCTAACATTGTCATTAATAATGATATGAAAGTAAATTTTACTTTAGACAATTTTTTAAAGGCTAGAGCAGAACATTAATAGAGAGCTTCCAGAACCCTTCCAGCAGGGTTCAGATAATTGGTTATTGATTTGCTACCTAAGCTAGTTACATAAAGTCTCTTGGTTTTATGTTGTGGTTAGGACCTATGGAGGCAGTTCCAACTCAGAGCCTTCCTCTATACAACAGAATAAAACACTGCCTAGTCCTGCATCACCTCACAAGGGTTTCTTTTGTGTTTGTTTCTTTGTAAGTTGCCTCTCCTAAGGAGTCCTGTGGTGCAGCTCTTCTGTGTTGGGCTATGACCCATATGGTCAACAGTTCAAAACTACCAGCAGCTTCACAGAAGAAAACCTGTACTTTCTACTCCCATAAACAATTATAGACTCAGAAACCTAAAGAGGGTCACTATGAATCAGCATTTACTTGATTGAAGTGAATTCGAATGTTCATTCCTAGAAAACCAAATAAATTCACGAAATTCTTTTGCATTACTAACTTTAGCTCATGTTTCCTAGAAACATTATTCCTAATGAATAAACTTCCTTTCTTCTCTGTTTTATTGTATCTTTTCATCCACTAATTACAGGATTTCTATGACAGTGAGTCTGGCTCTTTTATTTTAATTATAGCTCTCCGTCCTAACCCTGTGACTATGGCACAGGACTGTGCACTGTTTCATTCATTCTGCCGTACATAACGTTGTTAGAAGTCAACGCCGGCTTGACGTCCACTAATGGACAAACCACTCTTATTTTAACCTAAATTCCACAGTTAATATGTTTTCTATTTGACAATTCATAATTTGGTCAATTTATTTGATTTTACTTACCTCATATTTTAATTATTTATTTATTTTTTAAAAATCAATTTATTGGAGCTCATACAATTAATCACAATACATAGATCAGTTGTGTAAAGCACATCTATACATGCGTTGCCCTCAT
>NW_022104341.1:41478372-41494235 GCF_000313985.2 Echinops telfairi
TCCCATCCCCTCCCTACCATTGGTTTTGAACCATTTGTTTTTCCCTTGTCCCTAGGTTGGCCAACCCTCCTCCCTTCCCCTACCTCCCACAGTCCCATGTCCCTCCGGAGCCTTCGGTCCCTTTATTTTCTTCTCATATATATGTATTTTTTTGTCCAACCTCTTTTATCTAGGTGGGTGTGCAGCCATAACAATGTGTGAATAAAATTGGGATTGGCTTTGACAGCACAGCGCCAAAGCAGCTCATAAGAACCCGGTGACGATGGCTGCAACATGGACAAGCCAACAAACAAAAAAGCCACTGACATACAAAATTTAAAAGAAGAGGAAAAATGAAAAAAAAAAAAGTGTATATTATGTTCCAGGAATCGTCCTCAGAAGTTTTCAAAAATATCAATTAAAATTTTTTGTAACAACTTTATGAGGGAGTTACTATTATTTTATCTATTTATACATAAGAAAACTGAGGTGCTTAAGAAAGGTTAAGTAATTTATCTGAACTCACACAGGTGAAATTTGCCCAATTTAGGGGGTTATAATCAATTAATATAACTCTCCTAGGCATAATTTCGATGTGATTTATTATAATTCGGACTCTATATGCCTGCGGCTGTAGTCCGATTTGGGAGGGTAATCTCTCCTATCCTAATGGACAGAATTAAGGTGGGATTACAATCCTACCAGAGTGGAGGTTATGAGCCAAGCATATTTTTGTTTCCTTGGGGGGCTTCTTTAAGACCCTCACCATAGTAGAGTGTGGAGTCCTTGTGGTATAGTGGCTGTGATGTGGAAAGGTAAGCAGTTTGAAACCACCAGCCACTCCTTGGCAGAACAACAGGGCTTTCTACTCCCTTAAAAGGCTACAATATTGGAAAATCACAGCGACAGCTCTTCTCTGTCCTACAGAGACACTACCAGTAGACTTGATGGCAGTGAGTTACGAGAGGATGTGAACTAAGCCACACTCTGAGTCCTTGATGGCATTGTTAATACCACTTTAGTAGAGATTGTAACTTAAGACACTATCCTTAATTTTTCGTGTATTATGTACTGGTACCCCATACAGTTCTAGCACATATTCCTTCACCTAGCAAGCCATCCATCTAGTTCCTGACTGAGCTTCAGTAGAAGACTTGTGACTCTTGGACATTTTTCGCCTCTGACTGTGGATTCTGCGCTTGACTCCCCTATGCCTCACCCTGGGATCTGGGACCAAACCTCACTGACTGTCACATAAGACATTTCTTCATAGTTTTGTGAGTTTCTGTGAGAAGGTGCAGTGAATCAAAGGATCCAGGGATGAGAGAGAATGTATTCAAGAGAGGGGTAGGGGTAAAACGGAGCAGAAGAGCATCATGCAAGAGTTGATCATTTGAGACTTTTCTAATCTTCAGCTCTTTGGGAATAGTCTGGCATTGATTCTTCTAAAAGAAATTATTACCACATTAATATTGAAATGACTCTGTAGTCCATACCTTATCCTAATGTAAACATTTAAAGCTACAATTTTTGTTAAGGTTCCACTTTATATCACAGGTACAGATTAAAATAATCTAATGAGGAAAGACACACTGGAATTATGGAAGTAAACTATCTGGCAGATAATATTAAGTCTAAATGTCTGAGGGGGAAGTTTGCTTGATCTTGGGTTTTAGTGATTAAGGAGAACCATTTGTGTCAGAATTGGTAGTAAGTAATGGTAGAAAATAATGACAACATGTCATAAAGGATCTTATAAATAACATAACATCCTGTCATTGTTAGGAGTTTCTGAGAAGTTTCTGACTCAGCAGCCCTGGGAACCTCAGAAACGTTTCCTGGTTCTGCATCATCCTCACAACTTTCATTTAGTTTGAGCCCCTTGTTACAGCTAATGTGTCAATCCGTCTTGTCGAGGGACTTCCTTTGTTGCTGATTTGCCCTGGACATTTCATTTGTGTCTTTCATATTTGTGAAATCATTAATAACTCTCCCTTTACTGATGACATTAGCTAAATTTCTCCCATAACTTATAGGATGTCTCTTCTTATATGGACTAGTAAAAAAAACCTTGTTTTTTTGGTCTAATAAAATGAAATTTACACTTGACCTGTTGATATTAAATTATGGTGGCAAGGAAATAAGTAGGTACACTATGAAAAATGTAATATCTAAAGTGAGAGAATTGATGCTGATATTGATAACACAAGTTGTAAATGTTTTCAGCAGTGGTGGGTGGTAGATATAATTTGATAATTATATTTGGTAAAAGGATATGATGATGGATTTTATTCTAGATGTAACAGGGTTCAAAACTGCTCCCAAAATTTAGAGGCTAGCAACTAAATATTTACAGTTCTCATTTTAAAAAAGAGCTAACAAGATATGTGTTGGGGAGAGTTATTAATTCAATTTGCAATGTGTAGAATTTGAGATACTTAATAGACATCCAAGTGTTGATGTTGAATTAGATATGGTACTCTACAGTTCAGGATAACACTATAGGCCAAGGTACATTTAAGAGTCAAAACTCAGTGGAGATGAAGTTTAGATAGAAACATTTGAAGTCCTAAGGGCGGATACCAGGGGCATTTTAGAGGTTTAGAAGTTAAGTAGAACTAGTAAAATCTGAAAATTAAAAAGCAGTGAAGTAAAAGAAAACAAATGATAAAAAAAACCAAAGGTCATTTGATTCCCCCAAAAGAAGAGAAAATTTAACAAGGATGGGGGACTGATCATAAATACTATTCATACATGGAGTAAGAATTAAGTATGCATTGATATGTGTTGTGTTGAGTGAATACCGAATGAAGATCTATGTTAATGTATAGATATGTGTCTTAGGCCAGGTTGACTAGAGAACTGCAAAGGCTAGACTAGGCTAGACTGCAAAGCTACGCTCTTATATTTTCAAGTTGACATGAAATTATCCAACTACCACAATATGGAAATCACTGATGACTGATGAATAGAGTAATTGTGATGAAAAATTACTTAGAGATTAAGTGAATACCAAAAGGATAGTAATTAAAACAATGATTATAGACAATTTTTTCAAGGAGTTATACTGTAAATCAATGAAAAATCATCCCCTGTAAGAGAAACAGAAATAGAACAATAACTACCAGGTGGTGTGTACTGCAAAGCAAATTTTTTAGGAGATGTTGGAGATGTTGACCTTAATTGCTAACAGTGTAGTGAGCTAAGTGTTGGCCTGCTAACTGCAAGGGACAGCAGTTCAAACCCACCAGCTACTAGAAGGGAGAAATACAAGGCTTACTTCTGGGAAACTCACGGGACAGTTCTACTGTGTATTACAAAATCACTAGGATCATGGAATCTACTGGATGGCAGTGAGGGGGTTTAGATGTTGCTGCTTTGTTTTTTATCACAATGTCTGCAATGTCTCTACATAGATGTAGATACTGATGGTGTACGAGAGTAAATGGTTGGAATTAGCTCTGAAATTTTCTATTATGTTTCCTAACAAGTCAGCAGTTGCTATAAGAGAAATCTTAGAGCTTGGGTCAGTGAATGTTAATGGAACATGAGAAGGGTCAATTATAAACTTGTGCCTCAGGTTCTGATTGACCAAGAAAAAGAGCGCATCAAATGGAGAGAGGAGAGCTCCAAAGCAAAGCAGACTCTTGTTCCAAGGACATTACTGATGACAGACATGGTGACATTCTTACAAAAGCAAACATCAACCAAGCAAGACATCATGGTCACCTTGCCCCCCCCCCCACCAAGCAAAGAAAAATTAAAAAGCTGGTCAAATGAAATCAAGATCAAGACAATGCTCATTTGGTTTTTGTTGTTGTTGTTTTAATGTGAGAGGTATAATGCATTTGGAGTTCATTCCACCGGTCAGACTCTTAATCAAGCTTTCTGTTTAGAGGTTCTTTAAAGACTGCATAACAATGTGTGCCAAAAAAGTTCTTATTTGTGGCAGATGGAGGACAGGCCTTGCTACCACGACAATGCACTTGCTCACGCAGCCATCTCAGTGTTCTAGTTTTGGGCAAAAACCCAGCATGCTTCTCTTGTCCCAAGCACCTTACTCACCTGACCTCACTCTGTGCAACATTTTGTTTGTTTGTTTCTGCAAATGAAGAGAGACATGAGAGGACAGCTATTGGATGATATAGAAGAGGTGTAGAAAAACTAGGGTGGTGCTGGCAGACATCCAAACAGAGGAGTTTGAAAAATGTTTCCAAGAGTAGAATTGCAGATTTGAGAAATGTATTAAGTGAAATGGAGAGTACTCTGAAGGTGATAAGGATGTTTTGTAAAAAGTAATTAAATACATAGCCTTCAAAATAAATTCTATGTTTGGGGGAGGGTGTCCCCTCCTAGCTTAGATATATCTTGGGAATCTCAGCGTCTAGAAAAAGCCAGGTAAGGCATGATGGGGATCAAAAATGGTCTGGCACAACAAAGAAGAAATTCAGTCTAAATAAAATTGTCAGACACCTTAGGAAGTTGTATATAGATTAATTATTCATTATTAATCTATATTCATAGGTTGAATTGAATGGTTCTGGTCCCTCCCCCCTTCCTGCTCACTTTTTCAATGCTTATCACTATTTATTCCTATCAATCAACTTTTACATAACTGTCCTTTCCCACATTCTGAATTATTTCAGGTCAAGACCCACATTTTCTTCTTCTTCCTTTTATTCCCATAACTTCAATACTCATGCCCATATGCACTATCAAATAGTCAACCTTTAAAAAATCCTTATAAAATAACAATTTAAAAGGTCTGGCTAATTAGATGCATATTTTAGTTGTTGAATTTTTAGAAAATGAATGCTTCAGTGGGGGGAAAAACCAGCTAATTAGTGAGTAAGGTAGAAATGACGCAGATTAAATAAAACAAATAAATAAATAAACCTGTCTCCATCTAGGTGATCCCCACTCAGAGCAACACTATGGCTCCTTCCACAGAGTCACTTCCAACTCCAACAACCCTATATGACAGGGGGAACTCTCTCTGTGGGTTTCCAAGACTATCATTCTTCAGAGAGTAGAAAGTCTTTATTTTTCTCCCAAAGAGCAGCTGGTGATTTCAAACTACTAACCTTGCATCCAGAAGTCCAACACATAACTACTAGAACAGAGTAAAAGTGTTCTTTTGAGTTTCTGAGATGCAAACCTTTACAGGAGCAGACAACTTCACCTTTCTTCCACTGAACACCAGGGGGTTTGAACAGTTAATCTTGTGGCTAGCTGTTCAACACCTAGCTTACAGTACCACTAGGTCTCCTATCAAGACTAGATGATATTACCAATAAGCATGGAGGGAAAGTGACCCCCAAACCAAATTTACTGCCATTGAATCTACTGACTCCTAGACACCTTTTGAAAATATACCACTTCCCATTATGATTTCGGAGACTGTTAGTTCTTTAAGGGAGTTAAAGCCTCATCTTTCGCCCATAAGGTACTGGTGGTTTTCAACTGATGACTTTGTGGTTAACCACTCAATGTATCTCCAACCAAGTGTACATTTATTAGGTAGGGTAAGCAGAGCAACTGTTTTAATGATGACCCTGTAAACAACTACTTAAAATTCTGGAAATTTTTCATAAATTAGGTTTAATTGTGTTTCTAATTTTGGTGAGGAGAAGAATTAATATAATGAAAGGAAAAGGGATGAAGATAAAACAAGATAGTAATTTCCTAAAGTTTAATAACTCAGATTTAGGTTCTATGGGATTTTTTAAAAAATTGATTAACTCATAAGATCATTTCAAAAGTATTAAAATGCAGTATTATTGTGACTATTTAAAGTTAACATCTCACTTTTGGTGAGAGTGCATACATCAAACACTGTTCCCATTTCTACAGGATTTTAGATAATGATCTGACACAACTATTATATTCTTCGTGTTGTTTTAGCATTCTCATTTCTGGTTTAGTTGCTCTACTCCCATTAACTTCAACTCCCTTCTCTCCAATTTTATTAGCATTGTTTTAAAGCAGCAAAGCTGATGAGTATATGATTTTAAATGCAGCACTCCAGGTTAGCAATGTAAATACTTACTTTTAAAATTTAACTTATTTTTAAAGTGACTAGAAAAATAAAATGTGAATAATAAATATATTCATGATTATGTTCTTATACACAAAATATTTCCACCATATGAATATGACATGCAAGTTTGTTTTAAATGTACAATAACCTTTAAAGACAACAGGATTGGGGGAGAAAAATATTTCCTCCTTCAAGTTCAAGCCCACCCTGACTAAATAAATCTCTTAAAGAGTGAAAAACCAACCAGATTGAGGAGTAATAGGCAGAATCCATTTTAATTCTAATTTTGTATAATTTGTATTCTTTTTATTGTCTAATTTAGTTCACTTAATATTACACAGAGAATTATTCTATTGATAATGCAAATATTTTGAAGTGATCACCTAAAGTGGTTTGCCACACAAATTATCATGATTAATGCAGTTTGGTTAACCTGAAGGGATGTAATTTACCTATTGACTCTGTTAACAAATATTTATTGAATACTTATTTAAGGTAACAGCTTTCCTTATTCAAAAGAATGTTCTACATGATGAGAGTAGAGAATTACTTCAAAAAGCCAATACCCAGGTTGGAAAGAATGGAGATTAATTTAAGTGAGCCTTTCTTGCCCTGGGTGTTGTCCCATGTCAATTTTCCTCGCAAAAAGGATAAGCTATCCCCCATTATCATCTAATCTCACAAAGAAACAAACAAGCAAACAGTATTTCTATTTCTCCCTCTCAGCACATTCTCACAAACAAAATGAAATCAAGGGGAATTTTAAAATATAAATTGTAATAGTCCCTATCTTCAATTAGTTTATAGTCTATCATTTAAATTATTACACACACAACCAATACATACCACTGGCATGTAAGAGTGGAGATTGGAGGCCATCACAAGGGATAGTAGAGAAAACAAGAGAAGGGCACAGGAGCTCCAGTTTAATTCTGTTTCGAGGCTATGAAATGGTGAGAAGATAGCAAAGAAAATAAACTTTATGAAGAGGTAGTTTTAAATTGTATTCTGTAAGTATAGCATTAGGTTGATGGTCAGCCAAGGCAAGGAAAATGTTTTCACAAACGACCCACAGATCAGAGTGTGAGGTTCTGTGGAGAATGACAGTGACTGCCTTCGGAATAGTGGGGGTGGTACGCGGACTGTCAACTCGTAGCAAGCCTGGAGAGCACAGTAGAACTGCCCGCGTCGTGGGCTTCTGAGACTGCATCCTTCCAGAAGTAGAAAGCGCCATCTTTCTCCTGTAGAGTGGCTGGCAGTTTGGAACAAATCACCTTGAGCCACCAGATCTCCTTGAAGAAATATAGTCAAAAGTGAAGCTGAAAAAACAAAACAAAACAACAACCCTGTGAATTAATTATCAAGCTAAGTTAAACGGATAGCTAATTTGTACAAAGAGGGACTAAATGGCATTATTTCACATTAAAAATATTACCTGAAATAAAATGATCTTCCAAGGAAGAATGATGAAATGTCAGACTTTCTATAAATAAAGAAGGGAAAACAAGCACTTTGACATGAAAACAGTGACGCTCTAAAAAACATGGAACTTTCTCTAGGTAACAAAATGTTAGAGCTGAAACTTGAACCTCGTTTTAACTCCAGATCCATTGATTTCCATATAGATCATTGATTTCCAAACTGCCTATTCAGTAGAATTAGAGAGTATCTAAAGCAGTATTAGAAAGTACTGATGCCTACACTCATTATAAGTGATTCTATTTAATTGACCACTACCAGTGCCTTAGTTTCTTACAAAGATAAGGTTAAAAATTGAAGGGGTACTCATGAGTGAAAATGTTATTCAAGAAACGTGAATAAATAGTAGTTAAAATGAGAACTAAGAAAAAAAATCTTAAAATAGTTACATACATATATATATACATATGTAGCTATTTATAGCTATATATACATTTGTATATAAGTATAAATAGTTATCAATACAGATATATAGAGAGGGTTTTTTCCAGCTCCTGGATAATTTCTAATTATACTTCGATTTCTAGATATAGTTTATTTATTATATATATAAGAATCATATGTATATAAAATGAAGCATATATCTATAATGAATTCCTTTCTTTTTGCCTAACACATCTTCCTTTTTGGGGTTTGTATCTGTATGGATATTGACGTCATTTATTATTTTGTGTGTGCACATAAAAAGTATTAAATGATATAAGTTTAGCAAAGAGGTCCTATAAATAGACATTTTATAATACTAGCTATAATACTATAAAACTATAATACTATGATACGAGTTCAATGAGTATTTACTAAAGACCTCCTGTGCGCTGCCACTGCACTTAACGATAGTTTAGCGCTGAACAAGAAAGAGCCATTTCTGCGCTCACAATTCATGTAAGTCTTCCACTCCTAAATGGTCTACGCTAAATTCGTCTCGGCGACTTAACTGATGATCCAGTAATGAGCGGACCTGGCCTACGCAGATGTTTTGCTCACAAAAGCGCCTCAATATTGAGCTGCTGGTAACTCACTAGCATCTCCGCTAACCTGTTTGCTCCAAGTAGGTGCTGCCCGGCTCCGACGCTCTGCCTCCTGCCCCAGCTGCAGACTTACAGTATGCTAGTTGGTGCAGTTTGACGGCAGCCCCTGGCAGGACACAACTCCACAACGCTCAGAACTCCAACTGAATTCTGGCCATGGAGACCCAGGGAGGCAGGAAAGGTAGGTACATAAATTCCTCCTTTCTCTCTCTCTCTCTCTTCTCCCCAGAGTAAGTTACCTTGGGGAGCATTTGTGCAAGCACTTCTCTGACAGTCCTCTAGAGCGCCGAGAAAGGCTGTTTTCCCGTGAAGCTGTGGCTGCTAGCCCATTGATTACTAATTTGTATTTGTTTTCTTCCCTTTTCTGTTCCTTCATCTAGGAGCGAAGTCTAATGCCCTCCTCTTGAATCTGAATTAGCATCAATTTAAAAGGTAGTGAATGGAATGGGCCGCTAGGAATAGTCAGCTCTTCCCAGGCGTGAACTAAGACAATGGTAGCTTCTGAGCGGATCTCTTGGAGCACCGGGGTTGGGACATTCCTTGGTACCAAAGAAGCAGGGTTTTAAAACCTAGGCCACGTGATGGGGGCACATGTGAACACCTGTTCCGGCTCAACTGAGGGGCTAGCAAACGGTCGCATCCGCTGCCAGGTGCGTGAGTGAGTCACCTTCGACAGTCTAGACTCACTCATCTCCATCTGATCGCAGTCTCATGCAACACGGCATGCAACAGAGGAATCACCAAGCTCAGCCTCGCACACTGAACATAATAGGAGGTGATGAGAAGTTATTTTTAGCTACTGAATTTGAAGTAGCTTGTTATACAAAAATAAATACCGAAACAGGAAAACTTGGGGTAAATTTCTGTTCCCTTAAAAAAAAAAAAAGTCCTAACTTTGTCTTGGGGAGTGTGCTTAGGGTTTAGGTGGAGGAGGCTCCTTCATGATAAAATATTATAATTAGAAAATTATAATTTATATTATCTGTGCTCTATGATTCTTTAGCTATAAGCAACATTTTAGCTTAATGCTTTTAAGGGTGCTAATTCTAGATGCTTCTCTGCATGGATGATATTCATATATGATGTAGAAGATATGGATAATGATCATTCTTCTTTCCTTCACATTTATTCACTTTTTCAAATAAATCCACCAACTATTTTCTAAATAATTAGGAGTTCTTTATCATTTTCCATTTGTGTTATTAGTTTCTGCTTCATAGTAGTGTATGATGATGGTGTGGGTGCATACACACACAGATATATAAATATATATGTTGTTGCCACATGCTTACTTAATCCTTGGGAATCTTTTATTTCAACAAGCTATGGAAGTTGTTTCAAAATTTTGCTAGTCACCAATTCAAATAACACTTAACATTTTACATTATTTTTATTAGTATTTTTTTAGAAAATAGCAAAATAAATAACTAAAATGCTTATAAATGCCACAAAATTGAAAGAATTAGTAAATGTATAAGTAAAAGTTCACTTAAAATTACCTTTTGCATTTACTCTGGAGTGTAGCTTCAGAGTATGTCCTTAACCTATGTCCTTTTAGATATATGCCAACTCTGTCAGGTACCAGTATCTAAATTGAATTTGTCTATGATCAGTATAAACAAATATGTAGCCAAGTTGTATATCTGGAAGGAGTCTTCAAATGTTAACTGAAACATTTTAATGAAACACATTTTGATATTTGTTTTAATGTTGCTACAATCTTTGCTGTAGGGATGGACTAAGGTTATGCCCTTTCCTTTTCTTACAATCTTTGGCTCCGGAAAGTGGAAGTGATAATTAATGCTTGGTACAGTCTGGGGAAGGCTATCAGCATTTAGTAGACTTATTGAAGTATTGGTATGTTTGTTTTTTAAAAGCATACCACATGTTTTAACTGGATGTCTGCTGAAACTCTTATGGGTTCATGGAGTCATATAAACATAGGAGGATGTAAATGCTGTGTGAGAATCAGAGTGTATAAAAGACAGAAGATCAAAGAGGCCATGCATCCAGCTCTCTTGGAATGTGAAGTGAGATTCTGATTTCTTTCCCTGATGACACGAACCATAGACCAAGGAATGTGTGGTGACATATTGCTAAAAATATGCACTACTTACATTTTGAAGCACAGATCTATTTAACTTATCCTAAACTGAAATAACAAATACTACTTAAAATCGGAACAAATTGAGAATCATGAAATAAACTGTAAACTTCAATCAGAATACAAATATTTAGGGGGCAGCTGTAAAGATATAACTGAGGTCATTTTAATATCACATTTTCAATTAAGCAGAGATATTTCTTTACAGAAAAGTAATGAGATAGAATTAACAAATTAATAGTAGTTGTAGGACTTGAAGTGAACATGATACTCAAAAATCTTACAAAATGTTAAGGATCAGAGTTGTATTTGGGAAGATGTGACATTTACATTTTTTCTAGAAACAGCTAAGGACAGGGAGTATAATGGATTTAACTGTGTCCCCTAAAAGTATGTATTTAATTCCTGGCCTTTGTCAATGTGTATATACTCTTGTTTGGAAATAAAGATGATCTTTTTAATGTTAATAAGGTCATACTAGTTCAGAAAACCAAACCCCAGCGGCTGTCCAGCCTAAGTAGATGGCATAAGCCTTGTAGGGTAGAATGACTCCATAGCATGTTTCAGCTGTGACATTTCTGCAGACTAACAAGTCTTTCTTCTGAGGTGCCTCTGGGTGGGTTCAAACTGCCAACCTTGCAAGATTAGTTAGCCGCTTAATCACTTGAGACACTATAGTCACCTCTCAGTAAAGTTCGATATCAATAAAATAGCAATGTAAAAGTTATGTAAAAGACCAGAATAGCCACATGTGCACACCCAGGGAGGAAGATGGGCCCATTTAATGACGAAGAGCTACCTTGCAGAGGACAGAGACTAGAGGAGAGGCTGAAGAAGGAAGCAGCTTCTCAAGATTTCGTTGTATACTTTTACTCTTGAGATGTGTCTCCTGTTCTCTAAAGCCAACAGCCTACGGCGTGTCTGTTCTGACATATTGGGTAGCCAAGACCCAGACTCTTTGTATGTGCTAGGTAAATATGGCAGCAGATGATTTGATTGATTGCAACCCCCGTATACTGACCTACTTCCATTCTCCAGCTCCACTCTATTTTTATGTCAGATACTTTGAGGGAACTAGTTCCTGGTGTTTTAAGTTCAACTTGTGCCTTCCTGGAATGATAGAAAAAGACAATTTGTCCTTAGTGGTACACTCTTGGCCTCTACTTTGTATAAATTGAGGAGATAAATGAGGGGCAATTTGTCATGAAAGGAGTTATTTTGAGTCAAAGAATGCATTTCAATTTGATGGCATCACTCTGGTGATCCCCCATTATCCCTCATCATCTCATATCCTTTTTATTTCATCATGGTAGATTATTGTTTCTTTTTGTCAGTTTGCACGAGAATATATCCAAATGACTAAGTTGTTAAGTGTGGGGGTTGTAAGAAAAGTCATGTTGCCCCTGAACTTGGCCTCCTTTTACAAAGTTATCTCTCATATGTAGCCTACAACTGAATAACAACTTGCACCACAACAAGGAAAGAGACACCCAAGAATGAATGCAGGCATTAGTTGAAAGAACTCTGTATTCCTAAGGAAATCTTAGGTAGATTCACCAAAGAAGTCTTATAATTCCAGGTGTTATTTTTATTGTATGTAAACATATTTTTGGAAGCATTTATTTTTTCCAAGGTAAACATAATCTCAATGAATATTGCCACAATAGAAGTTTTCTATTAGTCTATGGATCTATGGCTTTGCGTTAGAATCTATTGACTAATACCTCTATGCCAAATATAATTTCATCGGGTGTGTCCAAATTTATTGAGTACTTATCACACACACAAAGATGGTGAGTTGATGTGTATGAAAACAATGAAGGTCTCAACAAGCAGTCATTCATATTTTGTCTACTGAGGTGACATCCTGAGGCAAGTGATGTTTGTACTTATATAGACTTGGCCCTAATAAAACTAATTTTTCCTATGTTTTCTCCCAAAAAACATGTAAAAAAGCCATATTAACCTTGTTAATAAATGTGCAATTTACCAGAATGCTTTCTCCCTCCACTTGTATTTATTTTAACTTTCTCTGAGAAGCATTGAAAATATTAAAATTGGCATCCAGAACACCTCACCTGACACAAGCTATAGTAGCCTCAGGCATATGGGTTTTGCTTTTTTCGCGAAAACACGGTGGTTTTTATGGTATAAGTTTCACACATCTTTCTAAGCTACTAATGTCTTTCAGAATCTAGTGATCTGTAGTGATGTCTTTTGCCATTCAATAGCATGACTAGACTAAATGCCAAGACACAATATATATTTTTAAGTCAAGATAAAAAAGTACATAAAAAGATATTCAGTTAGAGCCAAATTCAGCATGTTGCCATTTTTTATGGGTTCATTGTATGTCCAAGTCTCTCAGAAAGCAGGCTCGCTCCCTAGAAAAACTTGTTCACCTTCAAGGTGGCTGCAGGTATAGAGAAAGCTGGTGTCAGCTTCTCTACAGAGCAGGATTTTGAATTGGGGCAAACTAGCCCCCACTAGGCTCACAAACACCCTCCGTTTCCCCTTGGGCATATCCGCCTGCGAGGCTGCTGTTGCTGACTGTGTGTGTGCTGGGGTCGGGCTGCACAGCTCCCAGGATGAAACAGGCAGGTGAGGTCAATATGCAAGAGCTACTGTCAGATGGAAACAAGGGGCGAGGTCGTCTTTTTCATATTTTTATCTGAAACATTTCTGTGAACCAAGGAAAAACATAGATTGAGTAGGACTTTACAGCCGGGAGTACTGATGATGTTAGAGGTTATTTTGTTTTTCAACTTATATTTTTAATTTGGCAGTTTGTACTTATGTATTTGTAAAATGACTCCCTGGGATCAAACCCAAGTGGATACCCTGATATCGTAAAGAAAACATGGGTGAAAGAATTCCCTAGTAGTATGCTTAAGTAGTTCTCTACAGGAAATGAATCTTTCATTAAAATATGTCTTCCCCTGTCCTGATTCACTATTCGGTTAAAAAGTATCATTTATAGCAAGTTTTAATCATTATATTTTGAGTGGTATTTATGCACATCATACACATCAAGTCTCTTATAAAAGGGGATGGACTGCTGTTTCCTTGCCACACAAAATTTGGCAAAATCTGAGATATCATTTCATTCATTTCTAAAAGAAATTCAAGAACAATCTCTCTTCAGTAAATGTGCTCTATTACTTCTAAGAAAAACTGCTAGAGACTGGGAGCTATGTTTTTTAAATGATACCCAATTTGTTAACCATATTTCTTTGGATGTAAATTATTTTGAGAAAAAGTTAATGTACTACTTGATACAAAGTTCAGGACAAGTTGGTATTGATCAGGGATGAGATGGTTAATAATGGTATAATACCACTTTATGTTTCTCTTAAAAGGTACCAACAGTTACCATTTCCTTTCTTGGCATCCCTAGTTTTCTCCACTTGTATTTTAAATCTCTTACCTTTCAGTTCTGAATACACACACACACACTACAAACACATGGTTTTCTTCAGGCCAGTATTCAATTCTGACACCTGGTTTTTTACAAGAAAAGCTTATTGCAGTACATGCCAGAGGCCATGGTTATACAAAAGTCACAGGCCAATAAAGATCACTTACATTTTTTTATGAACTCTTTCATTATCCAATCATCCTTCAAGGTCAAGAACAGCAAACTCAAAGACAAACAAGTCAAGGGCCTGACTCAGCTTCTCAAGGAAGGTCCATCTCCTCAGTATAATTTGATGGCACTTTAATTTTTGTAATTTGCCTTAGAACAAAAATGGCCTTTTCTTTTCTAGTCTTTACCATAAAGTATCCCTCTCTCTTTTAAAAGTCACAGACTTTTGACTTTCTTGATGTTATACAATAAGGGTTTAGTAGGGTATTTGTTTTATGAGTATATCCTTTAAAAGCAAGTCAAAACTTGTACTTCAGTTTAATATGTTTAATATATGTTCTATGAGTTAATGTATACTTCTTGAAGATCATACTGTACAATTTCTACAATTAAATATTCTTTATGTTGGATGTTTTTTGGATGTTTTGTATTCATATATACATATATAAGTACTATGTATGTACACATGTAAAGTATGTATAGTATTAATATTTACATGAGGACCACTGGTGAAACAATGATGTGAGCATTGGAATGCTAACTGAAAGGGGCCATTCTGACGTAAGAGAAAGATGAAGCTGTCTACTTCTGTAGATTTTCATCCCTGGAAATGCTGCGGAGCAATTCTACTATGTCCTGTGGGATTGCTATGAGTCACAATTGACCCAAGACAGTGAGTATTTTGGGCTTCAGTATTTGCACACTCACTTTATTCCATAAATTGCAAGCTGAATAATTAGGGATTATGGTTGAAAATGATATTATTAACCCCTACTACACAAATTATCATGATGAAATAAAAGGGAATCATTTATGGTCCACTACAATTTTTTCCTATTCTGAGTATAGAGGCATATTGAAAAATGCCTAATACTTCTGTTTAAATTCACTGCTTAGACAATATAGTGTGCTGAGAATATTCTTTAAAAACAAAACAAACACAAACTCAAAAAGTTTATTCAGTCATTTCAGCCATTCTCTCCAGCACACCTAACGAGTCATAACCATGAGAGAGTAGTGGAGCTGGAGAGAGAGACAACTGGTGCTCCAAGTTTATTGGAAATGAAAGTTTTGGGGATAACATATTGTAATAAAAATGACTGGAAGAGCTGACTATCCCACACCCTCTTTTTCCTTCTTACGAACGAAAAAAGGCAAAAAAAAAACCACAAAAAACATTGCCTAAATCACATGGAGAATTAAAGGCACTATAAAATTAGAGAGCTAAAGAGAAACAGATTACTCAATTGAAGATTGGTTAAAAAGACACCTGGGATATATTGAATGCGATAAACATTCAGTCATCATTAATAAACCACTAAAATTTGTTTAAAAATCGAAGTTTGCTTACTCGTTGGTGAGATGAATGCGGCTGTTCGGAAGATGGCTGTGAAGTCAGTGACGAGCATGCCCCTGCGAGTGGTGCTCCTCCTACCGCATTGAACGGAGACAATCCAGAGAGGGGAGGATGCCGGCCAGAGTGCCACATGTGTACCTTGAAAAGTGGTCGGATCAGAAGAAATAGTTTGCCCTCTTGAAAAACTGTATTTACTCATTCCTTATATTGAAACATAATTAAATGTGTGTCTCTTTTTTTTAAAATCCAATATATAAATGTGAGTAAAGTAACAAAACTATGAAGTATAA
>NW_022104341.1:41494674-41495674 GCF_000313985.2 Echinops telfairi
AACCACACGGCAGGGCAGTTCTCCCCTGCAGTCTGGTCACTCCCAGTCGGAGCGAATCAATGGCTGTGAGCTTGGCGTTTGGGAGTAATTGTACACGTGGATGGACGTTTGTACTTTCAACCATTACTTGTGCTGTTTGCTTACTAGTATGAGAATACTTCAGGGATGCTTTTCCCTGGTAAACCCTTTTAGAAAGAACAGTACAAATTACTTCATGGTATTAAGTACCGTGGCTTCTTAGAAGGAATTCACTTTCTGAAACGCACCTGTAAAAATGAGGGAGGATATCTGAATTGGAAAAAAACAAGTTTGCTAACTTAAAGACTATGTCTCTATGTTATGAAATGCTTGCATTGTAAGGGGTTTGCCATTAAGCATGTCCATTCAATGCTGTAGGGCAATTCCTTGGGAATGTTTGAATATGTCATAACAAGTTTCGTTCTCACCAAAGACTGGTTTATAGCAGTGTAATAGCTTGTTTCAAAAAAATCTAAAATCATCAACCTTTTTGACTGGAGGTAGTTTTATGATTAGCATGTTAATGGGAATAATGAAATGTATATTCATTAAGCATAGGAAGGTGGTTTAGACAACAAATTAGCAAGCTGTTTTTAACATTTTGTCACTGATTTATCTTCAGACTTTTCCTATAGCACTATGCAAAAGTTCATAAAAGAAAAAAATCCTATTTATTCATGCTTTATTTCAAGGTGTTATTGTAATACTGGAATGTTTATCGCCCATTAATTTTTATAATTACATCCACATTGGCTGTATTCAATTATTTTTGCCATACTCACCATTGACTGTTTCCCTTTTGAATCAGGCTAGATATTATAGTCTAACTCTATTAAAATATTCTGAGGATCATTCTTAATTTCAAATCACAAGTTGTCAAGACCCTGGTGTTCGTCTCAGCCAGTCGTTCAATCCTGGATCAGTAAACCCACTCGAAGATTGTTTATATCCCCATGAGCTTTCAGACACATTCACTGCCAGA
>NW_022104341.1:41499409-41500458 GCF_000313985.2 Echinops telfairi
TTTATCTAAATTAATGTGAAATGGAATTATTTAAAATATGCATAATTATGTTAATTTGTGGATTGATGTTACAACTGAGTGACATTGACAGTTCTTTAGTTAACAATATATGAAATTTTGAAAAGATAGCAACTGAATAATTCAAATAATATAAATAATGTATTCTCTTTAAATTTCTCTTGCACATTTGATTTTCATAAACAATATGAATGAAGGTCTTCCTTGTGTATTGTTTCACAATTGCTGTTAAATAAAGGAACCAGATCTTTCACGAAAGCAGTTGAATTTCTGTATCGAACATGAATGATATTTAAACGTAGTAGAATTGTGCAAAACAAGTTGAAGATTGGTTGTATATATGGATACAGTAAAATAAATGGGAGAAAGTAAAATAGATGTTGCATCATATTTTGAAAAAATAATATTTTAGATGCATGAGTAGGACAGCATATGACATAATTCCAAAGTAAGGCACCATTTTCAATCTTTTTCCCACAGTTTTTATCATGATTTCTAAAGTAGACAAGCAAACACCCCGCTCAAGCTGCACTATGGCTGCACCTGATGCTTTGAAACAGATGTGGTTCAAATAACAGTGGGTTTCAATGAACAACAAGACTTCAAAAGCAAGCATTATTCATTCTATCTATCTTTCATCTATCTACCTGGATGTATCTTTTGGTATTATGCTGTTCAGAACTAAGTCCTAAAGTGAGCAAAAGATCCTTTAACAAAAATCGGGGTTTTTTTGGTATCAACTCCAGCTCAAAAATGCTGTTGTAGTTGTTAGATGCCATCCACTGAACCCATTCACAACAGAAATAAGCACCATGTGGTCCTGCACCCTGCTGACAATTGTTCCTATGCTGAGCCTCTTTTTGCAGTCACCGTGTCACTCCTTCTCATTGAGGGACTTACGCTTTTTCTCCACCCCTTCACTTTACCAAGCATAATGTCCTTCTCCCAGGAGTGGTCTCTCTGGAAAACATGTCTAAGTGTATGTAAGAAAAAGCCTCAACATCTTTGCCTCTAATAGGCAATCTGGGTGT
>NW_022104341.1:41501985-41503724 GCF_000313985.2 Echinops telfairi
CAGGCATATCGCTTCCAGACGTCGCAGGAACTGAGTCAGCGCGTTTATGTGCGTCCACAGGCACTGGACCACGTGTGTACTCACCTTCAGTAGTTAAAGGGTTAACGAGGGAATTGTGTGTCGGGTATTGCCTCGATCTCCCCTATGCGCTATTTTCTTCATAACAATTTTTTTATTTTAATTTTATTTCAGAGCGTCTCGGGCCACAAAAACTTAACTTGGGGGCCGCATGCAGGCCAGTCGCCAGTTTGACACCCCTGGTGTAGGGTTTCTAGCTTCAGAGTAGCGTTTTTGTTTGTTTGTTTGCTTGTTTGTTTACCTAGTCGGGTATGCATTGAGATGCAGATCAAACCCACTACCACTCCTCAGAAGAAAGATAAAGCTACTGATCCTGTGAAGATGGGAAATCTCAGAAACCCAAGGGCGATTCTATCTGTCCTAGAGGATCTCTCTGAGTGGGAATAAACGTGATGCCGCTGAGTTTGATTTTCTTATTGGGTACATAGTTTTAAAACCACAATAAAAATTAAATATTTTATATTAAATTCAAAGAAAACTTTTTCTGAGTTCTTCAATGCAAAATAAATGCATGGCACCATAATTTGGAGGAAAAAATAACTTAAATGTTTCAGCGTGCATTTCTCTTCCTGGGAGTTAGCATCTCTGTGTTCATTTATTCTCTATCAGATATTTGTGATATGCCTTCTGCTCTGTATCTCTAGTATAATATTTTTATGTATTTTCACATTTATAACATATATAAATAATTGGTAGATGCAGATATACCACCACTAGTCTGTCGCTCTCATACTCCAGTGGCTTGCATGTTGCTATGACAGTAGAAGCTATGTCACTGGTAGCTCACATGCTGCCAGCAAGGTCACCCAAGGTGAACAGATTTCAGCATAGCTTCTGGACTAAGAACAGACTATGAAAAATGAATAGTATTGTGGTTAAAATCATTTTATAAGAATAAATACCATACTAGTCCCAAGGAGTTGGAGATTAAAGATGTCCCAAATGTCCAACTCTTCCAAGATGCTCTTCTGCTTCATTTTCCCACCACTCCTCCTTTGAGCGCATTTCTTCACATCCTTTGATTCTAGGACTTGCTGCAGAATTTCAAGAAACTCATTAAACTCATTAAACTTCAAGAAAACATATCTTATAATAGTGGGTGCTGTCCAGTCCCAAATCTGAATGTCAGTCAGAGACTAGCCAAAAGCAGTGTCCAGACCAGAAGACCAAGTTTCCCCAAAGTCACAGCGGGTCTTTATTATTCTTCCAAAGCTCAATCAGGAAATGGATTTATGGTTTTCCAGGTGATGTATATAAGAACTGAGCAGTGGTACCGATATTTACACACCATTAAATGAAACAAAGGATGATGATTTAAATCACAACTTTTAGTAGTCTTAAAGATGCCACCAAGGAAACCAAGAGTGTGACTTTGTTTACACTTGCTACTTTAGACTCTGCAGGCAGAGTCTAAAGATGCTTCAGAGGAAACGGAATGGCTTCGTTCACACCTTCAACTAAAATCCCAGCATTTGTCTGTCATTTTCTCAAACCGTGGTGCCTTGCGTGTTTCCATGATGCTGGAAGCTCTGTCACTGGTATTTCTAATATCAGGAGGGTCACCCAAAGTGACTAGGCTTCAGGGGAGAGAGCATCCAGACTAAGAATAGACAATGAAAATGACTCGAGGCCCACTGTAGAAGAAGTTGCTCCAGAAAAAA
>NW_022104341.1:41505161-41506676 GCF_000313985.2 Echinops telfairi
CTGTGATCTACATTTGGCATCATTGCATGTGTTTCATGAACCTGAAGAGGACTTTATAGATTGGTATCAGACATATGGGCTAATATTGGATTTATGGATTTGATCTGGACTGGGCTGGGATATTTTCTCAGTGTTCAATTGCTCTTGCATATAAATTTATTTCTTATACACATATGTGTGACCATGGATTTGTTTCTCTAGTCTACCCAGTAACTAAAGCAAATGGAAGAAATGGTGAAGTCAAAGAGCTGAATAGAAAATTTCAAACGACAGCTTGAGATGACAACACCAAATATTATAATGAAATGTGCAAAGACAGACTGAAAAAAGAAAGACCATGCTCAGCATAACATAAACTGAAAGAACACAAGAAAAGAAATTCAAACTTCGAGTTGAAATGTTAAAGATTTATGGGGAGAATATTTAACGTTGCATGACATCAAAAGAGGATGGGTAGAATACACAGTCACTGTACCCTAAAGAAACATCTACATTCCTACATTTCAGGAGGTAGCGTATGAGCAAGAACTAATGGTGCTGAAGGAAGAACTTCAAGCTGCACTGAAAGCATTAGGCAAAATAAAGCTCCAATAATATATGGAAAACCAACTGAAATGTTTCAACAGGCTGATGAAGCACTAGAAGCACTCACTCATCTTGCCAGGATTTTAAAGACAGCCTCTTGGCCAACTGACTGGGAGAGACCCATATTTGTACCCAGAGAAGGTGACTCAACAGAACGCTCAAATCATGGAACAATATATTTTACTTGCATATGATATCAAATTTTACTGAAGATTATCCAACAAATGTGCAGTAGTACATTGACAGGGATAAGAGGAATCGATAATATACTGGGATTAGGGTGCTGGGGAAGAAATGAAAGTACCAGAGACTGATAAAAGGATATACAAGCCTGTCTTGGAAGAAGGATAGCAAGAGTGCTCCTTAGAGTCAAGGACGGTGAGACTTCATCATAAGTAATTTGGACAGATTGTCAAGAAAGACCAGACCTTGGGAAAAGATACCATGTTTGGTAGAGAGGCAGCAAAAAAGAGGAAGGCCTCCCAGGAGATGGATTGACACGGTGGCTGCGGTGATGGGCTCAAGCATAGGACTAATTGTGAGGATGGTGAAGGACCAGACATTTAGTTCTGTTGAGAATAGTGTTGCTATGGGTCAGAACTGGCTTGATGGCATTTAGCAACTACAACAACTAAAGTCCAGTTTTTATTCCACTTTAATCCTGTTCATAAGTTTAGTAGAGAGGACCCTCTGAAATTTGATTAGAGCCACAGATGAAAGGTCCAGAATTAGAATGCATTACACAAGCATTTATGGCTAAAAGACCCATATCACTTGCCTATAACCCAAGGATGTCCACTACTGTGTAATCAGTCACTGAAAACCTTATGAATTGCAACAAAACATTGTCAGATATAATGCCAGAAGATGAGCCCCTCAGGTCAGGTGGCACTCAGAATATGACAGAAGAAGGATTGCCATCTCAAAGTA
>NW_022104341.1:41507714-41508951 GCF_000313985.2 Echinops telfairi
GAATATCCGGCAGGCTCTGATGTGTGCTCTTGATTGTAGAGTACCTAAAGCAAATGGAAGAAATGATAAACTACAATATATAAACACATCATTTAAAATGGATAGTTAAGAAGACAAAGTAATGTGTCATACAAAAACATGCAAAGATCTGGAGTTAGACAACAAAGAAGGGAGAACATTCTCAGCATATCTCAAGCAGAGAGAACTGAAGAAACAAAAAGTCAAGCTCCAAGTTAAATCTGTGGGTAAAATATTGAATCACACAGGAAACTTCAATAGAAGATGAAAGAGGAAAAAAAAAACCCACCCCAAAACAAACAAACAAAGGCACTTTATTACAAAGAACTAATGGTGGGAGGATGACACTCAGCAATTTCAGGAGGTAGCATAGGATCAACAGTCAGTGGCATTGAGGAAAAAGTGAAAGCTGCACTAAAAGCATCAAAGCATCAGCCCAAAGTCGACCCAGGGAATAGTGGAATCCCAAGGGAAAAGTCTCCACAACCTGATGCAGCTCTGGGAACACTCACTCCTAAATGCCAACAAATTTCACAGACCTGGGCAGCCATCGGGAATAAATCCCTTTGTGTATCCATCCCAAAGAAAGCTAACCCAACAGAAAGCGCAAACTACAGAACAACATCATTAAAAGCATATGAATGCACAGTTTTATTAAAGATCCTTCAACAAGGATTTCAGCAGTATAATGACAGGGACCTACCAGAATTTAAAGCAAGATTCAGAAGAGGACATTGAATAAGGGATATCATTGCTGACACCATAGGAATCTTGGTTGAAAGCAGAGAATGCTAACAAGATGTTTACTGCAGTTTTACTGACCATGCAACAAAGATAAGCTGTGGATCATAACCAACTATGAAGAACATTGAGAAGAAGGGAATTCCAGAACACTTCATTTTGCTCTTGTGGACCTTGCACATGAATCAAGAGGCAGTTGTGCAAACAGAAGAAGGGCATACTGCATGGCTTAAAATCAGGAGCAGTGTGACTCCGTGTTGCATCCTCTCTCCGGATTTATTCAATCTGTATGCTGAGCAAATAATCAGAGAATCTAGATCAATGGAGGAAGAATGCTGCAACGAGAGTGAAGGGAGGTTTATTAACATCTGTCAATGTGCAGATGACACAACCTTTCCAAAAGCGAGGAATACTTGAAGCATTTGCTGATGAGGATCAAGAATTGCAGCCTTCAGTATGGATTACAACTCCGTGTAAT
>NW_022104341.1:41511441-41519834 GCF_000313985.2 Echinops telfairi
TGTGTTGCTGTAAGTTGAGGTCCCTTTAAGACATCTCTGGAGCTGGGGACTGGTGGTTGGTGACCTGGCTGGCAGTTGGTGACCTGCCTTGTGATTGGCTGTTGTGCTGACATAGCCTAGCTCTCTCTAGAAATAGAGGAAGATATGGCAGCAGACTAGACTTGAAGGACTGCTAGTCCCTCACAACTCTCTCTCATGGGAGTGAGTTGCAGGGAGCCATTTGTAGTGCTTTATAGTTTAACCATTCATTTCTTGTATTACATATTTATCTGTATATGATTTAGCAGTTCATTTCTTGTTATATATCTTATTATCTTTATAAATAAATATATTATCAGCAATTTTGTTTTATCTTTCTAGAGAACCCTGTCTAACACACTTGGCATAGGAAGTAAAACATAAGTGAACATCTTTCTGCTAGTCTCTGCTTTGGGCCAAGCTCCATCTAAAATTAGCAATGATATCCCTTGTTCAAAAATCCTCTTCTGAATCCAGCCTGAACCTCTGACATCTCCTTGTCTGTGTACTGCTGCAACCATTGTCAGATGATCTTCAGCAAAATTTTATTTAATGTGATATTAATGATATTATTCTACAATGTGAGCATTGGTCACATTGGTCACCTTTCTTTGGTCACCTTTATGGTCACCTTTCTTTGGAATAGGTGCAAATATGGATTTCTTTGGTCACCTTTCTTTGGAATAGGTACAAATATGGATTTCTTCCAGTCAGTTGGCTAAGTAGCTGTCTTCAAAATTCCCTGACATAGATGTGTGAATGCTTCCAGTGCTTCATCAGTATTTTCCAACATTTCAGCTGGTATTCCACCAATTGCAGGAGCCTGGTTTGGCTAACGTGAAGTTCTTCCTTCAGTACCATCAGTCCTTGCTCACATACTAGCTCCTGAAATGGTGTAATGCCGACTAGTTCTTTTTGGTACAGTGACTCTGTACCTTTTCCAACTACTTTTGATGCTTCCTGCATCATTAAATATTGGACTCATAGAATCTTTTAATATTTAAAATTAAGACGTGATTATTTTCCTGAGTTCATTCCATTTATGTTATTCTGGATACTTCTTTTTCTTTTTGATTTTCTAACCCTAGACTTCTGCACATTTCACTATAATATTTTACTTTGTCTTCTAGAGCTCCCTTTTGGAATTATCTGTTCAGCTCTTTGACAGTTTTTCTTCTGTTTGCCTTAACTTCTACAATTCAGAGCAAGTTTCAGAATCTCTTCTGACATCTACTTTGATCATTTCTAACTTTTGAGTAACCTTTTGCTTTCTTCATGAATGATGCTCTTAATGTCTTCTTCATTAGTGTTCAATGCAGCAAATAAGTTCTTGAAATTTTCTTAAAATTCAGGTGCCAGCTTCAAGGTTGTATTTTGATTCTCATGGACTTTCATTAATTTTCCTCAGCTTCAACATGGACTTCCTCTTGAGATAGTAAAGGTCCACAACAAACCCTGGCCTCATTGTAGCTGTTGATATTGAACTTCTCTATGATCTCTTCCCACAGATATAGTTAATTTGATTTCTTTGCATTTCATCTGTAAATACCACATGTATAGTTGCCATTTGTGTTTTTGAAAAAAATGTGTATGTGATGCAGAAGTTGTTGTTCTTGCAAAATTCTAAATATGATCTTCAGCTTCATTTCTATCATCAAGGCCAGGTTTTGGACTACTGTTCCTTCCTCTTTGTGTCCCACTTTTGCATTCCAGTCAGTAGTAATTATCAATGCATCTTAATTTCAGAGTGAAGACATTAGTAAAACTCAATTTCTTCACCGCTAGATTTCATGGTTGGTGCATAAATTTGAACAATAGTTGTATTGACCGGTTTTTATTGTATGTGGATATTTTCCTATAATAGTGGACGTTTTCCTATAACAGACAGTATTGTACTTCGGCATAGTTCTAGTAATGTCTTTGCAAGATGAATGACATGCCATTCCTCTTGACTGTGTTATTTGTGGCATATTGAATCATAGGATTTTCTGTTTCAAAATGGCCAATACCAGTCCATTTCAGTGCACTAATGCCTAGAACATCAATCTTTATGCTTTCAATTTCAATTTTGATGATTTCCAATTCTCCTAGGTCCATACATCCCACACTCCAGGTTCCAATCATCGATAGATGTTTTCAGCTGTTTCTTATTTATGAGTTGTGCCCCATCACCCAATGAAGGTCTGAAAAGCTTTCCTCCGGGTCTTTCTGAGCGACTCTGAGAAAGTAGCTATTCCCTAGGCATATTTGGAGTGCCTTCCAACCCGATGGGGGTCATATTCTGGCACTGTCTATGACAATGTTCTCTGCCGCGCTCTACAACATTTCCAGTGGGCAAGTTCTCTAAAGTAGACAGCCTATGTTGTCAGGAAGATCTGCTGGAACCTGTTCACTACAGGTGACCTTACGTAAAATGGAAATGTTAGTTCCATAACTTGTAGCATCAGAGCAACACAAAGGTCATCACAGTAAGACAAACTGACAGACAAGTGGTAGAAGCATTGTTTGTGCAACTATGCTGCAAAAGACCTCTCTAAAATGTTGAAGAACAGTGATGTCACTTTATGGAGGAAGGTGCTACTTGACCAAGGCAAGACATTTTCAAATGCCTCATATGCATGACAGAGCTAGACATTATATAAGGAAGACAGAAGAATATACTTGAATTATGATGCTGGCAAAGAATACTAAAAGCACCATAGACTGCTAAAAAAAAACCAAAACCCAACCAAACAAGGACAATGAGAATGCTCCTTAAAAGCAAGCATTTTTGAGACTTTGTCTCATGTGCTTTGGACACATTGTTAGAAGAGGCCAGGTGCTGAAATTGTGTGTCACCCTTGATAAAATAGAACAACAGCAAAAAGAGGAAGACCTGATGAGCCAGATTGATACAGTGGCTGCAACAATGGGCTCTAACCTAACAGTGGTTAAGAGCGTAGCCTGGGACCCAGAGTACTTTATTCTGTTCCACAGTGATGCTCTGTGTTGGAACCAGTGCTATGGCACCTAATAACACCAACAATCTGTATACACTTTCAGTACAGGGACTACGTGCTTTGTGCTAATCTAAGGCTGCTGGGTAGAATCCACCAGTGGTTCTGTGAGGCAAAAGGCCTCGAGATCCCATGAAAGGCAGTGGAGGAAGCAGTGATACATTTGTTGTCCATCATATGTGGTTGCGCTGAGTAGGAATCACAAAATGTATGCATGTACACAATAATAAGTAATACATTTCATATAAGCATCTATCACAACCTATCTTTCTCTCTGGTTATTCTCTAATTTAGATTGTTCTGCATTGTTTCTATTTGTCAGACACTGTCACTCCTCGGTGCATTTGTTATCATTCTTAGGCAGATACTGGAAAGCTTATTTTAAGGCACTACTTTCTCTCCTAATTCATGTCTTAAATTGTAGCATAACAGATATAAATCGTTATAAATAGCTCTATCATAATGTTTTAGTAATTGTTTTTGAACACTATGTCCAGAATTTAACGTAATACATATTTTGTATTCTTCTACAATAGATCTATCTGTTGCAAAGGGATATGATGGTATTCTATTTTTGTCACTGAAATTAGAAAAATAAACTTTATTAAAAAATACAAATATAATACTCAAATCAGAGGTGGGAGAAAGAGTCTTTGAAACCTACAGGAGCATTTCTACCCTGCTATAAATGGGAATTTACTCCATGACAGTGGGTTTTTGGTTTTGGAGTGTGTGCGTTTGTGTGTGTTTCCATATTAGTCTCATTTTCTGATAAATAGTTTAAGCTTTTATCTTTCTTTCCCTTTTAACATTTAAATAGTGTGTGGAATGACAGTTTTCTAGTTTCCACTCTTTTTTGTTCAATTACATTCCAAATACTTTGGGCATATAAAAATCTGATTATAATAGATACCTGTTTAAATTTCTTCAACTCTTCAAACTCAACTCACTGCTATCAAGTTGAATTGCTGGTCATGGGAGCCCAATGTGTAACCACACTGCCACCAGGGCTCCTTTAACTCTGCAGAGCCTACCTCTAATGTACAATGTCTTAAGCCATGATGCTCAAATCTCTTTATTTTACTTAATTCCCTAAGTTCTTGTCCCACAGTGCTATGTGGTGTAACAATTTTGCAATACGGCAATCCCAAAGTATGAAGTCCTTCAATAGCATTGCTGCAATAATGATTTGTCCTCATTCTATTCTAGAAAGCACAATATTTATAAAAGGTAATAGTAGTTATTTATTAAATAATGTTTTTCAAGGTCAACCAATTTGGGGCACGATGATAAAATGTTATTACTATGAAATTGCTCATGAGCTAAAAAATACTTCATGTTGTTAGATTTTGAATGTAACAACATTTACTATATGGTTATGTTAACAATTGAAACCATATATTTACAAAATATGCATTGTTGATTTGACGCTACTTGAGTCCTCTTTTCTATCTTACCTAATTCAAAATCTTCAGTCATCTTTTTCTTTTAATTTCCTAAGTGACTAATATAAAGTACATTTTCTCAAATATTAATGTCACACACTTGTTTGTGACTTGTTGTTTGTAAGGAGTTGATTCCTACTCCTTACTTGAGCATTGGGTTGATGAAAGGTTTATTTGTGAAAGGACAGAAAAACTGATTAAGTTCCATTTGTCCAATACAGTCCAATTCTATCACTTTTCAAGTTGCATTATTAATGTATCTTCGCTAGAATTAAATCAATTCAAAGTTTTGATTCCAATGGTTGCACAAATATTAGATTCTTATAGGGATGAAAAGCAGCTATTACATAGGCTGTAGGATAAAAATGTACATTATGATCCTGAAAATTAGAGTACCTTTCAAAATGTTTTTAGTAATCCAGGTAACAAAGAAATACCCAGCGAAGGAGAAGGGATGGCGTCCTTTGGTGTCACTCTGAATTACGGTGTACAAGATTTAAGTAAGCCACAGGGATAAAAAGCTGACAGAAGAACTTAAAGAATTTTTCCACTTCAATCATTGTGTTAATTTTGAGTAATTATGGACTCAGTTTAAAATATTGAGTGTTCATGGGAAAATTCCAGACAGTCTTTGCTAAATATTGAACATTTTGGGAGACCAGGTGGATCCTCAGATTACAGTTATTTCCCCCACACCCATGTGGCCTTTTCTACTTGCAACCATCCATATTTTCAGATGCCTTGGGCAAAGCTTTATTGAATTGTCTAAAAGAATTTAAGATTTTTTCCCCAAAGCATTTTACTAGATGCTAATCCAAACATACCATTCCATAGTTAAATCACATCAAGCAGTATTGTACAATTGCTACCAAAATGAATTGAAGGGTTTTTAATTTGTTTTTTTGCATTGTTAATAGCAGCTGTCAATAACTTGAAGTTGCCTTTGCCCTCCCTTTAAAAATGTTTAGCAAGGAAAATTAAATGAATGGTTGTTTTGTTTAGTAATATCTCATGCTATTTTAGCAGTTTTATTCTCCAAGATACATCCTAGGTTGCCAAGCTACAGCTTTAGACAAATAAGAAAATTATTTTCCTGACTTCTGTTCATTTAAATACTCAATCATGGCATTGTGTTAATGTTATTTTCAAATGTTATTTTCTTTGCTTTACACATGAAAAATAAGGGGAAGGGAATGATGTGATTGTTCAAATCTTTGAAATGATGCATATTCATTAGAATGGAAGACATAGAACTCAAATGCATGGAATGCATTAATTTAAATATTCTCATCTGATTTCCCCAAGTAATCATTAGATAAATGCAAAAAGATGCCATGTTATACTGAAACTTTCTACATATATATCTCAGAGCCTTATGCTGCTACTAACTTATGGCAATTTTCATACTGGATATTGTAATTTAAAACTATGAAAAAATCAAGGTGTTGTAACATAGTACTTTTCAAAATGTCTATTGGCATGAGTTTACTTAATATATATGAGGGGGTACCCCCCAAAATCAGAATTTCTTTCCAAAGCTATGTATTTAATTTTTTTACAAAACAACCTTGTCACCTTCAAAGTACTCTCCATTACACTTAATAAATTTGTCAATCTGTGATTCTATTCTTGGAAACATTTTTCAAACTCATCTGTTTGTATGGCTGACAGCACCTCCCTTGTTTTTTTTTCCTTTACCTCTTCCAAATCTTCAAATCATCCTTTCATGTCCTTCTGCATTCATGGGAACAAAAAGAAGTCACAAGGAGCAAGGGGGGTGGGGGGGAGGTGCGTGGGGTAAAAGAGGCATGCTATTTTTCTCCAAACACTGGCAAACTGAGAGGGCTATATGAACAGATGCATTGTTGTGGTGGCAAAACCAGTCCCCCATCTGCCACAAATCAGAGCTTTTTTGTCACATACTGTTAAACAATCTTTTCAGAACTTCTAAATAGAAAGCTTTATTAAAAGTCTGAGCTGATGGAACAAACTTCAAATGCCCTACGAGTCAACATTTTCCTCCATCAGAGAAGTTGACAGATGTCCAGAATGAGGTTTGTCATCAATCACCGTTTTTGAAATGACAAAAATGTGTGTACACTTTTCCACCCACAGTACTGTCCTTGTAAGCTGTGTTCAACATCACAACAGTTTCTGTGGCATTTACCTGAGCTGAAAAGAAAATTTCAAAGCTGCACGCTATTGTATTAAATTGGCCATCACACACACACACACACACACACACACACACACACACACACACACACGAGGTTTGAGTGAAATGCTTTTATGAAAAAATTCACTGTGACCAGTGAGAAACTTCCTAGGTGATGCCGCTGAGTGCACTAGCTCAGAGCGAGTGGCTCAATGCTCACCTAGCAGGAAAAATGCATACTATTAAAGTTCCACTCTACTCAACACAATTTCATTTTTTGGAAGTAACCGTTGTGTGTACCACATGTTTCAAAAAAAAGTTACAGATGCAAAATTACTTTCAGATAGTTCATCATATATTAATATTGATGTGGAAAATGATTACTATAAGTTGCAGCGATTACAGGCTGTCAGATCTTTAGATCAGGAATGATACATTTTAAGTTCTATTGTTTAACAATTGTACTAAGTTACACCTTAGTGTTAAGAAGTTCCATACACTTAATCTGGGATATATTTTTCAAACTGTTAAAAACTACCAGAGTGCAGCAAGCTTTACCGATGCGCTTTAGTCCATTAACAGGGAGTTGATACATGGGCAGTCACATCTGAATCAACATGACTAACCAGAATTGCAAGCATAAAATATTTTGGGTCCAGATATCTCAGTTGTATTGTATAAATAATTCCCACCTGGAAGCTCAGGTATGGAGGGAAGCTAGTTATATTTGCCAGGCTTTTCTGTGAAGAATTATTTACTGAACAATCTATAACCTATACACACCATTTTTTAAAAGGGGAAATTATTTACTATTAAAATCAGTTGTTCCAAACCTGTAGGTCATGAAGCAGTTTAGAGATCTCTGTTGTGCTAAGAACTGCTGGGGCTGAAAATCTAAAATCTGTTGTATAGACACAGAATTGAACATTTTTGTAAACTTATGTCCTAGATCACAGAAAGATAAACGGCATGGTTGAAAGAAAGAGATAACACACTGAAGTATAATGGGACTGTCACAGCCCAACAGAATATGTAACAGGAGCCTATTACAGTATCTTATATTAGGGAATGACAATTAGCTATGTTTCTGCCCAAACACGAATAATCACAGCCTAGGCAAATAAACACAAAAATTGGAAGACCCAAAAACCTCATTCAAGGTTACATAGAAATAAAAATATTTTTGTTATAATTTTTTAATAACTGAAACTGGAGTATAGGATTTCAGAGAATATTAACTTAAAAATTTCCTCCTTTAATAATTTTAGGTTATGTGATAGTATATTTCAAATATGAGATCCCATAATGTTCCACAGCCTCAGAAGCCCTACAGAGGGTCACTGTAACTCCATGGCTGTGAGTCTCTCTTTTGTGGAGGGTTAAGATTTTAGGAGGGATATCAGGATATTTTAGACTTGAAATTTATAGAAAATTTGTCATTCTGTGGTGACTCGTGTATTGTGATGATGCTGGTAGCTTTGTCAAAAGTATTTTAAATGCCAGCAGGGTCAGTCAAAAGGAATAGGGTTCTGCAGGGTCTCCTGACTAAGAACAGATCACAAAGAAGGAATTGCCTGCCCATTCTGGAGCAAGTAGCCACTGAAAATGTACGCATTGTTACATAGTGACGGCCCAGCAAACGTAAGCAGACCATTGTTGGATATAGTGCCAGTGAATGGGTTGGAAGGCACTTGAAATATGACTAATAAGAAGCTGCTTGCTCAAAGAAGAGTCCACCATGGTGAGGTGACTGGAGTAAAGCTCGTGGAAGTGGAGGCT
>NW_022104341.1:41520140-41527293 GCF_000313985.2 Echinops telfairi
ACTATTATTCAAGTTCATACACCAACCACAAAAGCAAGTGCTGTAGAAATTGAAGAATTCTACCAATGTCTTCAGTCTAAATTGATCAAACATGCAATAGATACAACTTACTTTCCATCACTCAATCACGGAGGGCATGCAGTTACTTGAGACTTACTTGAATAAACTATTAATCTGGAGGAAGCATTAGGAGCCCTGGTTGTGTAGTAGTTTCATGTTGGGAGGTGATCAGCCTGGCCGGCAGTTGGAAACCAGCAGCACCTCTGCAGGAGAGTCTGGGTTTCTCCTCCTGTAAACAGTTAGCATCTTACAACATTTTACTTTATCTTCTTGAGTGCCTTTTTAATTCTTTTCATCAGCTCTCTTACGCCATCTATTCTTTGGTTTTCTTCAGTTATTCGACATTCAAGAGAAAGTTTCAGACTTTTTTCTGAAATCCAATTCTATCTGCTCTTTATTTTTTCCCAAAAGTTTTATTGGCATATAATTAAAATATCATACAATTCAATACTTCAAGCACATCAAGAAGAGTTGTACAGTCATCACTATAATAAATTTTAAAACAGTTTCTTCATTCTTGTACTCATCATTATTAGTTCCCCATTTCCTCCTAACTTTCCCTACCATATTCCCAAGGAACCATGAATCCACTTTTCTAGAGATTTTCCTATCCTGAGTTGCATATACAGAAAAACATTAAAGGAAAACAAACAAACAAAGTAAAACAAATAAAACCTCAATCAAAAAGAAATCAGAAAATATTAAAAACATAACACATTTAAATGGATCATAATGGAGATCAAATGCTGGCACACTAAATTTTAACCTAACTACATCTGCAACAATCCACTTTTGAATGTATTCTGCATGTTAGCAAGGGTATTCACATCTTCGGTCGCTGGTCAGAGGGATTCGTCAGGGGCTTAGTCCATGTGTATGTCCCCTTCACTATTTAAAAACAAACAACTGAAACAGCTTTAAAATGAGTTCAAAGTGGAAATCAAATGAAAAGGTACTACTTTTTTGTCACTTGAACAACATTTTGGTTTTTTTCATGTATGATGTCATTGATATTATCCCACAAATCCTCTGGTGTTTGATCATCGGTATTCAAGCTTATTCTCAAGATGGTCTCCAAATTCAAGTAGGATATATTGAGGTTTGGACTTCGGCTCTCATGGGGTTGGTTTAATTTTCATTAGTTTCTATGTTAACCCTCTTATTATTCATTGATGATCAGTTTTAGAGTTGATATCTGGCCTCTTCTGACATGAGTTTAAGCTCTTTCAATAATTCTTTCAACAGATGCAGTCACTTTGATCTAGTATTCAAATGACTAATAAGCTTATGTTCTATAAACAATGAATTTTCAGTGAATATATTAGTTTTAAAAATTCTTTCATAAGGTCTCCAGCACCATTTATATTTCCAAAACTCTATTTTCCTACTACTGAACCTTCTTCTTTGTTTCGAATTTCTGTATTTCAATCATCAGAAATTATCAATGCAGCTTGATTGCATATTTGACCAATTGCAGATTGTAGAAGTTGGCAAAAATGTTCAATTTGTTTATTTTTAGCATTAATGCTTGATGCAGAAATGTGTATAATAGTTGTATTAACAGGTCCTCATTAGGCTTATGCACATTATTTTATCATTTGCAGGGTTATACTTCAAGATAAATCTTGAAATGTTTTTTGTGACAATGAATTTGAAGTCTTCCTTCCGTTTGTCATTATCGGCAGAGTAGGCCATATAGAGCTTCTAATTCAAAAGTATAATACTAGACCATTCCAATTCACTCATGCTGAGGATAATGATCTTTCTGTGTTCTACTTCATATTCAATAACTTCACATTTTCTAGAATTCATGTTTCATACATTCCACATTCTGGTTTTTAATGATGGTTTGTAACTGCTTCTTCTTATTGTGAGTTGTGCTACATCAGCAAATGAAGGTCATGAAAACTTCACTCTTCACAAAATTAAGGTTGACCGTGCTTTCAATTTGTTACACTTTGATGACTTACATGTTGCTGTGATGCTGGAAGCTATACCACCAGTATTTCACATACCAGCAGAGTCATTCACAGTGAGCAGGTGCAGGGTAGTTTACTGGTAATACACACTTGAACGAAGGAAGAGATGGTCAATTCTGAAGGACTGGCTAATAAAAATCTTATAAATAAGAGTTGAACGTTTTCTGATGTAGTATGAGAAGAAGAGCCCCTCGGGTTGCAAGGCTGTAATAATGTACCCAAATATAAGAATAATTGTGAAGATGGACCAGGCCTGGTCATTGTTTGATTCTGTTGTGCTCCGAATCACTTTGAACCAGAACCTATGCTAGAACAGCTAAAAGTAGCAAACACATAAAAGAGGCAGTTCTTTTTTAGTTGTGTGTTTGAGTCCCTAAACCTTATGCACTATACCACATAATGCTTCACTGCTTTTCGTAGGGCTTTATGCAAACTCTTTAAAGAAGCATTCTTCCAGGTATGCTTCCCAAATTGTGTTAGTTTGGAAGTTCCATCGGAACCTCTCCACCCGTGGTGACCTTACTAGTATTTGAAATACTGGTGGTATAGCATGTAGCCTTAGAGAAATATGAAGGACACCACAGTAAAACAAACCAACAGACAAGCAAGGAAGCCATTACAATAGAAATCCTATAATTCAGGGCTATCATCTCTATTATGGTTTAAAAGAAAAAATCAGTTCAAATGTTCAAAAGTTATTTCTGTTTTACTGGTAAGTTTTCCAAGTTTAAGTATGGAAACCAATTGGCTATTTATTAATTGTGGTTACAAACTGCTACTCAGTAACCAGAAACACCATCCTTAATTTTCCTCTTGCTAATTGTGATAGTTACAAAATCTAGTGGCTACTTGATGGTATTAAGAGTAAAGCGGTGGAGTTTAGCCTGTCAATCAAGTCACAGCTTGATGGGAGGGTAGCCAAGATAAATGGCTCTCTGGAAGCCAGCCTCTCTCTCACTCTGTCTTCTCCTACCTCGTGACAAACCATGTGGAGACTTGATGAGACTTGAGAATGTCCTCTCTCTGAGTCACCTTCCTGCTGAAAAACCATACTGGGAGAGCTGGAGGAGCCATGTGGAGACCTGCTCCAACTCTGAAATGCTTCCACCACTATTGGATCTCCATAAGACTTTGCCTGTGGTCTTCCTGCATTTGCATCATTGCATGTTACTGCATGAGTCTGAAGAGGAATTTATGGACTAGTATCAGATTTACGGGCTAATATCAGATTTATGGCCTTAATCTGGAGTGGGTTGAGATTTTTTTCCTCAGTATACAATTACTATTTGGTATAAAGTTCTTTCTTATATGTATGACTGTCTGTGGATTTATTTCTCTAGTCAACCAAGTCTAACACACTAACATTTATTGAATATTTACAAGAGGGCTTCAAAACACTCATGGAGAAATTTCATTATCTTCTAATTCAATTTTATGTCAAACATTTTAAAGAGACCGCTCCCCTCTGCCCACACACTTATACTTAGGTTTATTTGAGTTTTATTTTATATTATTCTAACAGCCTTATTAATTAGATTAGTTTAACATACAATTTCATTAATGAGTTAATAGAGACACAGAGGTATCAAGTAACTAAACTCAAACTAACATAGTTAATGAAAGATCAAGGCAAAATGTGAATCCTAGTTTGTTTGATTCCAAAATTCACGCGCGCACGCGTGTGTGTGTGTGTGTGTGTGTGTGTGTGTGTGTGTGTGTACAAAGTCCTGAAGAAGAAGAAGAAGAAGGAAAACAAGAACACAATAGCACAATATGTTTGAAAACATTTTGATATAGAACTATTTATTAGTTGTTATCCACTTCTATAATAGTGGATAAAATGTTAAATACAACATACTATCTTTTGGAAGTACATTTTGGAAAGATGAAGCATTGACGTGGCAACGACATCAGAAGGGAGTGTGGTAAAAATGTCATTGGGAGATTTTTTGATTACTTCCATTCACTCAGATTGTGATTGCATTTCTTTTGCTGAGCTGTGTAAGACTTTCCTTTCATGCTGATGACCTTTGAAAAAGATTTTCTTTTCCAACCTGAAGCTGATTTATAAATTTGTGTTCTAGAGTTCTGTTGCAGAAACATTTTAGAAATTGTTTTGATATTGATTGTTACCAAGTTTCCTAGGTTGAATCTAGCATAAAAAAGTATTTCTACTACATAATTTCATGAATCTGTAATTGACAATTCACATACATGCTTCCAGAAAAATATACAAATAATGCATCTTAAAATTTAGCTAAACAGCAAAATTATATATTTATAATATATATGAAAAAATATAGTGTATAATATGTATGTAAACAGAGAGAGAGATGGTTAGTGAGAATAAGAGGAAAATAGAGATAATTTCAGTCTGCAAGTAAGAGATGATACAATTTTTATACATATCAGACTCAAAGTTATATACGCAAAACCTAATAAAAAAGAAAAAGAAACATGCTGAAAAAGAATTCATTTTTTACCATTTTCTATTCAGTAATATTTGGCCATGATTGAACATTTTGGGATAGTTGTAATTGAGGACAGGCTTAAATATTTTAAATAGATAATAACTGGGAAGTTCAATCCCAAAATATTTAATCTTCCTTAGTTTTCTCCTTACATTGTCATAAAGTGCTTGCGGTAGATTACATTTAAGGGAATGCCATAATAACTTTATACATTTCAGCCTAATAAATTCTAAAGAGAAGTTGGACATGTTTATTAGGCTGAATATATATAACATTATATAACATGTTAGCATATGTCAAGCTGAAATGAACAAAAAAGTCACACTGAGTAGCAATATTGTGATTCTATAGGCAAAACATTGAATAACTCGGGAAACATCAAAGGAAGAGGAAAGGAATACAAAGAATTCCAGTACCAAAAAGAATTGGTAAACATTGCACCCTTTCAAGAGCTCATTATTACATAATTAGGTGCCATTTAGTTGGTTCGGACTCATGCTGGCCCTTTGTACAGCAGAATGAAATGCTTGTACTCCGGAATCATCTTCACATTTTCTCATATTTGAGCCATTTGATGTTACAGACACTGTTTCAATCCATTCTGTCAGCATATTTTTCTTTTTCACTCTCCCCCTACTTTACTAAGCATGGTGTCCTTCCCAAGGGATGGGTCTCCTTTGATAGCAAGTCCAAAGCACATTAAGCAAAGTCTCAATATCTTCTCTTTTAAGGGGCATTCTGGTTGCACTTCTCCAAGACAGATTTGTTTGTTATTTTGGCTATCTGTGTCATTCTCAATAATCTTGGTAAGTGCCATAATTTAAAGGCATTTATTCTTCCATCTTCCTTATTCAGTATCCAACTTTCACGTGTATATAAAATGATTGAAAATACAATGGCTTGGGTCAGTCATATCTTAGTCTCGAAGCAAGCAGCATCCTTGCTTTTCAGCACTTTAAAAAGGTGTTGTACAGCACATTTACCCAATGCAACCTATCCTTTGACCTCTTGACTGCTGCTTCCATGAGTATTTAATGTGAATTGAACCAACATGAAGCCCTTGAAAACATCCATCTATTTTCCATTTATCATGAAGTTACTTATTGGTCTAATTGTGGGTTGTTTAGTTGTCATTACATTGAATTGTAATCCATATTTAAGGCTCAAACTTTAATCAGCAAGGGCTTCAAGTCTATCTCATGTTCAGCAACCAAGGTTTTGTCATTTGCATGTCACTTGTTTTTAATACATGCTTCCCCACATAAATCCAACTTCTCTGATTATTTGTTCAACAAACAGATTGAATAAGTATGGAGAAAGGCCACAGGGTATAACACCAGCCAGAAACCAATACAATGTAAATAGTACTTAAAATATTACAGATCCAATGGAAATATGGAGACAAGAATAACCTCCTCACATATACATACGAACCTATAAAGAAGAAGAAAGGAAAATACCAAGCACAAATAATATGAGATGACAGCAACTGATCTACATTTAGATTTAATTACACTGAGTGTTAATGGTTTAACCATATCTACTAAAATACAAAGGGTAGAGACTTGAAATCTGTTCTTGAGATATTCCCAAATTCAGTGGGATATACTCAAGGTTGTTTTTGGTTCTCAAAGACTTGTCTTAATTTTGTCAGCTTCAACCTGAACTTACATATGAATAATTGTTGGATCTCTTCCAGATTCGGCCCCTGGCCTGGTTTTAGTTTCTTATATTGAATTTCTACATGGTTACTCCTCACAGATGTAGTTAATTTAATTTCTGTGTATTGAATCTGGATAAGCACCTATGTATAGTTGCCATTTGTGTTACTGGGGAAAAAAAGGGTATTTATTATGAAAAAGTAATTCATCTTGCAAAATTGTGGTATGAAATCTCCAGTTTTGTTTCTATCATGAACTCTGTATTTTCCAGTTACTGTATCTTTTAGTTTTAGCTTTTGTATTTCAATTGCAAATAATTATTATGCATTTTAATTGCATCTTTGATCAATTTCAGACTGAAGACATTGGTAAAAATTCTTCAGTGTCCACCTCAATCATGTCAGTGATTCCAAGGCTATCCATTAGGTTTCTGGCAGCTAATATCTCTGATGGGATAGCATATTCCTTCTTCATAGTCTGCTGTGAGTCTGATTCTTTTGGTTTAAGACTTGTTGAAAAATATGTCAGAAAAAATTTTTACTTTTGTTTTGCTAAATGCATCTGTGTGAACCATAACAAACTCCACAACTCTGCAGATCATAACAAACCATGGATAGCTATGAAAAGAATGAGAGTTCCAGAACCCCTCATTGTGCTCAGTAGAAACGTGCACATACATCAAGAGTCGTGTTAACAAAACAAGGGGATACTAGATGATTTAACATCAGTAATTGGGTGCACAGGGTAGTATCCTCTCATCATACTTATTACATCTCTATGATGAGCAATTAATCAGAGAAGCTAGACTCTATAAAGGAGAATGCAGCATCAGGATTGGAAGTGGGTTTGTTAGTAACCTGCAATATGTGCCCAGCTTGCTGAAAGTGTGGAGGGCTTGAAGCACTTGCTGATGGAGATAAAGGACTGCAAACTTCAATATGGATTGCAACTTTCTGTAAGAAAACCTAACTTCTCACAACTG
>NW_022104341.1:41528636-41530578 GCF_000313985.2 Echinops telfairi
GGGGAGGGAGGGGAAAAAGGAGGACCCAGTGTCGGGGGTTTAAGTGGAGAGAAAATGTTTAGAGAATGATGTACAAATGCGCTTTACACAATTGATGTGTGTATGGATTGTGATAACAGTTGCATGAGCCTCCAATAAAATGTTTAAAAAAAAAAAAGACTGAAGAAGAATAGATTCATTTGAACTATGGTGCTAGGGAAAATTATTGAAAGTACTATAGACTTCCAAAAGCACCAAACAGATCTGTCTTGGCAGAATACTGTACTCCCTAGAAGCAACGATGTTGAGATTTCATCTCATGTATTTTGGTCATTTTCCAAGGAGAGACCAATATAGAGGGTCAGTACAAAAGAGGCCCTTGATGAGAGGGTATGACATAGTGGCTGTAACAAGGTGTTCAAGCTCAAAAACAATTGTTAGGTTGGATCAGCACCAAGCACGGTTTTGTTCTATTGTGTATACATGAGTAGAAATGAACTTTAATAGGAATCTAACAACAGCATGACATTGACCTTTTTCATATGTATCTATGTTTATTTGGGCTCACTTGTATGTTTATGGCTTTGTATCTAAATTCTATACAGTTTTACCAAATGCATTACTTCCCATATCAACCATTGCAGCCAAGATTCAGATAATTTCAATAGTTTGAATAGTTATCCAGATAGTTTCAAGATTCAATAGTTTCAACTTTGGAAAAATATCTCCTTGTTGTTCTGTTTTAACCTTGGCCATCTCTACCCACCTCTACCTCCAACTCCTCTTTCTCTGGAAACTATTAAGGTGCTCTCAATTTCTAAAATTTTGATATTTCAAACCTGTCATACCTATAGAACCAGGCTTCATGCAGTGTTTGGAGTAACTGATCAATTTGTTTTAGACTTAGTGTACATAATCATTTTGCTTTTGCATCTCAACATTTCCTTATAGTTGGTTGAATGAAGGAAATTGTAATCACTGATTACTAAATCAAAGGACAGTAAAGAGCAGAATTTTAGTATAGATATGATTATAAATATATAATATATAAATATATATAAATACAAAATATAAAATGATTTCATTTTATAAATTGAAAAAAATGAAATATGTGTTAATTGAACAAATTTTGCTTTATCTGCTATAAGTATGTGAATATATATATCAATTATTATTTGATACTGTGTTAGATCAGGTTGACTAGAGAAACAAATCCAGAAACATGCATATGTTTGTAAAAGAGAGCTTTATATCAAAGAATAATTGAATATTGAGAAAACCTTCCAGACTAGTCCAGATCAAGTACATAATTCCAATATTAGCCCATTTGCCCAATACTAGTCCATAAATTCCTCTTCAGATTCATGTAACCACTTGCAATGTTGCTGAGTGCAGGAAAATCACAGGCCAGTGGGTGAAATGTCTTGTGGATCCTATGGCTGTGGAAGCATCTTGGCACTGGCTCGGGTGTCTGTGTGGCTCCTACAGCTTTCCTGTGGGGAACAGAAAGATTTCTTCCAAGTCGTCTCCCCCAAATATATGTTAGACTTAGGACAGTGCTTGCAGCTAGTGGTAAATGATTGTCAAGTTATCTCCCTGAATGCAGTCAGTTGCCAGACTACAGTCTGTTCCCACCACAAGTAGGGCCCACACCCAGCTGTTAAGGACAATAGGCTACTTCTCCCCAAAGGCATGCAGTCATTGGTTTGGTTTCTGTAGGTGGGGTTTACACCCGACTGATAATGGCTTCTATAGTGAGCCAGAGAACAGGTCAAACTGGCTCAGTGACATCCAAAGTTAGGCTGCCATCCTGAATCTAGGATCCGCCTATCTTGTCACATGTGTACCCCCAATGCCTCCCCTTCCTATTACATGGATACCCCTAGATCACCCCCTCCCATTACTGTTTTACCTATAGCACAACCCTTTCCTGTGACGTATGTCCTCACCTGTAATTAGGGGG
>NW_022104341.1:41531461-41538653 GCF_000313985.2 Echinops telfairi
ATATATATAATAAAATGTGAATTTGAAACAGGGATAGAGTCCTTGAGTCAATTATGAAAGAGAAGAAGATGAAGGCTACAAATCTTTCTAAAACCAAATTGCCTCACCAATCACCCACAGAGTTTCTGGCGGGTTTGAAGTACTGTCTTTGCATTTAGTAGCCCAGAGCTTAAACCATTGTGCCACAAGGATTCCTTAAAATATGATTGTTATTCTTGTTATTTTATTGGGTGCAATCAAGTTGGTTTCAATTCAGAGTGGCCTTTCTGTACCATAGAATGAAATACACCTCTTAGTGCTGTGCCATCCTCACAGTTTTTATTATGTTTGAGCCCATTTTTACAGCCACTGCATGAATCCTTCTTGCCCAAAGTCTGCCTTGTTTCCCTGCCCATCTTTTTCTCCCAGCAGGTTGTCATCTCCAGTGACTGCTCTCTCCTAACAATATATCCCAAGGATGTGAGAGGAAGTCTTACCACCCATGCCTTTAAGGAGTATTCTGCCTGTACTTCTTCAAAGACAGATTTGTTTTCTCTTTTCAGCAATCCATAGTACCTTCAATATTCTTTGCCAATACCATACCTCAAATGCATCAATTCTTCTAGAGCCTTATTTTTCAATGTCCATCTTTCATATGCATATGAGGAGATTGAAAATACCATGACTTGGGTCAGATACACCTTAGTCCTCAAAACAGTATCTTTCCTGTTAAACACTTTAAAGAGGCTTTGTACAGCAGATTTACCAAATATAATGCATTGTTTGATGTCTTGACCATTGCTTGACTGGGGATCAAAGCAATATGAAATTTTTGGTAACTTCAAATTTTTCTCCATTTATCATAATCTTACCTATTGATCCATTTTTGAGGAGTTTGGTTTTCTTAACAAAGGATACCAAAGGATACAGTTCTTGAGTTTCCTCTGCAAGTGCTTCAAAATATGATTAATGCTATATAATTTGAGATTACAAATAATTGCATTTATAATTACCTGTACTGATTGCCTGTTGAAAATCAAAATTCAATGTTAGTATTTGTAAAATGGAGTTTATAATACCTATCAAAGTTCTCATAAATAATAACTTGATCTTTATATGTGTATATATACTATATATGCATACCAAATACCACTTGTCTGTCACTTTGTTATACTGTGGCCTGTGCACTGCTGTGGTGCTTCATGTTATGTCTGGTATTTCAGATGACAGCAGAGTCACCAAGGGTGAGCAGCTTTCAGCAGAGCTTCCAGATTAAGAACAGATTACAAAGTAGGAATTGGCTGCCTACTTTGGAGGATGGCTGCTGACAAACTTATGAAGTGAATTTAAATATTGTCAGATGCTGATGAATGGATGCAGAACATTATCAGAGACAGTGCTAGAGAATAGACTTCTTGGGTCAGAAGACACAATATGACTGAAAGGGAGCTGCCTTCTAAAAGCAGAGTGGACCATTGACATTAATAGAGTATAACCTGTTCATTTGCTGATGTGGGTAAACTCAAAATAAGAAGAAATATTTTTTAAAAATCTATGAATAATCAGAACATTGTATATACTAAGTATGAAACTAGGAAAATGCCAAGTCATCAAAAAATGAAATGGAATGCATGAAGATCAACATCCTAGTTGTAGGTGAACTGAAATAGATTGATATTAGCCATTTTGATCAGAAAATCACAGGGCTTACTATACCTGAATGACCCATCAAGAGGAATTGCATTGAATTAATCTTCAAAAAGAACATTTCAAGGTCTATCTTGTAGTACCATGTGGACTGAGATAGGGTTATATCTATCTGCCTTCAAGGAAATCCAGTCAATACAACTATTATTCAGAGAGATACATGCATCAACCTGGTAGACTAGTGATGAAGACATTGACAATTTCTACCTGTGTCTTTGTTGGAAATTGAACAAACTTGCCATCAAGTATGATTGCTAATTCTTGGTGATTGGAATGCAGCATTTGGAAACAAAGATGAAGGAGTAGTAGTTCAAAAATATGGTTTTGGTGATAGAAATGAAGCATGGAGATCACATGATAGAATTTTGGAAGACCAATGACTTTCTCATAAGAAGTACCTTTTTTTCAAATAACACAAACAGGGACTATATATCTAGACTTCTCCAGATGGAATGCACTGTAAACAAATGAAATGTATCTGAGAAAAGAGACTATCAAGAAGCCCAATTTCAGAAGCTAAAATCAGGCCTGGGACTAACTGTGAAACAGAACATCAATTGCTTATAAATAAATTCAGGTGGAAACTTAAGAAAATTAAAATAATACCCTAGAACCAAAATATAACCTTAAATGTATCCTCCCTGAATTTTGAGACTTGTCAAGAACAGGTCTTACACATTGAACACTAATGACAGAAGACTTGATGAACTGTGGGGAGACATCAAGAACATCATTCATGAAGAAACAAAAGGTCATTAAAAAGAAAGAAAACAACAAAGTGCGTATCAGAAGGTACTGCAGTTTGCCCTTAATCGTAGAGTAGCCAAGGCACATGTAAAAAATGAGGAATTCAGGAAACTGAATAGAAAATTTCAAATGGCAATTTGAGAAGACAAATATCTCATTATAATGAAATCTGTGCACACAAACAGAGATAGAAGATCAAAAAGGAAGAACACATTTGATATATCTTAAACTAAAAGAACTAAGGGAAAAAATCCAAGCTTTGAGTTACAATATTGAAAGATTCTATGGACAAAATATCAAATGAAGCAGGAAGCATCAAAGTATAAAGAACACAGTCACTGTAAGAAATAGAATTAGTCAGCAGTCTACTATTTCAGGAAGGAGCATATGAGCAAGAACTAATGATACTGAAAGAAGTTCAAGCTCCATTCAAAGCATTATCCAAAAACAAAGCTCCAGGAATTGATGGGATATGAACTGAAATGTTTCAGCAAGCTGGTGAAACCCTAGAAGCATCCCTGGTGTAGGCCAGGAAATTTGAAAGACAGCTACTTTCCTAACTGACTGGAAGAGATTAATGTTTGTACTAATTCCAAAAAAAGGTGACCACTACCCTCCTAAAAGTGATCAAGGTACCAATACTACTACATGTAAGTAAAAGTTTGCTGAACATCATCCAAAAACAGTTGCATCAGTACATGGACAAGGAGCAGTCAGAGGTTTATATTCAGAAAAGGTTGTGGAACAAGGGATACTATTATTGATGTCAGATGGATCCTGGCTGAAAACAGAGAATATCGGAAAGTTGTTTACTTGTGCTTAATTAACTGTACTAAGGCATTTGACTATGTGGGTCATAACAAACTATGGATAGCCATGAGAAAAATGAGAATTGCAGACCTTCATTGTGCTCATATGGAGCCTATACAGGTATGTGAACAGAACCAGAGAATACCAAGTGGTTTTAAATCAGGAAAGTGGTACATCATGATTGCATCCTCTCACCATATTTATTCAATCTGTAGGGTGAGAAAATAATCAGAGAAGCTGGATTATATAAATAAGGATTTAGCATCAAAAGTTATAATCAATGTAAAGAAACCAAAATACTCACAACTGGACCAGTACGTAGCATCATGATGAAGGGAGAAAAGATTGAAGTCATCAAAGATTTTGTCTTTTTTGAATTAACAATCATTGTTCATGGAAGCAACAGTCAACAGATCAAATGAAGCATAGCATTGAGGAAATGTTATGCACAAGAACTCTTTCAAGTGTTCAAAAACAGGAAGGGTACTTTGAGGACTAAGGTGCATTTAACCCATTCCATACTATTTTCAATCTGCTCATATTCATGTGAAAGTTCGACATTGAACAAGAAATACCAAACAATCATTACATTTGAATTATGGTACTTGCAAAGACAATAAAAAATATCAACTGCCAAAAGAACAAACAAATCTGTCTTGGAAGAATTACAACTAGAATAGTCCTTAGTGGCAAAGATAGTGAGATTTTGCCTCAGGTACTTTGGACATATTTTCAGAAGAGACTGATTTCTGGAGAAGGACATCATACTTGGCAAAGTAGGGTGGCCGTGAAAAGAGGAATGCTGTCAACATGATGGATTGAGACAGTGGCTGCAACAAGGGGCTCAAGTTCAGAACAGTTATGAGGATGGCAAAGGCTTTACCAGGCAGTATTTCATTTGGTTGTGTACATGGTCCCCATGGGTCTGAACTGACTAGATGGCACCTAACAACATAACATATATAACAAACTCATTGCTGTTGAGTTGATTCAGATTCATAGCAATCTTAGGTAGATTTTCTGGGGCAGTAAAAGTTTAGGGGAATTGACAGCCTCATCTTCTCCAGAGTAGCAGGAGTAGCTAAAATGTTAAAGAGCAAAGTTTTTACTTTGAGTCTAAAGGTGCACCTGACCCAAGCCTTAGTATTTTCATTGGCCATATATGCATGGGAAAACTGGAAAATGAATAAGAAAGCTTGGACAAGAATAGATGCATTTGAATTTTGGTGTTGGTGAAGAATTTTGAAAGTACCATGGCCTTCCAGAAGAACAAACAGAACCGTTTTGGAAGGGTTATAGCGATGATGCTCCTTACAAGTGAGGATGGTGAAACTGTGAGACATGTTACCAGTAAAGATCAGTCCCTATAGAAAAGTGTCATTATTGGTAGAGGGTTACCAAAAAGTGAAGAAGAAAAGAGGACAATAATCAATGATCTATATGGACACAATATCTGCATCAGTGGGGTCAAATATTCAATAGCAATTTTTAGAATGATAAGATACTGGGCAATATTTTGTTCTGTTGTACATGTTATTATTAGTTGTTATTATTAACTACCGAGTTCATTCTGACTCATAGAGAGCCTGTGTACGTACCACAGAACCAAACCCGGCCTGGTCCTGTGCCATCTTTGAACTGATTACTATGTTTGAGCCTACCAATGCACCTACGGTGTTAATTCATATTGTTGAAGGCTTTCTTCTTTTCTGCTGCTTCTGTATTTTAACAGGGGTCCCTGGTGGTATAGTGGCTATCAATTGCTCTGTGATCTGCAAGGTTGCCAATTCAAAACTACTAGTCCCTCCTCAGGAGAAAGATGGAGCTTTCTTCTCAAATAAACAGTTACAGACTCTGAAACTCAGAGGGGCCCTTCGACCTTGTCCTGCAGGATTGCTGTAAGTTAGCAGTGAGTTCGTTTGTTTATAATGGTTTACTTTACCAAGCATGATGTACTTCTCAAGACACTGGTCCTCTCCTGATAACATGCCTAACGTACAAGAAGCAAAGCCTCACTATCTTTTCTTCTGCGGAGGATTCTGGCTGTACTTCTTCCTTCCAAGATTTGTCTGTTCTTTTGACAGTCATGGTACTTTCAAAAGTCTTCACCAGCACCCTAACTCAAATTCATTAATTCTTCTTTGGTCTTATTCAATGTCCAAAGTTCACGTGGGCCTGTGAGTAGTTTCAAAACAAGGCTTGCATCAAGCCAAGCACACCTTAGTCCTCAAAGTACCATATTAGGGTCTTTCAATACTTTGAAGAGGTCTGATGCATAAGATTTACCCAATGCAATGTGCCATTTGATCTCTTGGCTGCTACTTCTGTGAGCATTTACTGTTGATCAAAGGAAACCAAAATCCTTGACAACTTCAATCTTTTCTCTTTTTAACATGATGTTACCTAGTGCATCCCTCATGGTGTAGTGGTTACACATTGAGCTGCTAACTGTAAGGTTAGCGGTTCAATCCTACCAGCCACTTTGAGGAGAAAGACTAGGCTTACTATTCTGATACAGAGTTAAAATTTCAGAAACTCACAAGGTTGCTATGAGTTGGCATTAACTTGATGGCAATGAATTCAAGTTTTTGACTGTTTTCCAAAGGATCGTTCTAAGTCAGTGCCTACTCAAGAACATCTAAAAGTGTATTCCCTGAGTGAACTTAGCTAGGAAAATGTAATGTCATGGACATAAAGTAGTAATATTTAAATAAAATTAATAATAAGCTAGTAATAACTTAAATAGAGTGCCATAATTGTAAATCTAAGTGTTTATAAGTTAGTCGCAGTTTAGTTTTGCTGCAATGCAAATGACTCCAAATCTAATTGTCTGACCACAACAAGGGGTTATTTCTTATTATTGCCACGTGTCTATCTTGTGTCAGCATTATAGTCAGTTAGCGATGCAGTCTGATACTGCACAAATATCTTTTAACATAGTCAGGCACTATGCTAGGTAGCAAAGAGAATTTGAGAAGTCCTTATTGTCTCCTCAGGCTGTCTGTAAATGGCATTTTGTTTGGTTCATACTTTCCTGGTCAAAACAAGTTACATGACTGCAACAGAAATCAAGAAGATAGAAAAACACCATCTTATAATTTACCTTGAAAATGAAAATAACGGAATGTTTTCCTTTCTGAATAGTCATCTTTTTCCCATTATGCTGTAATAACTTTACATTCTTTATATTCCTCTCATTCACAGTCTGTTGACAAACTAAAGGTGGAAAATTACTAATCACCATATAGAATATGTTGTGGATACTAAGAAATGAAAGATGATTTTTAAAGAAGGATGAAATGCCAATAGCCTTCATCGTCTGCAGGAATATTCATCAATACAGTCACTAAAACAACCTTGTTTTACTTGACAATATGAGGTGGGAATTCACTAGATCACACTTTATATGCATTCAGTAGATCATGTCAATGCTGATATTAAGTATTGTACCACGGAGGTAAAAGAAAAGAGATAAATATTCTAATTCAACTCCCAGTGAATTATCTGGCAAACAAAAAACCACACAACAACAACAACAACAGAAGGGAGGACAAGAGGAGGACAGGAGAAGATGCTCACAACTGTCTGACCCCTTCAACATCTGTACTGATAAATCCTAGTCCGGCTACCTAGCAATGTGTCAGTCCATCTGGTTGAGAGCCTTCTCTTTTTCGCTGCCACTCTAATAGACATGATGTCCTTCTCCAGAGACTGGTTTGTCTGTCTTGACAACACATCCAAATAATTGAGGCAAAGTTTAACTATCCTTGCCTCTCAGGCCTCTCATTGCCTGACTGTACTTCTTCCCTTCAACATAAATTTGTTTGCTCTTTTGTTAGTCCCTGGTACTTTCAATATTCTTCACAAGTCCCATAATTCAAATATATATATATATATATATTTGAGGCCACTGAGGCCACATGAGGCCACTGAAGATACCATAGCTTGG
>NW_022104341.1:41538970-41541644 GCF_000313985.2 Echinops telfairi
TTCTTCATATAATCCAGCTTATTACTTGTTCAGCATATAGATTGAGTAAATACGGAGAAAGGGCACAACCCTAACACACACTTTTCCTGATTTTAAACCATGCAGTATTCCCTTGTTCTGTTTGCACAACTGACACTTTATTCAGATACAATTTCTTCATGAGCACAATGACGTGTTCTGCAGTTCCCATTCTTCTCAAGGTTATCCACAGTTTGTTATGGTCCACACAGTCGAATGCCTTAGCATAGCCAATGAAACACGAGTAAACATCTTTCTTGTATTCCCTGCTTTCAGCCAACATACATCTGACATCAGCAATACTACCGCTGGTTCCATATCCTCTTCTTAATCTAGCCTGAATCTATGGCAGCTCCTTGTCAATGTCCTGCTGTAACAGTTGTTAGATGATCTTAAGCAAAATGTACTTGCATGTAATATTAATGGTATTGTTCTGTAATTTGAACATTCCTTGGCCATCTTTCTTTGGGAGCATACAAACAAGGGTCTCTTCCCATCTATCAGTCAAGTCGCAGTTTTGTAAGCTTTTTGGCACCGACGAGTGACTGCTTCCAATGCTTCATCAAGTTGTTGAAAGAATTAAATTGGTATTCTATCAATTTTGGAAACTTGGTTTTGGATAATGCTTTCAGTGCAACTTGAACATTTTCCTTTACTACAATTGGTTCTTTTTCATATGCTAGCTCTTAAAATGCTTAAATGTCGACAAGTTTTGCTTTATGGGGTATTTGGTAAGTGACTATATTCTTTGCATCATAATTTGGTACTTCACGTATCATTCAATATTTTGCCCATAGAAACTCTCAATATTGCAACTCAAGGTGTGAATTTTTTCTTCAGTTCTTTCATAGTTCTTTTGATGTAAGATATTCCTAGTGTCTTCTTCCTTTTATGTTTTCTAACTCTAAGGTTGTGCATATTTCATTAGAATATTTTACTTTGTCTTCATGAACTGCCTATTGAAATTTTCTGCTTAGCTTTTGTACTTCAGCATTTCTTCTATGGGTTTATGATTTAGAGTAAGTTTCAGAGTTCTTCTGACATGTACAGTGATCCTTTCTTTTCTCTTGTATCTTTAATGGCATTTCATTTTTAAATGTATGTTTTAATGTGATTCCAGTCTTCTGTCATTAATGTTTAATGTGTCAAATCTGTTCTTGAGATATTAATAAAATATAGGTGGTATAGACTTAGAAGTATGTACATAACATATGACATGTAGTCAAACTCACAGGTTGTGCTTGGTTATACTAATTCAAAGGTCTTAACCTAGGGGTTTTAAATTCCTTTATTGACAAAGATTTTGAACAGAAGTCCAAAGCAGCGTATCAATCACAGGAATTACTTTTCTTTCTAACTCAGTATTTTTTTCAGAACGTAATCACTAGCCAATGAAGAAGATCCTGAGGGTTCAACTAAGACCATTCTCTGCAGACATCATTGCGATGCTCATTCAGTGATTGCTGCTAGTTTTTGACTTTCTAAATATATTTTTAATTACTAATTCCGTGTTTACTCTAAATCTCCAAACAGCATTACAATTCTAGGAGTTAAAATGAAAGCTTTTCGACAGAATTCAAATAACTTAACAAAAGTCTGAAGTGAGTAGTATTTGGCAAGCACATAATTTGAATTCAAATTTCGGTAATTGATTTCAAGTGTAGTTTTCACTGTTCCGTTTCACTGTACCCCTTTGAAAGCCACTACCCAAGATTCAGCTGGGTAAAGACTTTGTTTTATCACTTCCATGTCCCCAGTATACAACAGATATTTAATGACTTGAATTTGCAGAACTGTTGTTCATCTATACTTCTTGATGGATTGGGTGTGAGTCTGCGTTTAAGATCATCAACTTTGAATTAGACCTTTTAAATTACTTATCAAATGCCCCAATAGTTTACCCTTCACCTACTCTTTGACTTTCTCTCTTTTGAACTCAACTCAGTGCCATTGAGTCAGTTCTGTGTCATAGCACCTCTAAGGCAGCATGGGACTGCCCCTGTGTGTTTCTGAGATGGTAAATCTTCATGGAAGTAGAAAGCCTTGATGTTCTCCCAGGTCTTGTGGACTGCTACCTTCCATTTCACTCAAGTTAAAACTCATCACCAGTCTACCACAAGCATATTTGTCTTGTGAAAGAGGCAATCATGTCCCTCACAATAATATCAACATTATTCAAGAGCCATAAATATATTTTTATAAATAATATGAAATCACCATGATCTGAATAATATCCTTTAAAAATGGTGTAAATGAAACTATGATAGTTTTATTTTTATTTTCAATTTTACTTCCAAGCCATATGTACATGAAGGAACCACATATGGCCCTCAAACCAAAGTTTCCCGACCTTCATCTAGCACATTGCTTTATCTTCTTTCCCATGCGATCATTCCCTGGGCATTCCATTGTGTGCGTGTTCCCAAGTTTCCTTATCCATGCTTCTACAGATGGGCATTTAGGGTGTTTCCATTTTCCTGCTATTGTGAACAGTGCTGCCATAAACATAGGGGTGTATATGTCTGTTTGTGCTATGACTTTTGCTTCTTTAGGATATATAGCAAGCAGAAAGATGCCTGGATCATATGGAATTTTATTCCAAGTATTTGAGGTAACACAATATATTTTCCCACAGTGGGTGCACAAATGTACAGTC
>NW_022104341.1:41543184-41562353 GCF_000313985.2 Echinops telfairi
TAAGCATCTCAGAGCTGGCAGGGGTCTCTACATGTCTCCTCCAACACAGGGCAAAACATGGCTCCTCCAGCACAGGGCACTAGCATAGCTCCATGGGTCTTCTCAGCTGGAATGTCTCCCAAGGAGTCCACCAGCGAACTGCTTCTACAAACTGTTTATCTCCTCAGTGCCTCTAAACAAGGTCATCAAGCAGTGACCTGATTGACAGGCTAAACTCCACCCCTTCACTCATAAGTCTCAAATTGTCAACAGATCATGTAACTACCACATTCATTATATTCGATACTGTTTCTGTGCCTGCAATAGGGTCCCTCAGTTTATCCCTATTTTCTTATTCATGATCTTTACAGCTATAGAATTTACATTTAGGTCTTTGATCCATCTTGCATTTGTTTTTGTACAATGGGGTGAGGTATGACCTGATTTCATTTTTTCTATAGATGGAAATCTAATTTGCCAGCACCATTTGTTGAAGAGACTATGTCTATCCCATTCAATGATGTTTTGCTCTTTGCCAAAGATCAGTTGTTTGCAGGTGAATGAAATTATTTCCAGGCTCTCTACACTGTTCCACCGTCCACTACATCTATCATTGTGCAAGTAGCAGACTGTTTTGACAACTGTGGCTTTTTTATAGGTTTTGAGGACAGGAAGTAAGAGGCCTACTTTTGTTTACTTCTAAGATATTATTTGCTTATCTAGGTCTCCTCCCTCTCCATATGAACTTACTAATTAGTGTTTCCATTTCTTTAAAGAAGTAAGTTTGGATTTGGATGAGAATTGCATTGTATACATAGTTTACTTTGAGTACTATTGACACTTCAAGTTCTCCAAGAGTGCTGCCAGGTCATTCCTGAGTCATGATTTTTCTGTTACACTACCCACTGGCTGGGTTTCTGGTTAATTTTCTGCTATTGGCTAACTTTCTATGTGGTACCTCCTCTTTCTAGAAACTTGCACCCCTGTGCCCCAGAGTTCATGTCGTGCCCTTATCACGAGATCCCCCAAACAGTGAGTCTCTTTAGTTGTTGTGAATGTAGTGTGACATCCTCTTTCCCTGCTCTTAGGATTAAACTTTTAAAAAAAAAAATCATTTTATTGGGGGCTCGTAAATTCTTATCACAATCCATCCATCCATCCATTGTCACAATCCATACATACATCCATTGTGTCAAGCACATTTGTGCATTTGTTGCCATCTTCATTCTCAAAGTATTTGCTTTCCACTTGAGCCCTTAATATCAGTTCCTCCTTTTCCCCCTCCCTCTCCACTCCCCCCTCCCTCATGAGCCCTTTATAATTTATAAATTATTATTGTTTTGTCATATCTTACACTGTCCAATGTGTCCCTTCACCCACTTTTCTGTTGTCCATCCCCCAGGGAGGAGGTGATTGCTGTCTTTTTCATTGATAAAGAACTACATCTTATCTGCCCTTCACCTTCTTTTGTCCTGGGAAGGCTTTTGGGAAAGTGTACCTCTGCCACCTTTTTGTATCACGATATCTTTCATTGATACTGCCTTTTCCTTTCCCTGCTTCTCTCTAGTTAGTAAGATTGATAACAGTGGAGAGATATATAACTGAGTTTATTAGAGGGCAGGTTCCAGGGCAACCCTCTTACAGTAACCACAACTGTATCCAAGTACTTCAAGGATTGCAAGATTGACAAAGCTTTTATACTTTTTTTTCTTACAAATTACAGATAATATACAAATGTAGAAGTAATAAGGAAGTCCTTTAGGGGAAAATATATGATTTTTTCTGCAGTCTGTCAAAATGCTTCACACACACACACACACACACACACACACACACACACACACACCACCCCACACCATTCAAAGTAGTTGCCTACTTCTGTTTGCACCTCAAAAGACTCAGGAGGTGTGTGTGTGCGGGGGAGGGGCAGTGTAATTAGTATATGAAGACTTTTAACATTCTTAAATTCTGGAATCAGGTTTAGCCACCATTAGTAGGCCTGTTTCTACATAGAACTGACTTACCTTGCAATTATTTATGTTTTGGGGCTCATGGTTTATGACTTTCACAGAGTCGTCCTTATTTGCTATGCAGCTCTCCTATACACAAAAGCCACCTGAAATTGCCAACTCTTGGGTCAGGCACACTTTTATCTTAAAGGTGAGACATATTAAGAAAGAAGCTGTATTCTTCCATCCCATTTTTCAAGTTCAGATGACTTTGTGGAATTTCCCAAGCTAATACGTGTGGCCTCAATCACACCCCACATCCAATTAACATTTTAATTTGGGACATATTATAATAGCCCGTTCCATTTAAATTTTCTTCCCCCTTGTAAGAATAATATTTTTTTCCTGCGGAAGAATAATGCATTTTAGTTCCATATCCTTGGTTTGCAACAGTCACCCATTTGACCGGTTTAAACCAGTCATAGGAGAAGGAGCAGATCAAATACCTGTGACCTAAAGTTGAATCCAAGGGCAAAGAATACCTGCACCTAAGAATAGAACAGGAGCAACGAGAGGGAGTGACTAGAGTGCTCCATTCCAGAATAAAGGATGACTCCCTCTGCCGAAGTCTTTACCTTGAACTCCGTTCTTGCACATTTGTTGTGTGCACACCCTCATACACAAAGCCACACTGCCATGGAGGTATCGTCAAGCTACTACTAGATTGGCACCTTCAACTCCACTCCAGCCAGGAGTATTTACTTCACATAAAATCATTCAACTTTCACAGGCACATATATCTTTATTTCAGTATTGTTAGGTTTGAGGAGTGGGTAATACCTCGGTCCTTTGCTTCGCACATGACAGAATTAACACTGAAGTACATTCTGTGATCCAAGTGGTTTTTTGTGAAGGACAAGACAAGTTTTAGATTTTACAGGTAGAAAGTGTGCCTACCTGAGTGGAAGCCACGCTGGGGTTCACAACTGGGCATGAACAACCATGTGGAAAAGAGCACCCATGCATATGGACTTTGGAGGGGACCCTGGGACGCCAGAAGCCCAAGAACCCTAGAGACTAAGAGTCTGTGGGCTTAGAGGCTGTGGGCTCCACGTAGACCTGGACCAGGGGCATGTGCACCTGTGCAGGGGAGGGGGACATTCACCTCCCACCTGCCCCTGAACAGGAGCAGGGTAAAAGAGAGGTAGGCCTTCCCACAGCCGGGATATTTCAAACCACTGGAAGGGGAGGCGTGGTTGATGTTATTGGTTTACCCCATTGGCTGAGTTAAGTCCACCTGGTGATTTCAAGAGCCTGGGCCTCGTTTGGTGTCCAGGTGTATCTCACTCCTGGCTCGGGGGCTTTACCTTGAACTCCGTTCTTGTACATTTGTTGTGTGCACACTCTCATACACAAAGCCACATGCTCAATGAACATGCCCAATTTGGTGTCTTCATAGATATTCAATGGTTACCCGATTTCTTCCCAACCTCTTCCATGGGGGTCTTTGCAAGCATAACTAACAGTATGGCTTCTTGTTCTATTGTTATTTTAAAATTGTTATTCAGTGTGTGTGTGTGTAGTTTTTTTTTTCTCTCACGATGGACTGTTTTTTGGATGATGTGGTGGATACATAATCATTTGTCATTTTGAGGATTAAGAATGTAGAGCTGGAGTCTAGCTTGTCAATCAGATCATAGCCAATGAGGGCTCTTTGTGGGCCTGGCCTTCTCCTGAGAATTCTGGGAAATCCGGTACTTTCTCCTTGGAGGCGGGAGACACTTCTCTCTCTGACACACGCTGGGAGACATAGCAGCTGACAAGACACATAGACCCACCCTGATGCACCCCTGGGTGTGTGCAGAGAGCCAGGCAGAGACCCCTGCCAGTGCTGAGATGTTTCCAATGCCACTGGATCCAAAGACTTTCTACCCACTGGCCTGTGGTCTTCTATATTCGGTGTCATTGCATGTGCTTTGTGAGTCTGACGAGGACTTTATAGATTGGTATCGGACATATGGGCTAATATCAGACTTATGGACTTGATCTGGACTGGGCTGGGATTCTTTTTCTCAATGTTCAATTGCTCTTGTATATATATCTCTTTCGTATACACATATGTGTGTCCGTGGATTTGTTTCTCGAGAGTACCTGGACTATCATCTATCTTGAAGGTTGATGTCAGGGTATGTATGCTGTTGTTCAGTTTATGTCTGAAGGACTTTTTATACTATTCTTGGGTAATATGGTCTTGTTGTTATAAATCTTTTAATTTTTCCTTGTATGGAAATAGCCTTAATTCAGTTGAGTAGAATATTTTGGGTTGCTATTTTTAAAAATTATGATTCCATGGTTTTATGTATGTCAATTCTTTGTCTTCTTGCCTGCATGGCTGCTCCTGGAAAAGCCAATATTATTGTTATTGGCTTCCCTTGGGAGGTAACGTTTTATCTATTTCTTTTCTAAGCTGCTCTCAAGATTCTCTTCTTGTCTTGGCTATTGGGAAGTTTGACGAAAATATGCAGTAATTTTTTCGGGGGGTGGGGGGTGGTTTCTATCCTGTTTAAGGTTCTCTCAGTATCTTAATAGTTATTTTCTCCTCTTTTATGGTATTAGGGGCATTTTCTTCCAGGATTTCTTCTTGTATTTTCTCTGCGGGTGTTTTCGTCTCTTCCTCTTCCAAACTCCCACAGCGACCTAAGTTCTTCCCCTTGATGGAGTCCCACATACTGCCTGGGCTTTCTTTAGACTTTGCTTGTTCTTTTCATTGATCATTCTCAGGACTGAAGGTGTTTTATGCCAGAAAAAAATTGATTTTGAAAGATTTGACTTTGAGAGATCTGCAAGAGATTCATCTGAAAGCTCACTGATCTGTCTCCCATTACGGTCAGATCTATTCCTTTGTTCTTTTCAAATGTTTCTATTATCTTTGTGTCAGTCTTCTGGATTTTTATTGGTTTTCTGTTGTTATTGTCAGGTTTCTAATTTTTCTGCCATTTTCCTTTCTTTCTTTCTGTAGCTCTCTTAATCTTGTCTCCGTCCATGGACAGAACATGAGCATTTTTCTTCCCAATTCGCATGCAGGTCGGTGCAGAGCCGCTTCTTCGGGCCGCTTCTTTGGCTCTGGGTCGTGTTCACTGCTTTGCACTTTTTACTCCACTTCGTTGTGTGCACTGGGCTTTAGTGATGTCTCCACAACATTGAGATGTAGTTGCGAGGGGCAGGGGCCTGGGTAGATGGGGTGGGCATAAATAACTCCATCACGTGGCACAGAAAGGGAACAGGAAAAACCACATCAGAAGGAGTGCTGGTGGTGTGGTGGGTTACCCCACTGAGGTCAGCGGTACAGAGCCCACTGCTCTGTGGGCGGAGGGTGTGACTTTCTACTTTTGTAAATAGGTATCGTCTTCAAAACCCACAGGGGAAGTTTTACCCTGTTCCACAGCATCACTATGAGTCAGAAACAATGCAATGGCTCTGAAAAAACCCTTTAAAGTGTTCTTTGTGTGGGTACTGTCTTTTGGCAGCTCCAAGAAGCCCTACTGCACCACTTCACAGGGATTCGATCCATGTTGGGTGGGAGTGTGCCTAGATGACCTGGCAAGGTATGAAGCCAGCCAGGCCGAGGGGCACAAATTCTGAACCCTTCAGTCCCACTGGTTTAATGGGGAATACAAGTTGCAAAGAAAGAAAATAGAAATGGAAACTGTTCCCAGTGACCCTGTAGCTACAATTTATTTGGGAGCATATTTCCTCTGTCGCTTGTATCTCCTCAGAGCCTTTGAAGAAACAGGGCTGGGTCATTCTGTCTCCCACCCAATGCCAAATACAGCAGCCCTGCTGGTTCCTCCTCTTTCTGTCCACAGCCAGCATTTAGGGTATGGATAATTCAGTTCACTTAGCTTTCAATTTGTCTCCTAAGATTCTATACACCCATATATATTTTTTAAATTTTGTGTTGACTTTCTCTTGCTTGCTGTCCAAAACCACAACAGGCTCACAGGCATTGAGTCAATTCTGACTCATAGAGATCCTGGGAGGTTGAACTGTCGTGTGGCTTTCTGAGAGGGTAAGGCTTCACAGATGTAGAAAACCTTACCTTCTCTCATGAAGCAGCTGATCATTTGAATCGTTAGCCTTGTGATTAGCAGCGCAGTGAATAACCACTATGTTACCAGGGCTCCTCTCCCACACATTACAGAGAAATTGTAATGTTTACATGTCTAGGTGACCATCTTGGCCTGGAAGTTACCTCATTCCTCTTTAATTTGTCATTTTCCACATAATAAGCCATATTATCTTCTGATTCAAAATTGTCAATGTCAGTTTACTTCAGCTCACTAATACCTATAATATTGATCTTTATGTTTATCATATCATTTTGATGACTTCCATTATTCCTACATTTATACATTTCACATTCTGTTTTTTTACATTTCACATTCTACATAACGATTATTAATAGATATTTCAGCTCTCATTCCCTTTGAGTAATTCTTAATCAGCAAATTTAAGTGCTGAAAACTTTACTCAATTCATGTTGTTTATTGATGCAATTGTAAAGATTTTCGTTTTCAGGTTGTGGATGAATAATCATACTAAAGGTCTTTAATATTCATCAGTGAATGTGTGTGGTAGTTGGATTCCAGATAGGGTGGGAATCAAACCTGTCAATCATAGCTTATATGCCACGTTCTTCTGACTAAGAGTGCGGGATTCTGGGAACCACTTCTCTCTTTCCTGTTTTTCCTTCCTCCTTGCTGGAACATTGTGGCTGACCCCAGGGATGGTCCTATGTGAGCCACTTGACCTGAGAGCTGTTGACACGCTACTATGCTTCCACGGATCTTGCATTTATGTGACTCTGAGCTCACTGCTTCCAGCTTCCCCTTTCAGCATTACCATCCTGCAGCTCCATAATTCTAAAAAGGGCCCGGCTAGCATAGGGACTATGGATTTGAGTCGGACTGGACTGGGGTTTCTTCTTAATGTAAAGGCCTTACTTGGGCATAGATGAGCGTCATTGGTTTGTTTCTCTTCCCCAACATAAAGTGCTTCAAGTCCTCACCATTTGTAGCACACAAAAGTGTCATCTGAATGTCACATGTTGTTAATGTTCCTGCCTCCAAACCTGATGCTACATTCTTCTTCTTAAAGTATAGCTTCTAGATTATTTATAAAATATAGATTAAATAACTATGAGGAAAGCATACAACCTGGATGCCCACCTTTTCTTTCTTTAAGCTGGGCAATATCTCCATGCTCTGTTGTTAACAACTGACTCTTTGTCTGATCAGGTTCCACCTGATCACAATGAAGTGTTCTGAAATTCCCATTTTTTTACAACTTAGGCATGATTTTTTTTTGTGATTTACATAGTCGGATGCCTTTGCATAGTCATATAAAGTACATATAAATCTATTTCTGGTATTCTCTGCTTTCAAGTAAGGTTTGTGTGCCAACCCTCATTTGATGTCTTTCTCTGTATGGGGTTGGAATTTCAAGATGCTCCCCCATGATGTACCAGATTATCTTCAGCAAAATTTCACTTGAGTCCTTGAGTTTGGCATTAGTGATGTTGTTCAATAATTTCTGCATTCTGTTGTAGTGACTGGCTTTGGAATAAACATGCTTATAGGTCTCTTCCCATCAATTGGCAGGTTACTGTTTTCCAAATGTCTGTTCATAGATGAAGAGGCACCCCCAAAGCAGCATCCCTTTGTGTGACTATTTCCTCCCATTCCAGGCAGCCTTGACTTTGTCCACACATGCAGTGCTGCTTGGACGTATTCCTTCAGTACCTTCAGGTCTGATCATATCCTGCCTTTTGAAATCGCTGAACATGGACCACTGCTTTTTGGTCAAAGGGTTCCGGTGATGCTTCTACTGCCTTTGGATGTTCCTAAGGCGTGCCGTCTTCTGCCCACAGACTACTTCAACACTGCGACCTGAGCCTCAAAGCGGGTTTTCAGTTCTTTCTTCTGGAGAATTGCTGATTGTTACCTTTTAATTTCCACCTCTAAGTCTGCACATATTTCATTAGAATATTTTATTTCTCTTCTCAGACTTCCCCTAGAAATCTTCTGGTCAGCCTTTTTACATCATAATTTCTTCCTGTTGCTTTAGTTATTCTGTGTGAAAGAACAGTTAAGAGTCTCTCCTGATGTCTTCCTTCACCTTTCCTTATTTCTCATCTTTTCAGTGACAGTTTGGATTTTTCATGTGTGATGAGATCCTTGATGCCACCCATAAAGTCATGGAGTCTTTTGTCATTAGGGTTCAATGTATTAAATCTATTCTTAAGGTTGTCCCTAACTTCTGGATGGGATATAATCAAGGTTATGCTTTGGTTGTTGTAAACTTGATTTAGACTTTTTTCTCGTTTCAACTTTAACTTGCATATAAATAATCAATGGCCTTTTCTGAAGCTGTTCCTGGACTTTTTCTGGCAGATCATATTGACTTTTTCTAGAAATTCTTTATACAGAGGTAATAGATTTAATTCTTTTGTGTTCATCAATGAGGTATATACATGTAGTAAAATGCTGAGAAAAGGTATTTGTAATGAAAAACCTTGGTCTAGGAAAATTATTTCATGTGATATCCAGGGGCATTTGTATTCTCAGGTTCACATTTTTCAATTACTGAACATTCTTCTTTGTTGCCATCATATACATTTCAATTATCAATGCATCTTGGTTGCATATTTGATTGATTTCAGACTGTGGAAGTTGTTAAAAATATTTGGTATGAATGGTTGGTACCTAACTTAGTTTATTGTGCCAACCTGGCTGATAAACACATGTGGGGTTAATTGAAGGGTGGAGAGATAAATGGCTCGGTGAGCCTCACCTTTCTAGTTCTTGGGTCTCTTGTTTCTGATGGTCGGGCCAGGGCCCAACTCCTCTTAGTGGTTCCCTGCTTCAGCTTGCAAGGCTGGCTTCCTGCAAGATATCTCCAAGAAGAAGCTGCATGGACCTACCTTGACGCAGCCCTGGGGGCTAAAGCAGCCATGTGGAGACCCCTGCCAGCGCTGAGATGCTTACACATTCACTGACTCGGCTTTCCTTCTGCAGTTGGCGTCATTGCGTTTGCTTTGTGAGATGGAGGAGGACTTTGTGGATTGGTGTCAGATATATGGGTTAATGGGTTAATGTTGGATTGTGGGCTTGGGCAGCATGGGGTTGGGATGTTTTCTTGACCTTTATATAAAACTCTCTCTTACACATGAGTTTTTGTGGATTTGTTTCTTTAAAGTACCCAGACTAACACAGTATGGTACTTTGGGAGTGGGGTACTGGAGAAACAATTCATAAGATGGAGAGTAGAAGTTTGTTTCACCTCCCCCTCTTGGTACTTTTTCTTCTTTGTCTAGCCAGAGGTCAGATAAAGCCACACTGTTTACTCGGTTGGCTCTGAGGAAAATATGGGAAGTAGATAAATACAAAGTTTGTAAGCCCACTTGCTTCAGCCATTAAAATTTGATCTTTAGATGGGTTTAGGGCATGCCTGTGAAAAAGCTTTGAAAAGATATGCCCCACCCAGTGCTTTGGATTACTCAGGAACCAAAGGTTTTTTTCAGAAGCTGGAAAAAATCTGGAACCATGAAGAAAACTCCCCTCTAGGCCTGAATATTAAAGGGAACCTGAGAGCAGGCTAAAATGCTTGATAGACCACTTGGATCTACTTTTTGAGTGGAAGTGGGAGAAATGCAGCAATAAAGAGACAGGTTGAGTTTGGCCACTGTCACCTGTAGGCTTGTTTTACAGGAAAAAAAGGAGAAGATGAGAGCAGGTTGACTGGTCTAAAGGACATGACTTAGCATGAGGGGGTTAGGCTTGTTGAGTATTGGTGAGAGCTCATGGTCTAAAGGCAAGGCTACCAATGGGCACCCTGAGGAGGATGAGTGAGGCAGCCCACGTTGAGTTGACCAGAACCTGACCAGCTGGAGATTTTTGAGCCTGTGAACTGGTGCATATTGTTGCTAACTTCATGGATGGCCTGTCTAGATTTGACTTTGCTTATGGATGCAGACTTTACAAGGTTCCAACTAGAATGAAGACTCTCCATGTCGAAAAATATGATTGTCTTCTCAGAGAACTGTGTTGATGTTAGTGGGCAGTATATAAATTGGATACTCAAAATTGGGGGGGATAAAAGCATGAAGTGGTTGGCTTACAAACTTTCATAGGTGGGGGAATATATTCATAGGATTATAGGACTAAGGTGTAGATGTTACTTAATTCCAATTGTGAAGCTAAAAAATTATGTACAGGTGCCAGGTTGGCAAGGGGTGGATTGAGTTAGTTTATTGTGCCAACCTTGCCGATAAACACATGTGGGGTTAATTGAAGGTTGGAGAGATTAAATGGCTTGAAGAGCCTTGCCTTTCTAGATCTCTGGTCTCTTGCTTTCTGATGGTAGGACCAGGGTGCACCTACTCTTAGCTGTTCCCTGCTTCAGCTTGCAAGGCTGACTTCCTGCAAGATATCCCCAATGAGAAACTGTATGAACCTACCCTGATGCAGCCCTGGGTGCAGGAGCAGCTGTGTGGAGACCCCTGCCAACACTGAGATGCTTACACATTCACTGCCTCGGCTTTCCTCCTGCAGTTGGCATCATTGCGTCCGTTTTGTGCGATGCAGGAGGACTTTGTGGATTGGTGTCAGACATATGGGTTAATGTTGGACTTGTGGGCTTGGGCAGCACTGGGTTGGGATGTTTTCTTGATGCACACTTAACCTTTATATAAAGCTCTCTCTTATACATGAGTTTCTGTGGATTTGTTTCTCTAAAGTACCTAGACTAATACAGTACTTAAATTTGAAAATAGACATATTAATTTATATTGTTGTAGGTGAGTGGCTATTACTCGTTTACTGACAGTCTTGCACTTAGGGTGACTGTATGACTGTATGATTCAAAATCACCAATATCAGACAATATCAGTCCAATTTATTTCATTAATGCCTAGAATATTAATCTTTGTATATTTTATTTCATTTTTAAGCTTTCAACTTTTAAAGATTCATATTTTATATATTCAAGTTCTAATAATTAATGGATATTTATAGAAGTTTCTTCTCATTTGAAAAATAGTTTTATTGGCATTTACTTCACATATCTTACAATTTAATTGTTCAATCATATTAAGAAGATTTGTGCAATCATCACCACAATCAATTTCAGGACATTTTCCTCTCTTACTTACTGTTGTTATTTCCGCATTTCCTCCCATCCTGTTCGATCATGCTCAGAGGCAATTATCTATCGACTTCCAGTCTCTATAGATCTACCTACCCTTGATTTCATATACAGAAAATCATAAAAAACACAAACAGAAGTCAAACAAGCAACAACAGAGCTATAATAACTAGACAAAATGTAGAAAAATCTCAATAAAAAATAAAGTAGAAAATATTAAAAATTTTAAATTAAAAGAAATTTTAAATGGGTAAAAAAGGTGGTATGTGAATTATTGATTTAAATACATCTGCCATAAATTAGTTTGCAATGCATCTGTCTAATAACAAGGCCTTCCACATCCCTGGAATCCAGAAGCAATTCTCTTATAGAACTGTTTGGTTTCTTTGCCACAATCTGCTATAGCAACCATATCTTTAGTTCTTCATGAGTGCAAGCACTGAGTAGGGTCATGTCATAAGAACTAGTTGTTCTTAGATTGGGGCTAAAATTTAGTGTGAGCCTAATATCCATTTATATATTTATGGTTTATGAATGTCTCTGGTTCACTTTAGACACATCATTATTATTTTATTGTGGGAAACATTATCTTTCAGCCCCTCTTGGACATAAGATAATTCTGTTGATAGTGTTATATATTTAACCAATGGTATAGATTTAAAATACTATTGGGGAAATGAAATTATACAAGTATTGGCTGGTCTGAAGACCACAACACATGAACTGTTGACTTGTACAGATTATACTGTTAAGTGACTGGACACTACAAATACAAACATAAATACAGAAGTCAAACAAACAACAACAGAGTTACAATAACTAGATAAAGCATAGAAAAACCTCAATAAAAATGAAAATAGAAAAAATTAAAAAGTAATTTAATTGGTGATAAGCTTGGTGACAGGTCAAATCTTTTACTAACACTCATTCACAAAGATCAAGCCACATCTACCAGATTAATACGTGACATAAGAAAGCAAGAAGGACACTAAAATAGGAAATCTATGGCTGTCCTTGGGCACCGTTCTTTAGGTACTCTCCAAGCAAGAAATCTGAACAAGTCTGATGCCCTGCAACTCCATAACCTTGGGAGAGCAGTTGTCTGCTTCTTCTCTTCGCGCAATAGGACGTTTCAGTCTTCAGTCCAAGGGAGTATGCCAGTTCGTTAAATCTGCTATAGGTGTGTTTGTGGCAAAGCTCCTGTGGTGCATAGGGAAGGTGGGGGCAGTGGGTGGGGGATGCCAAAGACCAAAGCAGGAAAGAAGTGGGAAGGGAAACAAATGGCAAAAATGAAGCTTGGGTACCAATTCTGTCTCCACCAGGAAACTTACACAATCCAGTTATGCAACAAAGCCCCTGGGCCAGTGAGGTAAGAGGTTTGGCTGACTGAGTTGCCTCTTGGCCTGGAAAAATCTGCTGTGCCAGGAAGGAGCAGAGCTCAAAGAAATATTTTGTGTTCTGGGTCAAGGGTAAATGGGAGTCTTTCAGCAAGTGTTGCTGCTGCTGTAACACTTTAAGAAACTTGGGGCTACTTAATTTTTAGGTTGAATTTCTTGCTGTTGGAGGTACAGGATGTACCTCCTAGTGGAAACTCTCCAGTAGTTACTGAGGAGGTCATCCAGTCTCTTCTCATTCTTATTCTTATTACATCAGCAAATGAAGGTCCCCAAACTGTTCTCCAACCACAGCATTCAGTTGATTCTACTTTGTGTAGGGAGCTTTTCCTCCACAGTGTTTTGACTACACCAGGCACTAGAGCTCACAATTCTCAGCTGCTAGCCTTCGCGTTTACAGTGGTCTTTTTATTTTTATTTCTTCAGAAATAGAGGCATATATCCTTCATTCTAGTCTGTCTTAGTTTAGTAGCTCTGGCCTCTGTCTCCCTGTGGTTCGCTGAAATATCCCTGACGTGGGTTCCAGCATCACAGCAATGCGCAAGCCACCAGGGAGAGATGAGTGTGGAGTGGGGAGAGAAGTCCTACATACTAAGAATTTTTCTGTGACTACAAATCTTAAGGCTTTTGCTGATTTTATTTGCTTCTTTGCATGCATTTGTAAAGATATATTAATCAATATAAATCAGAGTAACAATGAAATGAGACAAGCAGCATGTCTTTGGGGAATGTGAGCTACAAAGAAGGGGCAACATGTCACCAAGGCTTTAAATATTGTTAACGTGTGATTTGGTTTTCAACAATATCTTAACCTCCTAAACCCAAATAAAATACCTTTCAGATTAATTTTATGAATCAAAACCTAAATAAATTAGCAAAAACGTATTGAAGTCTACTATGTGAACAGCATGTTTTCAAATACATAGTTAGCAAAGATTTAATAAAATTAATTTATGAACAGATGTATTAATATGTCAAGATTGATTAAGAGATTATCAGGTAGCCCTGCATTTGATTTTTGGAACTGTAGTGATCTAAGGACTAAAGCTTTAATCCCCAAACACTTTGGTTTAAGTGAGTTAAAAATGCACTTGTCTCATAAGCAACTGTCTTATCTGTCCAAGTCTCCAGGGAAGTGTAATACAACACTGTTATTAAGTAATTTGGGATAATTCTATATTTCTTTGCTCTATCTGTGTGTGTTGTTTCATTTTTCCTACATGGTTAAGTCAAAGTTCCAGTGGCACCCACCAGCCTGGTTTACAATGGAAGGTAAAATAAATTCAGGGCAGGCAATTTACTTTTCAGTAAGTTATCATGAAGTTACACATATTACTTCCCCCCACAGGCCACGCGGTAGAAATAATGACATGGCCACACAGCTGCAAAAGAAACAGGAAAATATATTTCACTGGGCAATTGCATGCTCAGCTAAATTTTTTTAATGATATGATAGTGGAACATAGTGATACCTATTCTAATTTGAAAGACTTGGTTTTGTTTTACCATCTGAAAAAAATGGACTTATATTTTAAAACCACCAGCTTCCTCGAGATAGAAATACGGGGCTTTCTGCTCCCATAAAGAATTAGTCTTGAAAACCCACAGGGGCAGTTCTACTCTGTCCGAAAGGACCACAGTGAGTTGGAATCAACTTGCAAGCAGTGAGGTTGGTGTGGTCTTACGTCATTATTGTTCCATGTGTCAGATTTGTTCTAGAGATGATCTCTAAATTCAGATGGGATATGCTCACGGTTGTTTTTTCCATCTTGTAGACTTGTTTTCATTTTCTTCACTTAAAATCTGACCTTGCATATGAGCAGCTGTTGGTATGTCTCCCAGTTGGCCCCTGGCCTTATTTTGGTTGATAATATTGAGTTTCTCTATCATCTCTTCCCACTGATGGAGTCAGTTTTGTTTTTTGAATTTCATTTGGTGAGGTCCACATGTATAATTACTGTTTATGTTTTAGAAAAAGGCAATAATACTGGTCTGAAAAATTCTATTGTGTGATCACCAGCTCTGTGTCTCTTACTAAAGCAATATTTTCCAACTAATTACCCTTCTTTTTATTTCCAGATTTTACACACAATCACTACAAATTGTCAGTGAATTTTAGCTGTGTGTTTGATCAATTTCAAAATACAGAAGCTAGTAGAATTCTCTAATTTACTAATTTCTGGCTTTAGTGATTTGAATTTTAATTCAAATAATAGTTGTATTAACTATTCTTCCTTATAAGCATCCGCTACTTCTTTATCACTAACAGCATTGTACTTCAAGATAGAGCTTAAAATGTTATTTTTGATCATGAATGCAATTTCATTCTTCCTCTGCCATTCCCAGAAAAAGTGGATTATATGGTTTTCTGACTCAAAATGCCTAGTAATTCCAGCTTGCTAATGCCAGCAATATTCATTTTTATTCATTTCCTTTTTGATGACTGCTCATTTTTCTAAACTCATATCTGGCACATCCCAAGCTCCAATTGTTGATGGATGTTTGCATCTGTTTCTTATTTTGAGTTGTTCACCATGACGGTTCCCAAAGCTGTGCTCCATCACAGTCACATAAGTTGACTCTACTCAGAGGAGGAAGCTCTTCCCCAGTTCAAGTTTGAGTGCATCCCAACTTGATAGACTCATCTTCCAGCACCGTCAATGTCCCAATGCTCTTCCCAGGATTTCAGTGACGAATCTTCCAGAAGTCTGCACCTTCCTTCTTTTCAACTGTCTTAATTTGGAAACTCTGCTGAAGCTATGTACTGTGGATGACACTGCTGATAATTGAAATATTGATTGCATATATTCCAGCATAATGCAATAAGCCCATCATCTCAGTATATCAAACAAAGTAAAGACCTTGAAATATTTTCATATCTTTAAATACATATAATCTCAAATTTACATATATTTAATCTCATAGAGTTTATGTTCATAACTTACTCTTTTGGTGTTTTAATACCAAACATCGTCTATTTTCTGTTCTTCATTCTAACATAAGAATTAATCATTTAAATTTACATCATGATTAAGTAGCGTTAAAAACTGTGATGAGAATTCCATGCTGAAATTAAGGATATGAAAGAAATAGGCATGGATCAAATCATTGTTATCTTGGGCCCACATCAATATATACATAGGAAAATGTAATTATTTTTAATTCCCAGGGAATCTGGAAAATGTGGCATCACAGGTAATTTAAGGTATACGGGATATTACTTACCACAATCACATTTCCACTATAGTAATTTTTATCGAGAGACTTGAATTTATATAAATTCGTTTGGAAAAAGAGTCTAATTATAATGAGAAACAAAAGTTAGAATTCATTTCAATGTGCGAACATTTAATATTGACCATATGCAATATATAGTGGGGTTTAAAACAAATCATTTGCAGGAATTTTAAGTGCAATAAATTTAATGAAATCATGATTCCCCGTGTTATTATTAAGAGCTAAATTTTCCTTTATCTACACAACACATTTAGCACTGTTAATGTTCTTTTTCTCTATGGTTACAAATAATCTTCAGAATAACTTGATAAGGTGTCTCATCATATTCAATTTAATGTTAACACACATGCAGTTAAGTTTGACAATCTTCCTTTAATGACTCATTTCATGGCAAAGTAATTATTTTGTGAAACTTTCTTGAGAAAGTATCATTTCTCTTCTGTTACAGGGATAGAAAAATCTATGCAAGTCCTATTTTATTAAAGAGGGGAATAAAAGGACCCTTGACAATTTTCACCTCTGAAGAAGGTGTCTATTTATTGTTTGACATTTCCTGACAGTAGTTTATTGAGACATAGTGTGGAAACTTGGCAGAAGATGCATAGATTTTTATTCTAAGTATTTTTTATTGCACTTTACTCTGGTGTCAAAGAATTGAAGGCTGGAGAAAGGATATGCTGCCTTAAGGAAAAGTGGTTCTGACGTGATTTTGAGTTTCATACTCTCTCAAAAACAGAATACTGAATTATGTTGGGAAATAGAGGAAAATAATAGCTATTAAAAGAAGATATTTCCTTTCATCTGGAACTTTTTGTGTCTTATTTATCTTTAGCTAAAGAAGTGTTTTTACCTTCAGTTTTGATTTTCATTGAAACAAAAGGAACCGACATACATTTATTTTTAAATCATTTAATTCAGAAAGGTATTTTTCCAGTTATAACAAAAAGTCCAAAGAGAATCAAATGACAGGATATGGTCACATTTGTTAAAGTATAATCCTGGGCTGCGTATATAGGGTAAAACAAACTACATTGATGACACTTTTATTTATGAATTAAATACAAAAGTGAAATAATATGTAATGTCATGAGATTGTTTAAAAGTAGTATTCAGAATATACTAAAATAAAATAATCCTTTAATTTGGAACTCAATAATATTAATCTGCACTAACAGTAAAGACAGCTCATAGTTGCTAATGTCTGAGGTTAAAATAAATGATATTACAAAATCATAGAAATCTTTATTAAACAAAAAAAACTAAAGTCCCCAGTCTGGGTCTCTATACATCTAAAAGAGGTATTTCAATCTCTCTTACTAATACCCACCCCACCCCTGCAAATAAATGCTATTCAATTTGCACCACCTAAAGATAGAAGTTTTGGTGCACTCAAAGCAGTCAATTATTTTTATTTATTTATTTATTTTAGAATGATCTTTTTTATTAGAGTAGACTGATCACACATGGTCCAAGAAAACTCAAATAGCAAATATCATCAGATATTAAGGATTGGCCTTCAAACATCATAGCCAATGATGCCACGTTTACCGATGATCCCGTCAATATAAAACCACATCCACACTCCAGTGGCCACCAAACCATTCAGCAGAGTTTCCTTAACTGTGAGCTGTTTGAAGTGATCAGTCTCGGCACTATTGACTATTTTTTTTCAGACTTTGACTAGCTGCAGGGATCTCAGCAGGGGTTGGAGGAACCAGCTCCACCCAGGCATAGTGCCAAGATGTAGTCAATGGAAGTTTTGAATAAGTCACAACAGCATTTACCATCCCGCAGCCTTCTCCACCAGGTCATAGATATATTGGGCCATGGTACTAGGAGAGAAAGTCCGTGGCCTGAAACGGCTGGGTGAATGTCACCACCTTGGGAAGCCAAAGCAGTCAATTATTATTCCGCTGAAATTTTCTTTGAGTTTTGATAATTAAAAGAATTCTAAAGGGGTAACATCAGGACTGTAGGAATGGGTGGGGTAAGATTTCTCAACAAATTTTTTCTATGGCTGCTCTTGCTACCTTTAATTAATGCAAAATGGAACAAAATGTATCCCTTTCACTCATATGTGTCCTGGTCATTTTATCACTAATTCCTTAAGACTTACTTATAAGAAGCATCCATGGTGGTCCTCTGCCCTTTGAGAAAATCTGCTAAGATTGCCTCTTCACAATTCCAAAAACACAGTCACCTTCTGAACGGACCTTTCAGACTAGAATTTAACTGACCTGGCAGACCCTCTTGGAAAACTGTTGGAAAGCAACAATGCTATTTTGAGAATTAAGGTGCACCTGGATCGAGTCATGGCATTTTCATATGTGTGTGAAAACTGAACATTGAAAAGGAATACTGACATGAAGCAGTGAACCAATAGAGAGGTCTGCGGGGCTAACCCCAATGCCAACTCCATGAACATCCCCTCCCCACCCCCTAGACCCCACCGTCCCCACCAGAAGAGGACAGCACTTCATAGGACAGCACTAAAACTACAGCTGAGGGAGAGGGGTACTTCTGATCAGAGCACACATCAACAAACAATGAGGGAAGGAGAGAGACTGGAACACAGCCTGGCTCACCAAGCCCCAAGGATGATATTCCTGCTCAGAGTAGCCAATTCAGGAGAGGACTGTAGGGCCGGCCCCACCACGAGACATGATGTCCCTCACTGACCCATAAACACTATGAGGTGCAACACTGAAGACACAGTGCTGGGGTGAAACACTAAGGGAGTACAGCAGAGCAGCAAAGGGGAGCAAAGCAATGAAGTCCTCAGAAAATACCAAAAATAGACTTTGGGACCAGGCCATGGCGCCCCATCGGAATGAACCAGAAAACACTCCTAAAGGTCAACAAAGAGACCTGAAACTATAGGCTTTTCTTTTTTTGTCATTGTTTTTTTGTTGTTATTGTTTTGGTTTTTGTTGTTTTGCTCTCTCTTGTTTTTGTGGTTTTTATTGTCTCTACATGTCTTTTGAGATGAGACAGATGAAATAAACAATCCGCAGGGACACAGGAGATGGGGAGGCAGGGGAAAGAAAGGGGAGTGTCAAGAAGCCCAGGGAAAGGGAAACAACAAGTGATATAAAATTGATGGCAAGAAGGGTGTAGGATATCTGGTGGGGCTCAATCAAGGACAATGTAGCCAAGAGGAATTACTGAAACCTGAATGAAGCCAAACATTACAGTGAGACAAGAGGAAAATAAAAGGAAATAGAGGAAAGAACTAGGAGGCAAAGGACATTTATAAAAGTCTAAATACAGGCATGTACATATATAAATATATAATAATAGGGACATAGATCTATGTACATATGTTCATATGTTAAATATTAAGGTAGCAGATGGACATTGGGCCTCTACTCAAGTCCTCCCTTAATGCAAGAACACTTTGTTCTAA
>NW_022104341.1:41562571-41566845 GCF_000313985.2 Echinops telfairi
TGAATGAGGGGAGAGTGGAGTGGAGACCCAAAGCCTATCTGTAGACAATTGGACATTCCCTTACAGAAGGGTCACAAGGAAGAGATGAGCCAGTCAGTGTGCAGTATAGCACTGATGACACATACAACTTTCCTCTAGTCTTTTAATGCTTCCCCCCACTGCCACCCCGCTGCACTATCATGACCCCAATTCTACCTTACAAATATGGCTAGACCAGAGCATGCACAGAGTACAGATGAGAGCTTGAAACACAGGGAATCCAGGACAGATAAACCCCTCAGGACCAATAATGAGAGTAGCAATACCAGGAGGGGAAGGGGAAGGTGGGGGAAGAAAGAGGGAACAGATCACAATGATCAACATATAACCCCCTCCTGGTGGGACGGACAGCAGTGCTTGGTGTAAGACATGAAAAATAAAAATTATAAATTATCAAGAGTTCATGAGGGAGGCAGCATGGGGGAGGGGGACAATGAGCTGATACCAAAGGCTCAAGTAGAAAGAAAATGTTTTGAAAATGATAATGGCAACACATGTACAAATGTGCTTGACATAAAAGATGTATGGATGGATTGTGATAAGAGCTGTAAGAACTCCCAATAAAATGATTTTAAAAAGCAAAAGAAAACAGAAGAACAAAGGAGGATTGACGTATTTGAATCCTGGCAATGTCTAATGCTAGCAGAACCCAGCACTCCACCTGAGAAGAGGGTCAGCAAGATACTCCTCAAAGTGGGGAAGGGTTTCCTTCTTGCTCCTTGGATATGTTGTCAGGTGAAACCCTGGAATAGCAAATCCTACTTTCTAAAGTAGACAGTTGGGAAAAAAAGAGGAAGCTCTTCAATAAAAAAAAACTGACAACAATATTTGCAACAATGGCCTTAAATATAGCAACAATAGTAAGGACAGTGCAGGTGTGGACAATTTTTCAATCAGTTGCCGGAAAGACCAACTCTGAGGGGAAACCAGGCCGAAGAAAACAAAAGCGCCAGCAGAAGCAGGGCCATATTCTCTGTAAGACAGGAGATATTTTCTCGTCTTGTCAGCTTCTGGTAAACCCAGGCAAGTCCTTTTCTTGAAGTTGAGTATTCACCTGGTCTGCCATTCCTCCCCTCGTTTCTATGTGTCCATTATCCTCCTTTGTAAGACCAACACTAGATTGGATTAAGACCCACTTTCCTTTAATATGAGCTCATGTTAAATTAATTGATACTATCTTCATGCCACTACTTCTACATAAGGCCACATTCTTAGGTATGTTTCTTTGGGGAGCACAATTTCAATCTGTAACACAAAGAGATCTTTATGATGTCTGCTATAACAGACAACTAACAGACTTTCATCTCTGCCCCTTTGTTTCTTTCTACAACATCTACCAACATAAGAATTATAAGTTATGTAACATAAAAGACTAGGCCTTTTACTCCCATAAAAAGTTAGAGTCTCTGAAACCCACAGGGGCAGTTCCACCTTGTCCTGTAGGGTTTCTATGAGTCAGAATCAACTACCGAGCAATGAGTTGTATGTTTTGTTTTGTTCTTCCAGTATCCTGTAAAGAGCTGAAACAAAGATGTTTACTTGTGCTTCATTGCCTATGAAAAGGACCATAATAAACTGTGGATAACCTTAAAAAAAAGTGGAATTCCAGAACACTTCATTGTGCTCATGTGGAACTTGTACATGGACCAAGAAACAGTAGTAGAGACATTACAAGGGAATACTGCTTGTTTTAAAATCAAGGAAGGTGTCCATAAGATTTGTATCCTCTCACCCATATTTATTCAATCTATATGCTTAGCAAATCATCAGAGATGATTTATATGAGCTGGTTTATATGAAGAATTTGCTATCAAGATTGGATGAATGCTTATTAACAGCTATCAATATGTAGATGACACAACCTTGCTTGGTCAAGGTGAGGAATTGACACACTTGCTGATGAGGATAAAGGGTTGCAGCCTTTGGTATGGATTATGACTCACTGTAAGGAAAACCAAAATCCTCATGACAACTGGAAATAATACCATGATGAACAGTGAAATGTTTGAAGTTGTCCAGGATTTCAATCTAGTTGCCTGGATCCACAATCAATGTTTGCAGAAGTACAGTGGACTGCTCAAAGGACAAATGGATCTGTTTTTCAAGCAGTACATGCAGAGTGCTCCTCAGAAGGAAGGATGGCAAGATCGAACTTAACATACTTTGCAGATATTGTCAGGAGAGAGCAGTCCCTGGAGAAGGACATCATGCTTGGTAAAGTGGAGGCAGGCTGCAACCAGGGGCTCACACATAGCAACCATTGTGCGGATGGTGCATGCCCTTCAGTGTTCTATTCTGTTGTGCATGGTGTTGCTATGGGTTCAAACCAACACTACGGCAGTTAAAAACCACAAAGGAGCCCCAATCGCTCTTTAGTGGTTACAGATTTGGCTGTAACAGAAGGTCAGGAGTTCAAAATCCCCAGTTGCTCTGTGGGTGAAAGATGAGGCTTTCTACTTCTATAAAAAGTTATAGTCTAGGAAACCCATGGGGAAGTTCTACCCTGTGCTATAGGGTTTCTATGAGTATATTTTCAAATCATAGTCCTGTTACCACTTCTGTAATCCCACCTGAAACCATGATGCTTTTGTGACACTTTCCGGTGTCCTCCCACATCTTTTCCAAAGCTCTGATTCTCAGCAAACTCTTGTATGCCAATATGGCCTTGTGCTAAGGGTTTCCTGTATCTAGATGATGTATCTCAATGTTTGCCATGTCTCAGTCCTTTTTAAGACTTAATAAATGTTCTGCTTGAATTATATTTGAAATTCGAAGTCTCCTTTGTACCCAACAGTATCCGAAACAGTATTAAATATTTCTGGATTTCTGTGGAAATTCTTGGTATTTTACAACAAAACAAAAAAATTTTTCAAGTCATGAGCAAAACTGAGATGCAAGTGAAGTGTTCGCTTGGTAGTGCTGTTTCAAAAGTGCCTGGAGTTGTGGAAAACAGAAACAAAATGAGCTGCGGAATACACTAGACAAGCTATAAATAAATAATTCTGTTTTCTCATTTTTATATACAAAAGTTTTCTCAACCATAGCAACTTTGTAGTTGATTTTCATTTTGAGTGGTTTGCTTTGGTGAATTTATATTTCTTAAAATATGCTTCACTATTTTTCCAGATCTATTAATCAATCAATAAAATTCAAGGAAGAGAGTAGACAACTGTTCATCTTAAAAAAGATGATAAAAATGTATTACTTTTAAATAATTCTATGTGCTTAAAGAATTCACAGCATCTATCATATTTCAGAACCATTCAGGTAGGAGTCCTCGAAGGCATTGACGACACTGACATTGAGTTGTTCTATACCGACAGCAGGGCTATACTTTTTTGTCAGAACCATTCAACGGCCTTCAGAGTACAAACTCAGCAGCAGCTAAACTGAAAGGAAAAGCAGTAATTTGTGGCCCAGGATGCATTTCAATAAACCTAAACTATCAGTGACAGATGAAGAATTTAAGCTGCTCTGTAAATCTACAAATGAGGTGTGAGAGAGGTTTTCGTTAAAATGAATCTCACTTCACACCAGGTTAGGCTTCTTCTCAATGGTGTTCTCTGACTCTCATTAAAGGACTTGGAAAGTGTAAAAACTTCTTCAACACAGATGTTCACACTCAGTTTCTATATGTTTATGGATATGTGATATATGAATTTCACCAGGAAAACATCTTGAAAGAGTATTTGAACTAAAAAGCATATTCATAACATGAATTAAACAAGAGTTCTGTTTGATCTTTCCTTGAGAGAAATGCATTTACATTTTCAAATGTGATCATTTATTTATTTTTTCAAATGTGATCATTTATTAAAGTGCCATGGTTTGTGTTAGACATTGCAGAAAAGACCAGGCTTGTCTGATGGGGTGCAAGCTTTGGCTGTGACTGAATAGATTTACAAATGAGATTTAGGGTACATTTTTATTATTCAGTGAATCTTTTAATTCCTTGTAAATGTTATAATTATTAGACACATGCTTTTGATGAGTTTCCCAAGGGTTTATAATAAAACAAGTGAAAATCAGCATTAGGAAGTCTAGATTAATACTATCGCTGTGCTGATTGAACTATTGTGAACAGAATAGCTGTGATAAGATTTCTCACTCCGGCTCCTTTTATTTTTATGATTGTCAATACATTTGCATTGTTCTTTGTAAATAAATAAAAATGGGTGTACAAGTTGTTTTTATAACAAGAAAATGTGCTGAATGTCTGTGTATTTAAATTTTTA
>NW_022104341.1:41567877-41587108 GCF_000313985.2 Echinops telfairi
TCCAGCATCCATTTTTTTTTTTTTGGTATGTATGTATGGCTGGATTTAAATGTCCTTAATCTTAAAAGCACACCTTAAATAATTTTTTACAAACATGTTCTTCTACAGCAGACTGCAATTTAAGGGAAGAGAAAAAAATCACAGCATAAAACATTTTGAATGTATGGAAATAGGGATAAATTTCTTCAAATTATTGGTCTAAAATTATTCCTATAACCTCATCTTCAATTTTCTCTGAAGGGGGAGAATTATTTATATAGTATTTACTCAGCTACAGGTGAATTTAGTTTCAAGAACTGAAATTTGGAAACATTGCAAAGTTTCTGGTCAAAGTCTCTAAACTTTACTCTCTCATGATTGGACAGCAGGTTTAATTAGGGTGAATAGAATTGACTACGCACAAAGAACATGGCTACCTCCATGTGGTTTCATTCACTCGTTAAAGGCATCCAAGGGGTTTTCTTTAAAAAAAATCCCCTTCGTATCCTTGTATGTTAGATCACAAGTCCTGCTTTCTTAAAAATAAAAAAAGCCACACATTTGTATGAAAAGAAATGTAAAGAAGGCCTACGCATAATGACTACATAGCTAGATGCCACTTAATATAAAAGAATGCTTTTCTCAGTTGAACCTAAGATTCAAACTCCCGTGACACTGTCACAGGCATCGTCATAGACTATTTGAATTAGTTCTTTGGCACACTTACTAAGCTTGAAGCTTTTCCATATAGGATTTTCACACAAATGCACCTGCTTAGTTCTCCTTTTTTTTTTTTTTTAACTTGGTAGAAATAAGAAATAGAAGTGTCTTGTATTTAGTATTTGTTCTCAAAGAAATCACTTAGGTTTTACAATGAGATCCCTGATGAGTTTTCCAGTCATAGCCACTGAGTGAAAATTTCATTTTAAACACATATGCAAACTGTTGCTTGGTGAGCCAGTAGCCCTTCAAATCTGACCCCAGGGCTGTCATTATTTTTTCTGCTGTAATGGATATATCATCTGAGCTCTGACTGCCTCAATCTGCTTATCAGTAGCACCAGAATAAAGTTATAATGCTTACTGACCTAAAGGGGTAAAATAACAAGTATTATAATGTAAAAAGTATATTTCTAAAATGTCTAGGGAAATTGCCTTACATAGTTTTCTTTATTAGAGAGATATGTTTGATATTTTTCTTGATTAATAAAAAAGAATTATTATTGTACTTAGCACAAAAGTAAAGCCAGGGCATTTGTGGGCTAAAAGAAAAAGAAAAGAACTAAATATTTTATTTATTTGAGAGTTTCTTGGCTTCCAACACAAGCTTTAAAGAATGCAACCTGACTCCTTCTATCCTGATATTTGCGAGGTTTTCATTCCATGACATAGCTTGCTGGTGTTTTGCTCTCAAATGATTCCCCAAAATAGGAAGATTGTGTTTATATATTGAAGAGGGGATCTATGGTGGTTAAAATTTAAGGACAAAACAAGTCAATAATGCAAACAAAGTTGGTATAATCAATAAGAAAGGCACCAGAAGACAACTCTTCAAACCACTAATTGCATAAGGGGACTCACAATTCATCAGACGATACCATTTTCTCTTATTAAGTGATATTGGCCCTTTATGAATGTCTCTTATCCAATACCTTCAACAAGAACTCTTCTTAGGGATGAAGAGGATTGAATTCTTTTCTCCTGTGGCATTCCCTCCTTTATAGCTTAGAACTAAAGAAACTTATTCTTCCCACACAAAGAAAAATATCAAAATTTAAGGAATACAAGTTCAGTTAGTTTAGTGTCTATGTATAGTTACATAAAACCCCTTTGAGATAAGGATATTTACTGTGTTTAATTGCTTGCTTAAATCAAATGTGTTATGACTGAAATCCAGCTCTGTATTTTGTAAAGGCATATATATTTCAGTATAATATATAATGTACATTACTATGGGGGAGCTAAGACACTCTGAAATTTGAAATTGGTCTGTTATCTATATTGAACTAAGTTTTGAGAGCCTTTTGATACTAAGGGAGAATAAATATGGCATATTGATTAAGTTGGGCACTGATTTGAAAGATTATTTGCATTTTCTAGGATTGTATAAATTTATTTTTTGTGAGGCAACATTAAACATGTGTATGAAATATAAATACTTTATAAGTTTTTATGCTTCTTAACTTTAAAGTCTGCATTAATAACAAAGAACTCATTGAAGGAAGGAATCTTATAGGCTCTTTTGAGCCTGAGCAGTAGGTATTTTATGGCATTATTAAATATCTTCAATACTTTTGTTGCATAAATAAATTATTCATTTTGGACTATGTGTATCAGTTAATATTGGAAAGTTTAAATTACATATGAATACAATATGGGTGCCATAAAGAGGAAGTGGCACATTGATAATTCAACAGCCTAAAATATATTTAAAAATTCATATTCAGGAATAACTTCAATCTCTACATAAATTAACCTTTTTCCAGAGTAGAACATAGCTGCTGTTTATTAGCATAGAGCACAGCAAAACACAGTACAGACCCCTTTAAATTGTAATTTTTATTTTGTCACCTACTTACTGGTTGAATTCAAGCAAATCATTTAACCTTTCATTTAACTCAATTCTGGGATAATACTAAGCAAAATGATGACTATTGTGTGCATAAAGTTAATGACAATTGAAAAATATTCTGAGGGTTATACTCTAAATATAGAAAAAAGATTCTCCAAAACAAAAGCTTGTATTGAATTATAGACATAGAATTCCATTCATGTATGTAAACTGAAGAAGAATAAACAGAATGATATAACATTGGAGACTTTATGAGGGGTTAAAGTTGTTATTCAATTCAGGTATTGCTTGGCTTTATGTCACAGGTAGTATTTCTCCATTTCAGAGACAGACCAACTTTCAGAAGTTTAGTAATCAACAAGTGATTAGGTAACTCTGTTTATTGAGCTTTACAGTAAAGCCAGATTTATTTAACAATACAATAAAATAAAAAATAATCAAAAGCTAACATAAAAAAATAGGTGACTGTGCTGCTCAAATCTTGACTTCTTCCATATCATTGATCATAATTGAATTATCTGACACTGCTTATCTCTGTGGGTGGCTAGAAATTAGACGCTCGAGCTGAGGGTCATGTTCCCAGCTAAAAATGCAGTCCTCCAGAAGGAGAGAATGGCTCTTTGACAGAGTTCACACTTCTGTAGTAACACCTTTGCAAAGAGGCACTTCTAGATTGTCAAGAAATCAACCAATATATGGCATCAGGTAAAATCGTTGTGAAACCTCTTTTAAATGTTTAAGCAAAATTAAGATGTGACTTTGAAGACTAAGGTGCATCTGACAGAAAGCATTCTGTTTTTAATCACATCCTACACATGACAATTCTAGATAATGAGTAAGGAACTGAAAAAGAATGGATGCCTTTGAATTATGATGTTAGAAAATAATGAATAGTCCATGCATTATCAACAGAATGAATAAATTTTCCTTGATAGAAGTACGACCAGAATGCTCTTTAGAAGCAACGATGGTGAGATTTCTCACAAGCACTCTTGACATGCGCTGTGGAGGGATCAGTCCCAGGAGCTGGACATCGTACTTGAGGATTAAAGTGTAATTGACCCAAACCATGACATTTTAATTGCCTCATATACATGTGGAAACTGGACATTGAATAAGGAAGACTGAAGAACATTCAATACATCTGAGTTATGGTGCTAACAAAGAATATTGAAGGTATCATGGACTGCCAAAAAAACAGACACATGTCTTAGAAGTGCAACCCTAAAGCCCCTTTGGAGTTAAGGATGGCAAGACTTGGTTTCATGTATTTTGGACCTGTTATCTGGACAGATCAGTGCCTGGAAAATGGCACCATGCTTGGTAAAGTAGTTACTGTTACTCACTGACCTGGATTCAATTCTGACCCCTGGCAACTTGATAGGACAGGGTAGAACTGTTTTGGTAGGTTTTGGAGACTGTAACTCATTACAGGAGTAGAAAACCTTGTCTTTCTCCAGAGGCGTGACTGGGGGTTTTGAACTGCTGACCTTGCAATTAGCAGCCCAGTGCAACCAGGGCAGCAAAGAAGAGGAAGATCTTTGGCAAGATAGATTGACACAATGGTTACAATAGACACAAAAAATACCAATTGTGAGGATGGCTCAGGACGAGGCTGTGTTTCTTTCTGAAGTGAACAGGGTCACTGTGAGTTGGAGTTGACTTGAGGGAACATACCAAAAACCCAATTTTTCCTCAACGACGTGGCTCTTGGCAGCAGATCCCATCACGGAGTTGAGTTCATTAAACTAGATCACATTTAGGAAGTGCCGAACTACAAAAGTACTGAGAATCCTGGCATAGCCATATTGGCACAAAACCTATTACAAAGTAGCCTAAATGATGATGGTTAAAACCTATTTAGCAGTGTTCTTCTCTATAAAGTTGCCAGACAGGAAAGTTCTGGAGAAAAAAATCTACCCTGTTCCCTATAGGCCACTAAAAATCAGAATAAATTTGGTGGCAACGAATTGATTTTAGTGTTCTCGATTATAGAATACTTTTCCTGGAAATATTTTATTTCTCTTGAGGAAATTAACTGATGAGAGTTGCTTAATGGAGCAAAATATATTACTTCTACTGGGAAAATAACCCCATGCTTCATTGACGTGAAGTAAACCAGGCCTGAGAAGAAGTCTACTTTTATTGAGCGGCTCCTTTATGCCACGTGTGTTAGGTAAGCCCTTATTCATGAGCACACACTTGGGAGATAGTCATGGAAATACTCATTTTTCATCTGGCCATGTGGAAAGGGAGAAAATTAAAATTATCTGATTAAAAAATGACAGCATATTAGATCACAAACCTAGAACTCAAATCCAGGTACATTAGAATCCCAAATGAATGTTTCTCTTACTTCTAGTACAAATCCCCAAAGAGATTCCGAATTTTAAAAATTTATATATATTTTAAGGCACCTCATAGATATTAATATAGAGCATCCACTTTGGGAATAAAAATTGAATGGGTTATAACACCATTGTTATACTTATCCATTGTAAGTATAATAATATTATTGATATTGATAGTAGTAGTAAAAGTAAGCATTTTAAAGGGAATCCATTTTATATAATTGAAATCAATGTAATTATTTCAGCGTTTGCTTTTGGTTGGTTTAGAGTGGTCCTCTGTTTTCATTTGTCTTCCGTGATTCTCTGGTTGATTTCCTTAAAGAGAAATTAAAGGCAATATTAAACAACTGTTAAAATATTCACACATTAGTCATTGGTTTATAAATGTACAGCTTTAAAACTGTACAAATTTGTACACTTTTTAGGGGAGAAAATGGGCAGCATAACAATATGTGAAATGATGTCGTTACTCTTTGGTCTTACCTTTTGAATTCTATTCTGACTCAATCATACAACTAAAATGTGAGGAACGGCACATTTGCTGCAGCAGTATGGAAGTAGTAACTAGGACTTGAGATACAGACCCCTAAATTGAGTACCTAAATTGTAGTTCATTCATGTTGTGAAATTTTATCTCATTAAAATTGTGTTTTATTACTATTTGATAGCATGATATAATGGTGAATGATGAACTGAAGAGCAAATCCTGATCTGACAAACATGTGTGGGCTCTCTTACAAAGTGCCCATGGGTCACTACCAACTTATGTTCGTCGATGGAGTTGCCAACTCGCAAGTCTTTATTTTCACCAAACGAAGAGTAATTTTAATCTCCATATCCTGTCTCCTCTCCTCATTTAGCATAGCTGGAGTTATCAAATTACAAGTGTTCTTAAAACCATACTAGTAAATTATTGTACTGAAACTAGTTTGGCTGCTCCAATATTTTGTTCTGTATATGTTTCATAGTATAACAAGGATTATGTCAAGAGTTTGGAATTTCAAAAATATGGTTTTTAGTCTTTTGTAGTTATGTCTTATTGTACAAACTTGTCTGAATAATTTCATCTTTCCCCGTGACTCGGTTTCCACATTACAAGACAAAGACATCAGTGATAAAGCGCCGTCCAGGGATATTTTTTGAGCATTAGTTAATGTTTGTAAAGCCTCCACGGAGAGCAAGCGATGAATAATGAAACAGAATCTCGAAGTAATGTTATCACTCTCGTCGTTCTCATGAGTCTCAGAGAGGCTTCATGCCAACTGCTAGCAATTCAGCTGCCAGAAGGAGGGGTTTCTATTTTAATTTTGCTGGAAAAATGAACATTCCTTGAACATCTGGGGTTCACCTCGGCATAATTCCAATAATGCTTCTACGAAATCAGGTATGTGAAGTGTGATGGCCAGTACCACAAAGGAATTCATATCTAATTTTAGGCCTGCTGTTTCAATTTATAATTTAGCTTACATTTTAAACCTATTAGGAAAAGCACTATCTAAGTAACTCATTTGAGATTTATTTAAAGTTTTTATATGAGAAAATTTTGTTTTAAATTAAATTACATTACAACCATGTCTATAGGGACAAGCAAACAGAATGGGATTAAGATTTTAGTCAACTCCATCATCTTATTTTTCTAAATAAATTACCATGGCCAATAACTGAAAATATTTTATAAATTGGTAAAAAGTAGTCATTTAAAATTTTGGATTGGGCATGCTTGTTATATGGAAGGTGTTATAAGACAACAGCAACCAGGCTGATAAAACCTTGCCCTCCCCCCACCTGGACATGGAGTGTTTATTCGGCGAGCATCTACAGGACCCAGAATGGATGGGCCATCTTTTACCAGAGTCCCTACACCTGTCACACTTCCACTAAAAGTCACTCGGCGCAAGTTTAATGGAAAAATAAATGAGGGACTCAAGCACTCCAAGCCCACTCAGTCCAAAATGTTATTCACATTAACCATATTTCTGGTGATTTATTGGCTTTGATCATTATAGAAAATCAGAAATAAAAAACAATAACAAGACACATTTAATAAATTTTAGAGAGTATTTAATCCAACAGTGGACTGTGTATTCATACTGACACATAGATCTAATCAAAATCAACTCACTGCAATTGAGTCAATGATGACTCCTAGCGACCCCCTATGGCAGCATTTCTCAACCTGAGGATCGTGACTTCTTTGGGGGTCTAATGACCCTTTCACAGGGGTCACCCAATTCATAACAGTAGCAAAATTACAGTTATAAAGTAGCAATGAAAGCAATTTTATGGTTGGGGTGGTCACCACAACATGGGAACGATTAAAGGGTTGCAGCATTAGGAAGGTTGAGAACAACTGGGCTTATGCGCTTCTGAAACTATTTACTGGAGTAGAGAGCCCAGTCTTTCTCCCTCTGAACTGCTGGTGGTTTTGAACTGATGACCTGACCATTTGGACTGTAGCCGAAAGCTGTAACCACTACACCACTAGGGCTCCTTAGATACATATATGTAGATTGATGAATTTACCTGAGTTTTTCTCAAGATTCAGGAAATTATATTTTATGATTGGTGACAAAGAAAGCTGAATGGAAATAAAGTGAGTCTAATCACAATGAATTTGATAGAAAAGCATAGCCAATGGTCAGGTTTCTATATATATATTATTCTTTAGAGCAGCCTCCAATAAATTACATCTGAAAAATCTATCTTGGGAGATAGCGAGAGTGCTCCTTAGAGAGGCAAGAATGACAAAGCTTTATCTTACATACTCTTGACCTGGTTTTAGGAGCGTCTAAGCCCTGGAGATAGACATTACGCTTGAGACAGTGCAGGGGCAGTGCAACAGGGGAAGGACTGAAATGTTGCTACAGCAATGGGCTCAGGCATAGGAACCACGTGCCAATGGTGCAGAACTGGGCAGCGTGTCTTTCTTTTGTACATAGGAACACGAAGGGTCAGAACCAATCTGATGGCACCTAACAAGAGAGTTCAGACAGGGACCTCACTTGTGTCAGAGTAGAAAGATGCTCTGTAGACTTTCCAATGGCAGACGTTTTAGAAGAGCTCACCAGATTTTTCTCTTGAAGCACCAGCGTTTTGATTAGCAGTGGAGTGCTTTAGCAATCTGTGCCACCCAGGGACTCCCAAACCAGCTGCTATCAAAGAGATTCCAGCCCAGAGATCCCATAGATAGCGGAGCAGCAATGTGCTGCAGGGAGTTTTCAGTGGCTGATGGGTCAGAATCTATTCAGCAGTAAGTTGCTTAACTGGTAAAGCACAGCATGATGTTGCCCAATAAGGCATCGCGGTTATAATGGAAATGTTATATAGACATGCTGTGTAAGATAGCAGACATCAGCCTCATGTGACCACTGATGATTAAAATGTAGCTAATGGAAATTAAATCCTGTATATTTCATTTTACTTAATATTAATTTGATTATAAACAGTTATATATGGCTGCTGGCCACTCTATTAAACAGCCCTAGAAGAAAAAGAAAAAAAATAATTGAAGGAGATGTTTAGTCAAAATTTATAGGCAATATATGATCTGCATATATCAATGATTATTATGATGGCAATTTCCAAACTGATGGGTCATAACTTGGCAGCTGGGAATGAAAGTTGATAATAGAGAGTACCACATCTTGTTAGAAGTTCCAACTAAGGAAGGAAGCAGCCATGGATTTAAATACTGATTTCACAATTCTAACAGAGTGACTTTGGGTAAATGAACAGTCCCTAAAGAGCCAAGATGTCACTTTGAACACTAAGGTGTGCTTGACCTAAACTGTAATATTTCCATTACTGCGTATGCTTGTGAAAGGTGGGCGGTGATCGAAGACGATCAGAGAAGAATTGGTACCTTGAATTATGGTGTGACAAATAATATGGAATATATCATGGGCGTCGAGAAGAACAAACAAATCTGTCTTGGAAGTGGTGAAGCTGGACTGCTTGTTACAATCAAGGATGGTGAGACTTTGTGTCAAGTTATTTAGATCTCTTATCAGGAGGGCCAACCCCTTGGATAGGCTGCTGTGCTTGGTAAAAGCGAGGGTCAGTGAAATCGATGGAGGCAGTGGGCAAGGAGTTCAACCAAACAGTAACTGCTAGGATGGTGCGGGAGCAGGTGGCTTTTAATTGTTTTACATACGGTTGCTAATAGCAAACTATGTCAACATTCGAAACCAATTTGACCTTATCTGACACCAAAAACACCTTTTAATTTTGAAATTTGATTGATGTTCAACCCTTTCAAAAGGTAGCATATGCTCAACAACCAATAGTATTGAAGACATTCCTGCTGCATTGAAGTACTGGTGAGCAACATGTCTCCAGAAATTAACATACCAAATGAGTGTCTGAGCCAATGGATGCAATGCTGGCACTGCTCACTCATCTTTGCCAAGAAAAGAACCATATTCACACCCATACCAAATAAAGATAATCCAACTGAATGAGAAAATTATCAAAAATATCATTAATATCACATACAAGTAAATTTTTGCTGAAGATCATTTTAAAATGATTGCAGAAGTAGATTCAGAGACCCTAGGCAAAAAGTCAAGCCGCATTCGGTATAGGACGTAGAACAGGGGCTCCCATAGATGATATCAGATGAGTGTTGGCAGAAAGAAGAGAATAACTTACAGAGGTTTACCTATGTTTCATTAACTATGCAAAGACATCTGACTGCGCGGCTGATAACAAATTATGGCTATCACCATGAGTGTGAATTCTAGACCATTTCACTGTGCTCATGAAAGGAAAATAAAAACATTTCCAATTTAAGGTTTCCAAATCTTTACATTGTAATCATTGGACTGAGACTTTTTCCTGAGATAAATCTGTGTCTGCAATCAGAATAGAATCAGGGATAAATGTGATGTCCTTTGTCTCAAATTGTCACATATTCTTGTGTCTCAAAGCATTTTTTCCCCGGCCCACTTTTATCTCCCATTCCACTCTGGTGGGACTTGCTCCACACCCTTCAACAACATCTGAGGCCCAAGGAAGCGGTCACTATCCTGGGTGACTTTTTTCCAAAAGCTCTTGATTGATCCAAAGTTGGGCCTATGGCTAAGCCAAGAGAAAAAAATGAATTAAAAGTGCAGAAGGGTCACTATCCTGTAATTGAGCCCTTCGGAGACATAAACCTGGTTTCCCTTTGGGCAGCTGTTCTGTACAAGGGACTCTGACACCCTCAGAGAAACCAGATGAGCATTTGTGTTTCTCTCTCGACGGCAAATATGAGACCACCATGACAGATCTGAAGTCCTGAGCTCTGTTTGTTAATAAAGTTCAGCTATCTCTCTGACTTAGGTAGAAGCTATCCATGTATCAAGCTAGGCATGTTCAAAAAGAACTAGAGGCGACTGTGTGATTTTAAACCAAGAGAGGTGTGCAGCACAGTAGTATATTTCAATTGACTTACTAAATCTGTATGCTGAACAAACTACCCAAGAAAATACATGAAAATGAATGGTACATCAGGACTGGAGGAAAATTAATTAACAAATTGTGATACACAAATGATGCAAAAAGAACCTTCTTGCTGTTGCCATTATGTGAATTCCAACTGGTCGTTGCCCTGTAGAACAGAGTAGAAGAGCCTCTTTGGGTTTCTGAGGCTGTGGAACTTTATGGAAACAGAAAACCTCATCATTCTCTTAGCACTAAGTAGTAGATTTGAAGCACTCATCTTTCTGATAATAGCTCATGTGATTCACCCACTATATCATCAGGTCTTCTAAGAACCTGATTTTCCAATCAATCCCTCAATTTAGAACAACTTCATAGGGCAGCGAATGATCCCTCGGGAGAACTACCCTGCAGGGTTGCTGAGACTGTAAGTCACTATGGGAGTAGAAATCCTTGTCTCCTGTGCAACAGCTGCTGTTCTTGAACTGCTGACCTTGCAGTTACAGCTCAACACCTAATCACTACTTCACCAGAGCTCCTTAATAAGACCCTTAATAGGTTACTGTTAAGAAGGTGACACATTAGCTAACATCTTGTGTGATATTCAAAAAGTTGCAATCCACAAAGAGCTGGACAGGAAAATGTCCTGGCAGTCTGTTCCAGGAAAGATTTCCACCTAGGAAAGGCCCTGGGAAGTCTGGCTGGCCTTCAGAGTGGTGATGAGTAGAAACCAGCGAGAAGACATCAGAGCAAGGTGCAAAGCAGAAATATTGGTTCTCATCTACGTGGCCTATTGGTTAGGAGTTAGGCTGCTAAGTACAATATCAGCCATTCAAAAACAGCAGCTGCTTCTGGAGAAGAAAGCACAGCAGGTCTACCCTGTCCTAAAGGGTCGCTATGAATGAGTCCACATGGACTCAATGGCAGTGAGCAAGAGGCTGCCGATTGCTAATGGAGATATATTAAAAATTGTCCTTCCTTGCTTTCTTCTCTATTTACTCAACCTGGGCATACTAAAAATAACAATCTTTTATTCTTAATTGCGCCCAGAAAAAAATAGTTTTAAGTATGATATTTCTCGCTATTTGCAAGGACTTTCTGCATATAGTCCACATTTGTAACATGATTCCATTGATTCCCATACATCATGTTATTGGCAAACAAAGGCACCTGAGGGATGAATACAGTTTGATCGTCCCAAACATTAATAAAGATGGGAGCGCTGCTGAGAATTTCAAGGTTATATTTAAACAGATACAAGCAACTCCTGAGAGCTTTGTGCTTCTTATTGAAACTATTTGCAGTGGGTGATCTTTGAAGAAAATAAGAATCTTAATGAATTTATAAACACATCTGTAAAATGTTATTTGATTTCTTGTTGAAAAACACTAATCTACTCTCAAACTTTATATTCTGCATTACAATTTCTGATCTGTAAGAGAGTCTGAAATAGGAAATGAGTAATTTAGGAATTATATTTGTACTCTTATCTTTCATTGTGGAAATAAAAACTTGTACAAGTTAATGCAGATGAGAGTCATAATTTTAGACTTCACTGATAAAATCACATCAGCTGAGAGAAAGAAGTTACTTTTTTTGCTTCATATGTTTTAGAGAAACGTGGGATTTTCTATACATTCAGGAAAATTTCTCAGGTTTTCAATTTTCCCTGGATTTTTTCATCTCTAATTTCTTTGAGTTCTATACAAATTCCACATTATGTTGTTCTCCGGGTGCAACTCATATTGATTGTATATACTATGGCATCCACCGCCAGCCCAATACTGCATGAGCCTCCTCATTGTCGCAAGGTTTGAATGCAGTGTTGCAACTGTTGTGTCAATCCATCTCATCCAGGCTCTTCCTCTTTATGACTGACCATGGACTTGATCAACCACAATGTTGGTTTTCAGGGTCTGGTCAGTCCTCCTAATACAGCCAAAGCTCTTGAGATGAATTTCTGTCATCCTTGCTTCTAAGGAGCAATCAGACTCTACTTCCGACTTAATTTTTGGTTTCCTTCTGGCAGTGCATGCTTTTTCAAGTCTTCGCCAACACTTTATTTCAAATGGGCCATCTCTTTTGGGCACCGTACACATTGTCTACCCTTCACATGAATATGAGACAAATGATGTGGCATGGATCAGACACATCTTTGTTTCAAAATGACATCTTGGCTCTTTAATGCTTTTAACAGGTCGTGTGTAGAATATTTGTCCAATGTAATATAGTTTTTATTGCTTAATGGCCACATCAATAAGCATTGTTTGTGAGTAAAAAAAACCTGAAATCCTTGAAAACTTAAATTTTTCCACATTTATTATTATATGTTGCTAACTGATCCCCTTGTGACGATTTTTGTCTTCTTTATGTTGAAATGCACTCAATACTGAAGGACCGTAATAGTTTATCTTCCTCAGAGTAAATGTTTTGAGTCTTCTTTGCCTTTCGTAAGAGAGCTCATAGCATCTACATATTGCAGGTTGTTGAAGAATCTTTCTCCAACCTGATACCACATTCTTCATACAATCCAGTTTCAGCAAACACATTAAATACATATGGTACTAGGACGCAACCCTGATATTTTGTCGCCTTTTAAATTTTAAACCATGTAGCATCCGTTTGTTGTATTCAAATGACTGCCTCTTGCTTTTTTTTAATTAGCATAAATTCCCATTCTTTACAGTGTTACCCATGTTATAGATGTCAACAATTTGACAGGTGTGTGGTAGCTTCTAAACCCTGCACACCTTCAAATACCAAATAGCGACTTTCATTGATATCTCTAGTATGTTTTCTCCTCTATCAGGCCTACTACATGGAATTAGCCTGAATTCCTGTTTGCCCACACCTCCTCATTTCATCATACATGGCCATATGAAGCAATCTTTTACATGTTAGTGATTTAATGATGCTAATTTTAAAAAATATTCATTTATTTACTTGGGATAGTTATATAGAATACCAGTTAAATGTTCAGATCTAAAGTCAGACTGACTGGATTCCCAACTACTGTATAAAACCTGTGTAACCTTGAACAGGCTACTTAGCCTCTTCAGACCTCAGTTTCATTATCTTTAAAATGAGGATCATAATATCACATGTGTCACAGTGGTACGTTGTTAGCTGTTGTTGACATGTGACGACACCATGCACACTGGAAGGAACACTTCCTACATCTGAGCAGTAAGTATAACTTGTGATCTATTGTGTATTAAATGATTGTGATTCGTAGCGTTTCCATGGGTGCTTTTTTCAGAGGTAAGATTTCCAGATCATCCTGATCTGCCAAGTTGGAATCTGTGCAGCATCATAGCAATTTACAAAGCTCCAGTGGTAGACAGGTACACCAGACCTACATTTTCTGCATGAAATATAATAGATAATTCTACCATTGAACTAAAGAAAACTCCATTCATACTGATATAAGGTGGAGGATACCAAGAACTGAGTACTCTCTGTTAGAGCAGTGCCCCACTAGACCTTTTTTCTTTTTTCTGATTCTCCTGGCAATTACTACTATAGGGTTGCTAGAAGTGCATGGTGGCATCATGCTCTGCAAAACTACTGACAGCTCCACGTGAAAAAGACTGGGCTTCTCTTGTCCTAAACAGTTACAGTCTTGGGACCACATTGGAAGTCACTACGAGTCAGCAGTGACTCAATGGCAGTGAGTGTGTTTGCTTGTATCAGCTTGCTGAGTCAGGTTTACCTCTATGGCAGTGAGTTGGGCTTTTTTGATTTTATTATAGATAGTAACTGATATACTAGGGATTTTGAGTCTAGAAAAAAAAATTAAACAAGGTCCCTTTCCTTAAATATATTGAATTATATTGAAAAGTTATGCTTACAGAATTTATGTATGATATAGGTTCATATAAAGCAAGACGCTCCTCTTCAGATATCAGAATTTTTAAAGAGGTTTGCATTTGGTTTGTGTGTAAAAAATAAGTGCTACCTAGAGAAATGTAAGGAAGACTCAAGGCATAGAAAACAGAATTGCTTAAAACCAGCATTAAACATAACATGTGTTCAGGTCATTACATTCATTAGTCTAATAATAGTTTCATACGTTTTTGAGATTGGAGCAATCTTCAATTGTCAATAATTTGGTCCTTCCCCTCATTTAACAAGACAATATCTGGAGACATTTTTTATTGTCACCACAGGGAGGTGCTGCTGGTATGCAGCCTGTAAAAGTCAGGCACGCTGAGAAACACCCTTTAAGGCACAAGCCAGCCTCTTACAACAAAGACTTATTTACCTCCAAAGATCAGTGATGATCATATTGAGAAACCCTTGGTTAAAATTAGGGTGGATGAGGGGAGAGTGATGAACCAGAGGGAAGTTATGTTGGAATACACTTTAGAAAGCCCCATTGTGGAATTAGAAATCACTGGCTGGTGCAATGGTTAATATGCTCAGCTACTAACATATGAGATGGTGCTTCGAGTCCACCTATTTGTGGCTCATAAGAAAAGTCTAACCATCTACTCCTGGATGGATGCAAATATTTAAGCACTGGACTAATATCCTAAAAGTTGGTTGTTCAAACCCACTCACCCACTCGAAAGTAGCACCTGGCATTTGCTTTCAGAAATCAGCCTCGAAAGCCCATTGGTGTGTAGTTACGTTCTGTACGCTTTAGGCCACTGAGAATCAGAACCAAGGACAGAACAAGAGCAAAAACAGGGTTATGCTTCGACACGCATGAGACCTCCATAATTCAAAGTTGACTCTCCAGTGATCAGCAACAATATGTAATTACAAGGCTATGACATTATGATAGCTATAGAGGACTCAGGTTCATTAACTCCCTCTGCCTCCAGAACGCAGAATACAGTGCGTCTTCAGTCAAGTCAGGAAAGCCCCGTTCCCATTTGCTTCTCAGCTCTAGTTTCCCTTAGTCATTGAAATCACAGGTACCAGTCGTATCCTCCTCGGACTTTAGACCACATTTCAAAAACACTCTCTCCATTAAACAGCTCCCTCCTTCGCGATCGTTTCAGTCTGCAGTTTTCCTGGGGCACTTGTCTTCGTCCCCACCTCCCCTTCCGCCCTCTTTCACCACCGCAGATGCTCTTCACATCCGTGGTGCTCTAGTCCTTGATTCCTCTTGTCTTGGAAAAACAGAGGCAAGGTCTCTTTTCAAATACTGTGTTTGCTTTTCTAGCACAAGGGCAAGTGCAAGCAGAATGGTAGTGAGGGAGGGAGAGATGCGAAAGGATCACAGCAAATAATCACTTTGAAGGTTTTAGCTTTTTAGTAAAATTCTTTCTCTTACAACACACTGCTCCATGGCTAAAGGAGGACCGTTTAGATAACAGCAACAACAAATCCACACCGGTTGCTGCTTTTTCCGAAGAAAATCAAAGTACTGCTGAGGGTCTTTTACTTCCTGCTGATTTTGTTTTTCTAAAAATGTGTATTGATTTCTTCCACCTCAGAGATTCATAAATGTTATTAAAAATGAATGGCAGGTCTGATTTATATTGTCAGGTGGTTGATAGGTTTCATAATACTTTTTAAAATTTTTAATGATATTCTTACTTGATTTTTGTATTAGAGGCATGCAAAACAGAATACCAAAAGCCACAATACTATGTGTTGAAGGAATGCATGAATAATGAAGCTCTTGCTTTTATAAAAAATAAAAGGAACAGTATATACATATTTGTTATAGCTTATGCCAAAGCCACATATGCTGCATAAATGACTCTAAGCTTCTACTCAGTAGACAAGACAGAAACCCCTCCTTTGGCCTCTTTGCTCCAGTCTTGGTCTTTTAAGTATGAGAATTAATGTGACAAATATAGCATTATTTCTTGGAAATAATTTCCCTGATATTTCAATATAAAAAGTAAAAAAACATATTGCATGTTTTTATTGTTCATTATTATTTTGGGGGGGGTGAACAGCTAACTTTTAAAAGGCCACATTATATGAAACTCCATGAAAAAAATGCTTTATTTGTACAAAACAGCTTGGTATATGTTTTAAAAAGTAAAACAAAGCATGCCTCATCTATACGTTTCATATATACAAAGGTAAGTTTCCTTTCTTTTTTTTTATTTTTGGTAAGTTTCCTTTCTAAGATTTCCTTTGGCCCAAATGTTCCCGAGCTTTTGCCACTTGAACACAAAGACATTACACATTTCCAAAGATTTTATTCTCAAGCACTTGATTAGTTTAAACACAACCCTCCTACTTGATCCTCCTCCTCCACCAAAAAAGCATCAGCAACAGCAGAACAGTCAATCGACCAGAGGGAAGAAGCAAGAGTCCTTTGAAACCACCACTTCAGGAACTTGTGTAGCTTATCACCGGTAGCCAATTGTGTTTTTTTCTCTCTGGGGAGCTCACCCCGTGCTGTCCTTATGATCCAAAATAGCACATTCATTTTTACCTGACAGTGCACCTTTTGGACAATAAAACCCTCTGCCCCCTGGACTTTCCAGATGTATGGAGTTAGCCCCATCTCCTCACCTGATGAATTGTCTCGGTTGAATTTTCTTTCACTATTTTTCTCTGGCTTCTGTTGACAAAACCTTCAAACAGCAATACACGTCTTTCACAGAGAGAGCACCCTATTCCCAGCAGGGTAACCCAGGTTTGCACTGCTCGCTTCCATGGTTGATCAGTGGCTCCACAGAAAGAGAGCGTGCCACAGGCAAAAGGTGAAGCCCCTTTGCTGATCGCCAGAAGACCGACTTCCAGTGCTTCTGTCATTTTGAATCCTGCAAAGAATGACACAGACCACAAAGTCTATCACATGCACATAAAACCTTCGCAGTTTCCTTGAATCCTTGGTGTGAACCAATTTTTACTCCAGAATTGGGTATGAAGAAATAAAAAGGCTTGGTAGGCTATAAATTTGAATTTCTATGTATTTACTTATTCCCACTATTGTTGATTCACCCAATACATAATTTTAATAATTCTGAATCCCTACCATCTATCAGGCATTATTTTATACCTAATGTGTATTTAAATTATGTCTTTTACCTCTATTTTTAAACATGTTGACGTTTCACTATGACTAGAAACATCTTCAGACTAAGAAGCAAATCTGGTTGATCACACATGATATTTGTGTGGCATGGAGCTTTGCATCAGATAGTGTTGAACTCTCTAAGATTTACAGCACAAGTTGAAGCGTTTGTCATAGAATTGTGGTGCTGAATAGACTAAGCATAAAAAATTGTCACCCACTGTGCCATATTCAGTTTCGCCTTAGCTCAAAACTCTGTATCAGTGGTGCAGAAATTATCTAATAGACCTTATAGAAACAGAAATCATGTATTGTGTCTTTCCCCAAGACTGTATATATAGATTTATTGAAGATAATTGCATTTTAAAGCACAGGATAATAAACTCTCATGTTGACAAAAATTATTATTGCAATTTATAATTCTATACTTGCTTTACAAAGCTTAGCTCACATAGTAGAACTGTTTTTCATTACAATTTTTCCACATTCTTCATGTTTATCATAATGGTTCTGTTTCCATAACATTAAAAATGCCAATTAATACACCGAAAAAAGGAAAACTAAGTAAAGTAATTTTTGCTATCATATTGTTTTTTAAAGATATTTATATTTTTATGTGTTTAAATGGACATATGAAAAACCTACAAATATTAAAACATGAGAACCACGTTAGGACAGAATATATTAATATACAATAGACTTATTGATTGGATAGAGACTAGTTGAATTCCCAAGACCATGGCCCTTAACCACTCTTCAGATATGAAACTAAATTCATCCCTATTTTAGAATAATCAAACATTTCATATTAGTGGACAGCAGCCTCTGCCCAAGGACAGCAGCTTTGGAAAGAAAAAAGGAAACAAGATCCTTAAAGGAAGTAGGATTAGAAATAGGATATTAAAAATCTTAGTGACTCAATAGGATTGGGTCCTATAGACTTGGTGCTATGGGACTGCTCCCATGAATTTCTGGGACTGTAACTCTACAGGAGTAGAAATCTTTCTTCCATGTAGCTGCTGGTAGTTTTGAACTGCTGACCTTGCAGTTAGCAGCCCAACATGCTATACCACTAAATGGGCTCCTATAATGGGACATTGATGGGAAATGAAATGGATGAGCTAAAGCAAAATGTGTATACACTATTGGATGTAACACTCATAATCTTTGTTGTAAACCTTCACTGAAATTACTATGAAAGCTTTAAAATGATACAATAAAGAGAACTCAGACTTTAAAATCACACATAGCTGCTATTAAGTACAAAGTCCTCTTCTACAAATTATTGCATCTATTACTTTAATCTTATGTGTTTTATATGCACATGTTTCTTAAAATTCACAATTCTGAAAGAGACCTGGCTAACTGGATGGATAGAGACTGGTAGCACTCCCAAAACTATGGTCCTTGGTCATCCTTCAGGTTTGAACCTGAAGTCATTCCTTTAGCTCAATTTTCAACCAACCAATAGACTCGTCTGCAAGAGGAATGATATCACTCATTGATAGGTGCACACTGGAGAATAACCTATCATTTTGGATAAAAGTGGCAGCATTTATTCAAGGGAAATGTTCAAAAGGTTTAGGGAGATGGTGGCATGAGGGGAACAGGGTACTGGCCCACCTGGGTGGGGGGGACGGTGTTGGTTGTGTCTCCACAGAACTGGAACAGGCATACAGACCCCATCAGGACACGCCAAATCAGAGGAGCAATGTAAAACACGGAGAAATCCACGGAGAGACTGGACCAGGTGCAGGCCCTAGCCAGATTTGGCCTGACACCCACCATGGAAGGGAGCACCACAGAGGATGGAAGTAGATCTTCCAATGTGGGAGGGGAGCTGACTTACCACACCACACCCAGAGGGAAACCCGGACAAAGGAAGGAGGAGGAAAGGAGCAGAGCACAACTGGGCCCA
>NW_022104341.1:41589118-41590318 GCF_000313985.2 Echinops telfairi
GAAAATGAGCTGATTCCGGGAACCCAAGAGGAAAGCGAGTTTTGGGAATAATGAGGGAAACAAATGTATAGATGTGCTTTACACAATTGATCCATGTATTGTGATGAATTCTATGAGCCCCAATAAATTGATTAAAAAAAAAAAGGTTTAGGAAGAAAGGAAGAGTGAACACAGAAAACACAGAGAGGAGGTGGGATGAGCACTGTGACATTGAGAGGATTTCAGTGAATGAGATAAAAAAGAATATGTGTAAATTATTAAATGTAAACTGATGGTTTGTACTATGAACTTTTCCAGGGGCAGGGAATTATTCAGTGTTGCTTTTCTAGTCAAAGTCTCTAAATCCCACCAAATGACCTTTTCCTTCACGGGTTTAGTAAGAAGGTAGGGGAAGATTCTGATGGGATACACCTGTGAGTAATTGTACACAGGATTCCCTGAAATAGCACCCTGCTGCACACAGAATGAGCCCTCTAGAGAGCTGAACACCCTCTGAACACCCAACCTCCTGGATCCAAAGACAGTTCAACATCATAAAGGCAGCAACAGAACCAGAGTGATGGACTTCCAAACCTGCTGAGCAAGTAACGCAGAATGCTTTTGTGCAGGAGGCTGGCTTGCGGAGTTGGATGCCTGTGCACACTTAATTGGGAAAGTTAGGCTTGCTGACTATGGTAGTGGAGAGTGCCTTCAGATGGAGGCTCAGGGAGGGAGAGGTATGTCCCTTTGGACATTAGCAGACCTGAAATGTTCTGATAAACAACTCACACCATTTCTCACTGTAATTAAAACTCTTTAACTTCTCAAATAGCCTTTTAAAAATTATTTTATTTGGGGCTCATACAACTCAACACAAGCCATACATATATCTATTATGTCAAACATATTTGTACATGTGTTGCCATCATCATTCTCTAAACATTTGCTTTCTATTTGAACCTTTAGTATCAGCTCCTCATTTTTCACCTCCCTCTCCACCACCTCCTCCCTTATGAACTTTTGATAATTTATAAGTTATTATTATTATTTTTTCATATCATACACTGTCCGACAGCTCCCTTCACCCACTTTTCTGCTGTCTGTCACTCAGGAAGGAGGTTATATATAGATCCTTGTAATTGGTTCCACCTCTCTACCCCATCCTCCCTCCACCCTCCCTCCACCTTCTTGGTATTGCCACTCTCACCACTAGTCTTGAAG
>NW_022104341.1:41591252-41599723 GCF_000313985.2 Echinops telfairi
CCCCCTCTCCCATGTCCACCCGAAACCGTTGGTCCCAATGTTTTCTCCTCCGATGGTTTATCCAGCCCATCTTACCTAGATAGACCTGCCTGAATAAGCCTTCTAATCGTGAGTTTTGCCTGTGACTTCTGTGTAGTCATTGAAACCCAGAGAAGTAAAATAGAGAATATTAGTTAAGACAACAATAAAATGTTTTTTGTTTTTGTTTTTAAAAGTAACATGAAGGCAAACCAACCAACCAACCTTTATTCTCAATGAAATAAGTCAGTCACAAAAAGGGCAAGTATTATAAGGTCTCGATTACATGAAAAACAAAAATAGACAAATGTAGAATGACTACAGTTCACTACTGGTTATCAGGTGTGGGAGGTAGGAAGAAAGTAATACTCTTTATTTAGAATGTATTTGTTTATGGTGGTGGGGAATTTGGCAATAATAATGGGTGGCTGTTTTGCATGGTTAATATAATTGTGTTGTTAAATTGTACACCTGAAATTTTTTGAATTGGCAAATATTTTATTATATCTATATTTGAAATTTAAAATAATCTCTTAGTTGAGGTCACAGGAACAGTACTTGCTCAAGGACAAAATTCAGTAGAATCAGTTGGGAGAGAAGTGGGAATGAAGGTGGGAAATACTGGAAGGAAGTAGGGTGAGCAGTGAGCCAGTGAGGGAATTGCAACTTATAAGATGTTTATAAACTGCAAATAAAATAAAGGAGAATGTTTATAAATTGTTGACTGCGAAACTTATTATCTTCTCTGTACATCTTCATTTAAGTCACAATAAAAGTTTGGGACATATTTCCTAAGAAACTGAAATGAGATTTTAATGAACTCTCATAGATGAAACCTGAAATTCACGGAAACAGTCGTCAACTAAACCTCGACTCTGACTCGTAGCTGCCAGATGTACTATTTCTGAGACTACAGGCATTATGGCAGCTTCTTGCTCACCTAGAGCTGTTGACTGGTTTGAGCCAACCTTGAGCTGTCAACCTAGCAGGTAACAGTCCAGTACCTAAGTCATAGTGTAGAAGCTAGAAAAATGCTACATTCCCTGGCTTTATTTAAAGAATAACTGTAATTTTTTGTTTTGTTGGATTTTTATTTGTTTAGTCTTTCCCCCTTTTCAGTAGTTGATGGCAAGGTCTACCATTGTGCTGGCACTATCTCCTAACTCTAATCACGAGTGTGTGTGTGTGTGTGTGTGTGTGTGTGTGTGTGTGTGCGCGCGCGCGCGTGTTGAAGACTTGTTATAATTAATACAGACGAATCTTCCTTACCATCTCTACAGACCCAACTGTTGGTTTACTCTGTGGATGAAAGATTTGTTCTTTCACACATAGGTCATGAATCATCACAATAAATGAAAAAGACCTAGCATGTTTTGTTTGAGATCTAATTTTATCAGCAGTGTCAATCAATAAGAGTACATGACTGAATTCTAATTGACATTGATTACACTGATTATAAGTAAATGAAATAATTAGACATGTTTTTAATCATCCTTGAATGGTCTCAAAATATTTAAAAGTAGATAAAATTTGAAAGTGATTAAAGTTATGAATGATTCAGTTGAATTCATTTTCTTAAGTATTTGATTCAGAAAATAGTGGAGCTGACATGTTAAAATTTTTGAAGTTCCAATTTTGGCTACAAAATCTGATTTGTCATTCTTTCTGTCTATAAAAAGGATATTTCTTTCCCTGTCATGTAAGGCCATTCTGAAGAGGGTAATATCCTATTTCACTTTAAAAATTTATATGTAGAATTATAACAAATTTTGCCATTCTCTATGCTTTAGACTATGGGAAGCACAACAGAGAGTACAAATATCAGTAATACACAGCCTTATCTCCAGATAGCTTATAATTTGGGAGTTTTTGGAGCCTTGAGAGCTATTAACTTTAGTGAATTTGGATTGATAATTTATGAATATCATTCTTTATTCAAAAGTTTTATTTTCCTTCTGCACATTTAGGATCTATTGTCTTTAAACAGGGGACCAATGCTCATTGGAATTTGACAATGACTATTATTGAATTTAATGTAGTTATATAAATTATATTCTGTAGTTTCTATGTGTGCCTTTGTGTTCTTTTCACTCTCCTTTCTTTGAGGGATGGAAACTTTTTAATATTTGATTATTCCCCTTAATCGTTATTAGTTTGGAAGTGTATATACCATTTTAATAATAAGTACTTTTGTTAAATGTAGTCAATTCACATGGCTCTTCTAGCCATAATTTTGTATGTGATGTATCATAATTCTGGATTCCAAGACTGTGGCCATAATCCCGTTTAGGAAGGTGTTCTCTGTTACAGAATTAAGGTGGGATGTAGCTCTCGTTAGACTCGATTTACTAGAGCGTGTGATTTTATCACTAGCCTTCATTTCCTTGGAGATATAGTCTGCTGATAGACCAAAAAAAAACATACCTCTACCAAGGTCATTCTTGTGTATAAGAGCCACTTCAGACAGCGAGAGGATGTCTAAGGCTCTCAGAAGAGCATGCTCCATATCTCTGTCTGAAATTTTGAACATGAGACTGGAAACACTAGTGATTGTGGCATAGATATTACGGGGCAGAGCAAGAGGAGCAGCGCTGAAACAAGGAGGTTATGAGATAGAGCAACAGCTGGGATTCCCAGTACAGGATGGCAGAGGCCAAAGGACCAACATATTGCTGATTAGTTGCTGGCGAAAGAGAGGTGTTGCTGTGGACCAATGACTGTGTCCTTACTGTTTACTGATCCTGACCTTTGGTAACCTGTTAACCCTCCTAATAAACCCCTTTAATTTTGAGTATGATCAGTGATTTCTGTGTGCAAGGAAGATGGTGAGTGGCATGGGAGGAATGGTTGTGTCAGAATACATAAAGAATGATGGACCCTGGAGGCATGTCAGATGCTTGCCTCATGGCAATAGGGAAGCCAGAAGGGGTCAGCTATGCCCTCCATGCTGATTACTGCATTGGTTTAGAAATATCTCGTGTAAATTGGCACTTTTATTGATTTCCAGGGCAGTAATGGAAACTTGAGACTATATTTCCATTTACTTTACTTGTGAACTAGATTCCCCCCCCCACATATTTTAGTTCTTAAATGTATCATATCCCACAAAGCAATGTGTATATTGTTGCATACAATCTTAAGCAATGTAATTTATTCAAATATTTATCATTTTCATGTGTATTCATTCCATCTTTATCACGGAATATATATCTAGGATAATTTTAATTTTGCTTGAAAAATATCCTTCAGCATTTATTTCCATTACAGCAGAGGTACTGGTGACAATTTCATTTAATATAAGTATTCTGAAATTTTATCACAGTTTAAAAAACATTTTCAAAGGGTAGAGATGTTTATGCTGCACTTTTCCTTTTAAACCCCAAACATGTCTTCTGATTCATAAACAACGGTTGTTCTTTTGCTCTCTGTTTTGTTTTCCAGTTGTGCAAACACAGGAATGACAGTTACTACGGACTATTGATCACTTTGTTTAATTTATTTTTTGTTTTATTATTGACAGAATTATCGGGCTTCTTTGTCCCTTCATTTTAGAAATGTCTTAGCTGTCATACATTGATCTATTCCTTCTGCTCACTTCTCCGTCTCTTTTTCTGAAGCGAAAATTCAATTTATGTCATATATTCTCTATTATTTTGGTCTTCTTTTCTCTTTTTAATGAGACTTTGAGTTAAGTATTGGGTGGCTAACTGTATGGGCAATATTTCAAACCACTAGTTTCTCCATGGGAGAAAGATTAGACTGCTTCCTTACAGATTTAAAGTCTCAGAAATTCTATAAAGGGAAAAGTCCTGGTGGTTACACTTGGGGCTCAAATCTGCAAGGTAGGCAGTTCGAAATCACCAGCATCTCAAAGGGAGGAAATAATAAAATAGTAAATAGCTGCAGGCTCAGAAACCCACGCAGGGTTGTTTTGCGTCAGCAGTGACGTGGTGGCAGGCAGTACAGGTCAGGGTTGAGTCAATGGCAGGGATTTGGGTTGGTTTAGTTTGGGTTTTGGCTTCTCTCTTTAACTTTCATTATAAATACGTTATAGTTGTCTTCCAGCTCAGTGATTTCCTTCTGAGTTCCCGTATGTTAAATATGTTGTTAATACCTACTGTGAAATTCTTAACTATTTATTGTATTTCTCATTTTTAGTTGTTCACAAATGGATAATTTGTATCAATGTATATATTCCATTTATTCCTGATGTTTTTATTCTTCTGTGTCTTTTATTATAATTATTGATATTTTAATATTTCTTTCTGATAATTTCTATAGTAAAAGATTTAATGGTATGTATCTTTTGTCATTTTTTTCTTTTCATTCTAAACTTGTTTAAATTTGTTCATTTAGCTTTGGTTTTCATAGCCTCCTATCTGATTTCATGTTGTTGTTTTTATCGCTAGGTGGCATGAGTCAGTTCTAACTCAGAGTGATCCGATGAACAACAGAGTGAAACTCGGCCGGTCCTGCTCCATCTTCACTGTGGTTCTTTGTGTAGAGCCCATTTTGCAGCCTCTGTGGCAAGCCATCTTGTCAAAGGCCTTCCTCTTTTGTGCTGCCCCTTTACTTTACCAAGTACCATGTCTTTCTCCAGAGATGGGTCTTTGCTGACAACATATCCAAAGTACGTGAGAGGGAATCTCACCACCCTTGCCTCTAAGGAGCAATTGAAAATACTATGGCTTGGGCTAGGCACCCCTTCGTCCTTATAGTTAACAGCCTGCCTTTCAACACTCAAAAGAAATCATGTATAGCAGATTTACCCAATGCAATGTGTCTTTTGATCTTGACTGCTCCTTCCATGAGTGTTGATTGTGGATCCAAGGGAGACAAATGCCCTGACAAGCTCCATTGTTTTCTCTGGTTTATCATGATGTGGTCCTTTGATCCAGTTGTGAGGATTTGGGTTTCCTTTACATTGAGTTGTAATCCATCTTGAAGGCTGAGTCCTGGATCTTCATCAAACTGTACTTCAAGCCTTCCAAACTTTCAGCAAGCAAGGTTGGTTACCTAAAGACATTATAACAAATGTCCACATATTCTGTGTCTTGAAACAACAGAAATGTATTCTTTCAGAGTGCTGTAGTCTAGTAGTCAGAAAATAAAGCATAGGTAGGAGCAAGCTTTCACTACAGACTATGATTGAATCCTGCTTTCTCTCTTCCACGGTTCTAACTACTGATGGCAATTTAGGTGTTCTCTTCCCATGTAAACACACCACACCATTTCTATCTCTGCTGTTTACTTGACCGTGTGTGCGTGTGTGTGTGTGTGTGTGTGTGTACACATGTGTCCAGAACTCAGTGTCCAAATATCCTTATCCTTTCCCTTTAGGGGTAACAGTTAGTGGATGAGGATCTATACCAGTCCAAAAATGTACCCATATTAAAATGGTTACAGTGAATGAAGAAAATGTTCTCAAATTGTTTATGGTGATGATTGCATAAATATTTTAAATTATTTAAACAGTTGTGTGTATCTGAATCACATGTCAACAAAACTATTAAACTATGACTCCATCTGAAAAGACTTTCAAATAAGGTCCTATTTCCTGACACCAGCAATTCCATTTACTTTCAAACAGATACAGTTCAGCCCACAGCAACTGTATTATGCATTCTTAATAAAACCTATTTGCAAAAATAATTTAAGCCCTAGAACAATGATATCTTCCTACATAGAAGCGTTTTCAAATATCGCTGCCAGTTTCTGGGTGTGGTAGCAATGTGGAATCATCGGTGAAATCACAGTGAAGTTTTTTGCATGTTTGGTTGGTTGGTATCATTTTGCTTGTTTGTTTGCTTGTTCCCTTTTTATCATTTTTCCTCCTGTGGCACAAGCATCTCAATGTTAACACAGATTTGGTAGCCCAAGACTATAAACTGGGTCATTCATTTGTGTGGAGCTACTTTCATGAGGGTCTATGCGCTGCTCAGTTTTCTCTTGCTGCCACAAGCTCACCCAAAATGTCAGCCCAAATGTTAAATTTACTTTGATATTTCCTCATATTTTTCCAAGAACTTTAGGTAAGGTTTGTTCACAAACATTTTAGCTTTCTGATTAATTTAAGGAGTCTTTTCAATATGTGTCTAGCTGTTCTAATTGTCATCAGCAGAAGTGTTGGTTTGAACTACCAGAAAAGTAAAATGCACAGAAATTACATTTCTAGAAAGTTCAAAAGGAAAATCATGATAAATGGAAAGTTACATGTAGTCCATGATGAGAAGACTTAATATAACAAAGGTATAACTTTTCCTCCCATTAATGAAATATTAACAAAACCTCATAAATTTTATGTCATTCTTTTAAATAATTGTGAAAATAATCCTGCGTGTTTTGTGAAGAATCTCCCTTTCATCTTATCTACCTGCTATATTGGAATACTTAGCAAATGCATTAGTACAAGAAAATTAAGTCAAAGACATACATAATAGAAAGAGAATAATTTCTGAAAGCGGCTGATTTTTAAAAAAATATCACAAACTAGGTGGCTTATAAGAACAGATATTTATTGTTCAACAGTTCTGGAGGCTAAATGTTCAAATTCAGAGGACTACCAAAAAACCAAACTCACAATAATAGTCAATACTGATTCATGGTAACCCTGTAGGACAGGGTAAAACTGCCTCTATTGGTTTCCAAGACTATAACTCTTTATGGGTATAGAAAGCCTCATCTTTACCCAAGAAATAGCTGATGGTTTTGAACTGCTGACCTTGCAGTAGCAGCCCAAAGGAGTAACCAGTACGCCAACCAGGGGTCCTTAGGGTATTCTCCAGGTCCTGTTATAGTCAATAGCTCTAGGAAAGATTCTTTAGTGCTAGCCCTAGGTACTCCTGGGCTTGCATTTACAGGACAGCTCCATTGTCTAATGGTAATTTTTGATCTATCTTTCTTAGGCTTCTTTCCTCTTTTATAGACCACTATTCTGATTGAAGGAAGGACATCAGAATCCTAAATGAACTGATTTTATCAAAACCTATAGCATGAAAAAGGCTTGACTTAAAAACATGATCAAATTCACAGGTACCAGGGCTTGTGAATACAACATAAATGTCTTAGAGTACACACTTCCCACTGTAACAGAAAAGTAAAAAAGGAGATTCTGATCATGAATATCAGTAGAACATTAAATAACATCATTGACCCTTAGAAAATCCAATCTAATCAGAGAAAACAATTCCTGAATTTAATAAGGATCTCATAAATGATTCAGGACACAGGATATAAAAGTTAACTTATTTTGGATGTAGTGGTAAGTTAAAATACATTTCTATCTGGTTCCAGTTCATACACAGGTTTATTCCAAACAAGATGTGCATCTCTAATAAATGGATCGAAATAGCCACAGACAAGTTATCTTAGTACTACAGTAGTTTGGGCTAATTTCAAAAGCCAACTCACTGCCATTGATTCAATTCCAAATTATAGAGACCTTAAAGGACAGAATTTAACTTTCCCTGTAGGTTTGCAAGACTGTAACACTTTACAGGAGTACAAAGCATCATCTTTCTCCCTGAGAGCACCTGATGGTTTTAAACTGTTTACCTTGAGGTTCACAGACTAATAAGTAACTCACGATGCCACCAGGGGTTCTTGTAGACTCATTAAGGTACCTTTACAAACTAAAACAAATGAAAAATAAAAAGGATATTTTCTGTGTAAAGGAAAACCAACCATGAGATCAGAACTAATTCAAAGTATTGGAAAAAAAATCAAGTGAGAATCTTCCTTCCCAAGCCATTGAACATTTGCAAAAATGTATGGAAAGACTACACCAATGGATCTATCATTTGAAAGAAGGTCAGGAAGACCTCAAATTTCAATCAAACTCAATGAATGAAGAAATGGTGACTGAAGTCCAGAAGCTGGTGAAAGAAGACTTTGGAAGTATCATTGATACGCTAGCTACTGAAATTGGAATCCCCCCATGGTTGGACATCTACAATTTCCGGTGACTATATTGACCTCAGTACACGTTCAACCCAAAGAATGCCAAAGCATGTGCAATGATTAGTAAGCACAAAGAGCTGACACCACCAACAGTCTCTTAAGCACCAAGTTAATGAAGAAAAAAATTACGGAGTGAATTGCAACCAAGTAAAACTAATGGTTTAGCAATATGATCCAGAGAGTTGAGTCCAATTAAAATAGTGTATTCCCGGGTGCAAGGGAATAATAAGTGTTCTAAAATTGATAGCAAGGAGTGGGTAACTCTTCTTGACTTGTTTGAACAATCGAGTTGTATCTGAAAGGAATTACTGAAAGGTGAACAATGCGTAACTGTGAGGTAGAAGGAAAAAACTATATATATATATGTAACAAGGAAGTATATGGAATTTGGGCTTCTGGGTTTTTTTTTAATCATTTTATTAGGGGCTCATACAACTCTTATCACAATCCATACACACATCAATTGTGTAAAGCGCATTTGTACATTCATTGCC
>NW_022104341.1:41602417-41603769 GCF_000313985.2 Echinops telfairi
CCTGGTGGGGACTGAGCATGATAGTGGGACAGGAGAAAAATCAAGGGAAATAGAGGAAAGAGCTGGGAGACAAAGGGCATTTATAGAGGTCTAGATAAACACATGGAGATATGCAAATATATTTATACAAATATGGTAAAATAGATCTATGTGCCTATATTATAGGTTTAGTATTAAGGTAGCAGAAGGACATTGGGCCTCCACTCAAGTACTCCTTCAATGCAAGAACTTTCTTCTATTAAATTGGCATTCTATGATGCTCACCTTCTCGGACTTTGGGCTTCTACTGAAATCCTGCCTCGATACAAGAATTGTTTGCTCTAATAATGTGGCATTTCCTGACACAATCACTGAAGACAAAATAGATGTGTAAGTAAATGTGGGGAAGAAAGCTGATGGTGCCCACCTATCAAAAGATATAGATAGCATCTGGGTTCTTTTTTTTTTTTTTAAGGAATATAAAACTATTGACCACGGTTCACCAGTATTTACAATAAAGTAAACAATATACAATTGGGTTAACGTTCTGATTATGACAAAGTTGTTTTTCCTGGCTTTAGCTGATCTAGAGTCACCCCGATACTGAGGTTGGACCTCCATGTGAAGAGTGGGTTGGGATAAAAAACAAACCAGCAGGTCAGGAGTCAGAATGACGAGTTTGTTCACCTAGGTTCTTAAAGGCTTGTAATTAAACAAATGGCTATCTAACAGGGAAGCAGCAGAGCCCACCAGCCTGTTTGACCATGAGGTGTGTGTGGGAAGAGGTATCAGAAATTCAAAAATGCTCAACCAACTTGATGTGAAGGGGCATGGGTGCAATAGAGACCCAAAACTCACCTTCAGGTTAATTGGACAGTCCCTTTCAGAAGAGCCACATGGAAAGGCTGGTAAATCCAGGGTGTGGTATGGCTGTGATGAACCACATATTTGCTAGTTCTCTGATATTTCTTCACCTTAATATTAAGGCTGTTATTTGTTTTACCAAATCAATCATGTAAAACTTGCATAGGTATATTTAAGATTGTTTCATACATGAAAGTCAAGACAGATAACCCTACAGAAACAGTAGCAAAAGTATTAATTCCCTGAGGGTACAGGAAGAGGGGGTGGGGGCGGGAACGGCGAGCTGATAGCATTGAGGATTGTATAACTCCACTAGATGAGATTGAAGAACAAAATTGTGAACGAATATATTAGATTATGTAAGATATGCCAAGCCTCTTATTAAAAAAATGTGCCTTCCTACAGGACTTTCCGAAACCGATTCAATGCAGAGTAGTCAACTCAGAAGGTGATGGTGATTAGCTTTTGAGAGTTCAAAGAGGTAATCTTGATACATTTTCTCTAAGGAT
>NW_022104341.1:41604781-41611027 GCF_000313985.2 Echinops telfairi
AGAACATGGAATATGTGAAATATGAATTAAAGAAAATTCTGTCATCAAAAATAAAATAGAATACTGGTACCTAAAAATCAATATTCTAGGCAATAGTGAGCTTAAATATTGGTATTAGTCATGAATTAGGCAATCATATAGTCTATTGTGTCAGGAATGACAAAGAGAAAACGTGTAGTATTCGTTGTCAAAAAGAGCATTGCAAGATATATCCTGAAGTACAACACTAACAGTGGTAAGATAATCTCCATAAACCTACAAGGAAGGAAGATTAGCTAATGTGACTACTTTTCAAATGTATTTATCACCCATCAATGCCAAAGTTGAAGAAAGTGAAGATTTTTACCAACTTCAACATTTTCTGAAATTGATCAAGCAATCAAGCAAGCAATCAAGATGCATTAATAACAACTGGTAATCGGAATATGATAATTAGAAGCAAGAATAAGAAACATTAGTTGGAAATTATGTCCTTGGTGAGAAAGGACACCAAATATTGTTTGATAAAATTTTACATGACCAAAGAATTACTCATAGAATACCTTTTTTTCAAGAATAAAAACAATTATATGAGTATAAATAAAAATATATTAGTAGAGTTCAAACAGGACATGCTTAAACATTTCTCTGAGATTATTAAATGGATACAGACACATTCTCTCAGTAATATATTTGTCTTAAGTATCCTTAGGGTCCCAGCTTAAAAGCTTGTTTCCAATCAAACAGCCATCTAACTGAGATGTCAAACAAGTCCACAAGGAAGAAGCACACCAATATCAGTAACTGAAGGATTTTAAGTCATATCATTGGAAACCGAAAGAGATAATAATATTAAAGCCTAAATTGTGAGAATCTGGTTTACAGAAGGCTCTGAGTGAGAATGGGAGCCCAAGATACATTTGTGGGGTCAACATGGGAAATAAGCCTCTGGGGATTTCCCTCTATCCATAATAGAGAGATGGGAAGAAACCAGTTACCAAGCAGAGTGCATCAGAGAGATAACTAAGATCAAAACGATAAACCTGACTTGAATGGTTGAAAACCTTGTCAGTTGTTCCCTGCTCTGATGCATGTTAGGCCTGACCTGGTTTTCAACGTTTTCTGTATTTTGTTTGTTTGTTCATATTGGGATTTATCTCAGATATGTTATGTCATTATGGGTAACCTTCAGGAACTTTTTAAATGTTTTTCTGTTTTTCAGTATATGAAACCTAGGACTGATGAACCTATAGGGATTGCAAGTGGAATAAGAGTTTCTGGGGTACAGTGATGCTGGGGGCTGGGGGTATAAAAGGCAGCTGATGTCAAGGAGTTCAAGAAGGAAGAGAATGTTTTGAAACTGATTGTGGTAGCAATTGTACACTACTGCTTGATGTGATTGAACTATGGAATGATATTGGTATCTGTATTAACTGCCAATAATGTGGCTTGGGGAGGGGGGGGAGTTCCATCCAAACAGTGAGTTCTGGGGGGACCCACTGGATCAGTTATATTAAAGGTAGAGAGTCAGCTCAGAAACTCAAGGTGACTGTTTTATATTGGAATTTCAAAGCAATAATATTGGCAGGCTTTCTCAAAATATACAAGATGTTTATGAGGTTGATTAAGGAAGTTTTAGGAACATGAAAACCATTGATGGGAAACAAAATGTCAGGAAAATTGGACTGAGGTATTTATTTCCATCAACAATGCTGTTGTTCATTCTTCTTGGGGTAGAAAGAACACATCGATGAAAATGTTATTGAAAATCCTCATCCCACCCACCATACAGTCCAGAGCTAGCTTTTTCAGACCTCTTTTTTATCCCAAAACTCAAAGAATGTTTTAAATGAACGTTATTTTAATCTCTTGAATATGTCCAAACTGCCGTTGTTGTGCCGCATAAAGGCATCAATTCTCCAATCATTCTTATTCATTGTTCAGTTTTAACAGAGATATGACCCGTTTAGGAATATCAGGGCTTAGAGCAGGCACACCAGTCTTTGAAGTGACATCCCTGCTCTTTATCACTTTTAAGAGGTCTCCTGCTTCAGACTTCACGAGTGAAATTTGTTATCTGATTTCTTGACTGTTGTTTACATCAACGTTGATTGTATATCCAAATAAAATAATACGCTTGACAACTTCAAACACTTTTTAAATTTACCATGATATTGTCTACTGGTCCAGTTTTGGGGATTTATTTTGTTTCCTTTATGTTGAAGTGAAATCCATGCTGATGGCTCTAGTCTTTGATTTTCATCAGTACATACTTCAATTCCTGTTTACACAAGAGGAAGCAAGCAAGCAAGATTGTGTCATTTGCATATCCCAGGATGTTAATGATGTTGCATTCTTGTTCTTCATTTATTTTAGCTTCTTGGTTCATTTGCTCAGCATGCTGGTTGAATAAGTATGTTTTTAAATTGCAGTGTCACCTTGTTTTGTTCAGAGGACTACCTCTTTGTCTATAGACAGGCATACAATTAATTTCCCATAGTTTGTTATGATAAGTAATTGAAAGACCTCACATGGTCAAAAAACCTGAAGTAAATATATTTCTGGTATTTTTTGTTTCCAGCCAAGATCTATCTATTGTCAGTAAGGATATCACTTGTTATATAACATCTTCTGAAATGGACCTGACTTTCTGGGAGCTCCCTATTGTATTTCTACAAGTATTTTTTAATTATGTTCAGTAAGCTTTTACTTGCATGTGCTAGTAATTATTCTGTTCAATACATTTAATATTTTTAATAATATTTTAGGAAGGAAAATATAAGAATGATACAGCATAAAAATGGAAGTTATCTTCATACTGTAAAATATACTTAAATAAAGCAATTCACCCCACTAACCAAATTATATATGTTTAGGTCAGTAGATAAATAAAAGCAAGTATTAAAATTATACATCATTAATGATAAAATGGCTTAGGGAACTTCAAACTTCAGCAGTTGTTCAATGTTATTATATGTAGGAATGGGGTAAAGAATTTTTTAAAAGGTCACCATTGTTCTAGGAAAGTCACTATTTTATCTTTGAACTAACATTGGATTAAACAGTTATTTTGAGCTTCCTAATTTTATATAATATAATATCACATAAATTAAAACAGTCATATTGAAGTACATGCATGGTATTTATCTTTGTTGCTAAATTATTTGGTGCATCATATCTAGACACAATTGTAACATAGGAAATAAGAGTATAAATTAATACTATTTGGATTCAAATTCTCATCTCAAAGATAGTAATATTTTGCAGAAGTCATTTATCTGATTTGTGATTTACTTTACTCAATTATAATATGAAGTTAATATTATATTACCATATGTGTTATGGGGTTAATACATGTGAAATATTTAAATCAGGGATTGGAACATAATAAATGTCAGTACATGACATTGATTATCATAAGTTTATTTTTACCTTCAATGTTAGTTGAATGAAAAATTTTTTAATGAGTATCAGCCAAACATATGAAGAATAAATAGGTATAGATAGTGCCTCAAAGAATAAACTAAACTCAGTGCCACTGAGTCAAGGCTGACTTATAGCAACCTAGGTTTCTGTAGGTTTCTGAGACTATAACTATTTACACAAATAGAAAGCCCGATCTTTCTCGCTTGGAGCTGCTGGTGGTCCTTAACTGCCGACCATGAAATTGAAGCCTATTCATAATCATTAAACCACCTGAGCTCCTTCAGGAGTATATACTATAGAATGAAAATCCAATATATAAATAAATAACTAAAATTACTTCTATGCTATGCTATGTTAGCTGTATTTATGTATACAATATAAACAGGAAGCAGGGAGAGAAAAATTCAAAATTAAAATGCAATATTGCACTTGAAATACTACATAGAAAAATTTAACAATTAACTCATGCATAGAAAAAAATCAGAAAGTATTTTCAGAAAAGTCTGGAAAAGACTAAACAGCATGCTTTTAAAGAATGTAAACAGGGAAGGAAGTCAAGATGGTATCCAGGTAGAATTGCCTGCGCGATGCTCCTGCTGCCAGACCAGAAAATTAAGAGACAAGAAGGCCAATACTGGGTGGTTGTGTGCTAAAAATAGACTCCGTGTACTAGGGTCCCGTTCAGACTTCCCCCTTTGATTTTCACCTACAAAGCAATTTGAGAGTGCACTGAAACACTCTTAAGTTTACTGTGTCTGCCTGCAGCCTTCACCAACCTCTCTCCAGGCCCGGGACCCCTTTCTACACCCTAGTCCTGCAGCAAGCATTAATGAACCCAGAATGCTCTCTAAAAGTGGTCATGATCCCCGTGGAAGAGAGCCTCCACGAGCTAGCCACAAGACCTCACACCTGAGTTCTGCATGCTGCTAGCAGCCCAGGGGTGTGAAACTCCCCTCCCCAGCAAGGGGCCATGCGATGATGGACACATACCACACAACACCCCGCCTCCAGGTGGACAAACAAAAGAAGCCATGCAGGGAGGGAGACAGTGGTGGTGTAAGAAATGAAAATAACAATAATTTATCAAGGGCTCACAAGTGTGGGGGTGGGGAGGGATGAAAAAATGAGGAGCTGATACCAAGAAAGTAAATGTATATAAAATAATGATGACAACATATATAGAAATATGCTTTGATATAATTGATATATGGATTGTTATAAGAGCTGTAAGAGCCTCCAATAAAATGACCTTTCAAAATACACACACACACACACACACACACACACACACACACACACACGGAATGTAGACAATTCAATGTCATGTGAGAGCACCAAATGTGAAGGGGAAATAATGAGAAGCAAACCTCCTCTCTAGGAGCGCATTCTCGCCTCCCTCCGTTCTTCCTACTTTCATCGTGGAGTTCCCAACTGATGGCTGGAACTCCAGCAGCCATCAGAGTCTGGAATCCGTGATCATAATTAGCACCGCGGGGTAAAAATGTCCGAATTGGAAAGGAGAAGGGACTCAAGTGCCTGCTTGAGAGGCACCTGCTTTTGCAGCCTTATATACATAGAGGGTTCAAACAGTTTGTGGAAAAATAGTTTTTTTTCTTTTATTTGTCTCTTAAAAGAGCTAATATATTGTTAGTTTTATTAAGTTAAACCGAACTTATTGATTCAATATCTTCTGACAAACCCTAATGGGGTTTTGGAGGCAATACCTTTTATGAAAACAGACGGCCTCGTCTTTGCAGCTGGACACTGCAATAGCAACTCACATTGAACCCACAACACCAGAGCATTTTTTCATAGTCAAACACCACGACTAAGAGCTACAGGAAGTTACATATATGACAGTATTCAGTAGTCTTAGTTAAAGGAACACGGTATAGCAAAACGAAGACTAATTAATATTGGAAAAATTTGTCTCTAAACTCTCTTTCCCAGAGTAATTTTAAGCAAATCACTTAAACTTTCTTAGCCTCAGTTTCTTTATCTGTACAATTTGACTAATATTATCTTAGTAGACATGTTTTAGTGACTAAATTAAAGCAAAATAAAAGACTTAATTATTGTGTTAGATGGACGTTGGCAAAGGGACAAAAAGGGGTGGGGGAATCTGGCAGAAACCTGCACACAAAAGAGAGGGCGTCCTGTTTCCCTCGCGCATCTCTGCAGCACACAGAAGATGGGAAGGGCAGATAGGACATGCTTCCTTCTCCATGGAAGAGACAGGAGCTAGTGAAAAAACAAGGTGTTCAGATTGGGAGAAAGTACACTCTATATGTATTGCTCCATGACAGCTGATGAAAGCTTCCCTGGGTTTAAGGAGTGGGGTGATTTGGAAAGTAGGATCATTTTCGTTGCTTTTGATTTTGTTGTTGGGTGCCATCAAGTAGATTCCCACTCCCTGTATATCATAAGTTATCTTTGAAATTTCTTCCCATTTTGACGCTTCTTTCTTCTTCATTTATTCCAGTTTCTCAACTTATTTTCTCAGTATAAGAATCAAATACATATGGTGAAAGGTCGAAACCCTGATGCACTCATTTCCTGACTTGAACCCATGGCGTGTCCCCTTGCTCTGTTTTAACAGCTTGGTCCATGTTTAGGCTCTGCATGGGTGCTCCAGAATTTCCACTGTTCCCAATATTGTCCTTAGTTTGTTAAGATCCATATAGCTTAATTTTTTAATTAAATAATCATTTTATTAGGGACTCATACAACTCATCACAATCCATACATACTTTTGTGTCCAGCATGCTAGTACATATGTTGACTTCATCATTCTCACAACACCTGCTTTCCACTTGAGCCCTTGGTATCAGCTCCTCATTT
>NW_022104341.1:41611964-41613164 GCF_000313985.2 Echinops telfairi
AGAAGGCATTTCAATATTTAAAGAATTGTGAGATGAAAAGAATACTTTCAAGATTTGAAAGAGATAAGAATACTTTCAATAAAATATGGAGAAAATTCTAAAAATGTCAGACATGGGGTTAACATAAGAACCAGCTTTTAATTGATTAGATTACATTTATCTAGTGATGAATGTAAGATTTTAGCTATCATATATCTAGAGGTAGGTGGATGGTGAATACACTACAGTTATCTTCACTTCTTTAAAGGTCCTTAATTATATATTTCTCAGTTTTTATTCTTGTTCTTAATATAAAGGAGCCATGGTAGTCCAGTGTTTAATTACTTGATTCAACGCTAAAGGTTAATTGTTCAAACAAAACAGCCTCTTCACGGGAGAAAGCTGTGGCAGTCTGCTTTCATAAAGACGTATAGCCTGCAAAATGCCTTACTGCTGTTCTACCTCTTCTGTGAGGTAGCTAAGACTCAGAACTTGACTCATGGCTAGAGATATTGGACTTATTGTGAGTTCTTCCAATTTACATTTCAAAGATAACAAAAATTAGATTGTCCCAATACTTGAACGTCACCAAAATCTTCTAAATCTTTAGTATTCTTTCCAACACTCAAGAGTCTAATATTTGAAATCACTTCTCTCATTCTATTTTAATTGACTTATTTTATTCTTGCTAGTTTATTAGTGCATTGATCAAGTACCCTTTGCTATATATATGGATTTGTGAGAATCAGCATTACAGTGTAATTTCAATACTCACATTACAGTGTGATTTCAATACTCACAGGGAATATTGAAGAAGAAAATGATATTTTGGCAGTTTCTCCCCCTTTGATGGTGTCTTTTTGAGTATACATGAATAAATTATATGTACGGCAATTGATTTAAATATTGTGGTAGTTACATAATCTGTTGTCTTAAGAGTGAAGGGGGTGGAGTGTAGCCTAAAATCATCGCTGCTTGGTGACCTCATTTGGAGCCAGTAAGGAGGTAAATAGCTCATTAAAGACAAGGACATGCACACACACTTCCTGCGAGATTTTCCTGTAGAGAGGATACATGGAGCTACCCTGGAGCCCTGGAGTTGAAAGAGCCATGTGGAGATCCCTGTCAGCATGATATGCTTCCACCACCACTAGATCTACAAGACTTTCCACCCACTGGCCCGCAATCTTCCTGTATCCAGCATCATTGCATGTGCTATGT
>NW_022104341.1:41613688-41631850 GCF_000313985.2 Echinops telfairi
TCTTGTAAGTTGATAAAGATTTAATGAATATTTATGTTAATAAATTTAATTTCATAGCAAAAAGAATAAATGTTAAAAGGGAATAGGTGGAATTAAATTTAAAAGGGGCATTAGGAAGTAAATAAGAAATCAAGGAATAATTATTGTAAAGAATAGTATTTACATAGTTTTTTATAGTGGAATAAGTATTTCATAAACATGATGTAGTAATTGGTAATCCAGAAAACTAAACTATAGCAGATTTTACTTATGAATTCAAATTCTAAAACATTTTTACAACACACTTTTACATATTAGATCCACGCTATAATGTATATTGACAATAAAGACAGGTAAAATCTCTAACTGATGATTAACATAATGTTGCATCAAATTGGTTAGTTTGAGGCCAATGCAATAGATAAATTAGTAAAATAAGAAAAGGTGATGAGAGATCCATAGTATAGTAAAAGTTGAAATGCCATTAATGCAGGATCAGAATCAAAGACTGACTACGCCTCTGCCAACCCAAGTTTGGAGCAAGTAATGCAATATCCATAGGACAAGTTTTGTGAGAGAAACGCTTGGTTTAGTTGCTTTCCAGACTATAACTGATGGTCACAGTTGGCTGCTGTCATTCAACTTTTCACACAACTTTCACACTTCACATATAACAAAGGAGACTTTGTCTACCTCTATGCCAAACTCACAATTGCCAGCATATTCAAGGTCATTGCTGTGACTACTGTGATAAAATATGTTGTGACTACTGGATGACCCTTAATGGCCCTCTACTTCACCAAATAGTTTGTCCTCCTCTAGATAATGATCCTTCCTGGATTTGCAGTTCTCTATTAGATTTAATAGATTTATGTGTCCAAATGAAGTGAGTTGAGGCTTACCTTCATGAAAGGATCACTGAAGATATGGGTACTTTAGTAAAGTTGGTGAAGAAATCAGATGGGGCCTGACTATCAGAAAGAATAGCATCTGAGATCCTAAAAGGCTTTCTTAAAACAAACACCCATCTAAGTAAGGTGTCAGCTAAGTCTACCTGAAAGAAGCACACTAGCCTGCCTGATCCGAGGACTGCTAATAATAAAATTCAAGATCAAAGGTAACAGAGCCTAAATTCTGAGCAATAGGTGTTCAAAAGGCTGTAGATAATAGTGAAAGCCCAAAATTCATTTGGAGAGTCCCCTTAAGGATTAACCCTGCACTGACTTCTCTTGGACCATTGTTTAAGGATGTAGACCTCTTTGCCCTCAAACAAAGGACAACAATAAATGAATTAATGCAGATAGAGTTAGATTAAATTAAACATCTTATCATTTGTTTTCTCTTTTGACATTTTAAATTTGTTCTAGTGTTCTTTATCATTTTGTGCTTCCTTTTAGATTATATTTTTTGTGTTCTATTTTTTTATTGATGTTGGGGAAGGGGGTTTGTATATGTTTCTTTATATAAAATCCAGGAAAGGCAAATCTGTATAGACAGTAACTAGATAAATAGTTTCTTAGAATAATGGCAGAAGAGATTTGGGGAAAATGGGTAGATAATAGCCATGACTACTAAAATGAAGCAAATATTCTAAAATTGAATATGGTGATAATTTCACAACCCCTTTTAATATATTAAATCATTGAATTATATGTCGATTAATTTTTAAAGAAATACATAAAGTAAAACAACCAATGTCAAATACCGATACTAGAGTTGAACCAAGACATAAGGGTGATTGTAGAAGAGCATGGTGAACTTGTGTAGTCACTAAACAGAGCAAGTGAAGAGTGCTGAAGGACAAATGTGTTGTTGTTATTGCTAAATATATATTCACCACTAGATAAATGAATGCAGTGATTATTATTAACAATTTAATAAGTATCAATTTAGAAAGAGCATGTCCATTGTCTCTGAATTTACCATTGCTTATGTGCAACAAACTTTTTTATTAAAAATAGAATTTTATTCAGTAAAAGAGAACCAACAAAGTGGCAGATATAGCAATAAATAAATGAAGATAACTAATGTTTTTCCAAGGAAATGAAACTACTGTCTTCTGATTAAAAAAAAGAAAAAGGAATTGAGTAGGACAAAGTTCTGATGTGATCCATACTGTTTCATTGGTTGGTTTTTGGACAGATCACCTGGCCTCTCCTTCTATTCTCTCAGTGTCTGTGGAAGCTCTTGTGAAAGTTATCCACCATTGAATAGCCTTAGAGTATTGAGAACAGTTTTATCATAGCTTCTAGCCTTATAGCAGCATGGAAGCTAACACAATACAACAAATTAAGAGACTGGTGGTGGCATAGATGAGAAATTTTACACAATTAAAAAAAATGACAATGATTTCCTAAAACAGATTTCAAATTGTTGAGGTCTGCTTAAATCAACTAATAAGGAAGGATTATTTTTATAGCAGGCATTTAATGTCTATAAAACAGAGAGTAAGGGATCATTGGAAACAAAATTTTCATGACATTTGTCAATACATAAATAAAGACTTTAGGAAGAATCCTTACAAAGTGATTCACTAAAAAAAAAATTTCAAGATAGCTGGCCTTAATTTTGAATATAATTCAGAAATAAACAGAAAAATTTAAATGCCTATTAATGGTATATAAGATTTATTATGAAAAGTAGTGACTAAATACTGTAGGGGCAAGTCTGACCCTTTCTAGCTACACAAATGAAAGGAAGAATCAAACTCCAAAGCAGCCCAGGACCATTTGTTATAAAACAGAAGTCAGATATGGCTTCGCCCTTTGTTCTTCTTTATCCCGTTCTGATAGCAGCCATTCTTCCTGTGTTAGGCAGAGTTGAATAAAGACACAAATCCACACACACTCATATATGTATAAGATAACATATCAATAAGTAATTCTATATCTGACACAAGTCCGTAAGTCTGACAATAGTCCATAAACCCGACAATAGTCCATAAGCCCTCTTTAGACTCATGCAGTCACATGAAATAATGTAGAATAGATGGGTATCACAGGCTGTGGGGTGCAAAATTGTGTGGATCCAATGGCACTGGTGACATCACAGGGCTCTGATAGCAATCAGGTTCAGAAAGGAAGGTGAAGGTCAAGAGAGAGGGGGAGGTTCCCAGGCCCTCCTTATGAGATGGTCACACCCACAAGGAGGCACCATCAGGCTGTGGCCTGATTGACAGATTGAATAACATCCCTACACTTTTATATAACTTCAAGTTGACATGAAATTATGTGGTAGCAAGTGTGCCTACCACACCTGCTATGGCACACTACTTTTTTTGATGGATTTGATCATTTGATGGCTCAGAATTCTCAATTATAGAGTTTATTAGGGAAGGTAAGAAGTTAAGTTACAAAGTATATCCATATCTCTAACTCTCACCAAATTGTTGGGTGAGATGAGACAAATGGATGTGTGAAACATTAATGGAGGGGTTTGATTGGTTTTAGCTGCCATGCTGCTGAGTTTAACAAAGGCACTTCAGAATCAGGAGCTGAGCCACCAGTGGAGCACATTTGAACCCTACCTGAAGTGGCAGAGGCCCTAACTAGCCAAGGCCAGAGACTGAGGCAAGGAGAAAATGAGATAGAACACAGGAGCAGCACTGAGACCATGAGGCAGTGCAGTGGACAGGCTATCTTGTCAACAGAGGTAGAGGTCAAGGGATCACATGGCTGTGGCTGGGAAGAGATGTATGCAGACAAATTCTCTATGCTCATATTTAAGGAGTCTGGGAAGCAGATTCTGGTGGAGGAAGATCTTCATGCTTGTGAGTTGGAGACGTATCCCAGTCACATTCTTCTACACAAAAATTATCCCCTACAATGTCGCCCGGTAATAATGCCAATTTTAAGATGCTTCTTGCAAGCACATGGTTGCTATGATTTGCTTGAAAGTTAACTGCTTGGAGGTTATCTGTCTGTAGGTTGTCTGCCATGGAGTGCAATCAGACCACTTCTCCCTATGTACGACCCACTTCCTTCTGATAAGGATCACAGATTGTTCCTCTGGAGAAGAGCTCGGGAACACTTAATGTCAAGCCAGCTCAAAGAAGACCAAAGTTTAGCCACTACCTACAACCCACCCATCTTGTTACAGATGTACCATCCTGTTACATGCATGCCCCTAGCTTTTCCCCTTCCTGTTATGTGTATGTAACACATACCCTTCGTGTTGTGTTATGTATGTGTATGATGTGGCTTGTTTACCTGAGATTATATCAGTTTATCAGAGAATACATCAGCTCGCTCTCTCTTGATCCTGCCATTGGAGAGATGAGTCCTTGCATGCTTTGTCAGATGTCTGTTTAGTTTCCCTTCAATTACACAGCTGTCCCTTAGGACCCATTCAGTTGTGGAGGCTGGTGCCCCACACATGGCTGAGGGGCTGAGGAACAGACAGAGAGACTTGATTGCTGGCTGAAGAGAGGCGTTGCTGTGGAATGATGACTGTATCCTTAATGTGTTCTGATCCTGATTTGTGATAACCTCTTAATTTTTCTAATAAACCCATAATTATGAATGTTATTTGTGTGTTCTGTATGCACTTTGAAATGATCATTGGACTCAGAGGTAAAGTAGAGTGTCTTGGGTGGAGCAACTTGTGCCAAAATAGGGTAAAGAAGGATGGAGCGTGGAGGCATGTTTGACCTTTGCCTATAGCCATTGACCTTGAGCTTGTGTGGAGATGAATTCTCTTCCCTATGGTGTAGCCAGAGGAGGTTAGTTGTGGCTGCCACATTGTTTTTTTTTGCAGAGATAATTCTTTTGTCCATAACACATCTTCTCAGCCATGGTGGCAGACATGTCTTCTGGCCTGTCATTCATGTGAACTACTGGCCTCTGTCATGTTCCGTGGGCTGCCACTCTGCCTCAGGGTCTCTGTGCTGCAATTCAAGCCTGCATCATGGTCTCAGTGCAGCTCCTCTACTGTGCTTCTTAGGGGCTCTGGTGCTTCTACTGTCCTTGCCACATCAGACCGGGACCTGGCATACACTCTACTGGTGGTTCCTCTCTCTTGAAGGTCACATAATTCACCTTCTCTGCTTCTAACATGGCTCTCCTTCATTATGAAAAATGGTAAAACTGAAAAATTCCTTATATTAGCCTTTCAGACACACAACATGCATGATCTTACCAAGTAATGTGGTGGGCGTTACAAAGAAATCGATGGGAGATCCATACCAAATAAGTCCACATTACTACAAACAGCATCTTCTCAGTGCTGAAAAGAAAGAATGCTACTCTGAGGACTAAGGTGCACCTGACCTTAGCCATGGTACTGTCAATCATCTCACGTATGTGTGTCAGTTGGATGTTTAATCTAGAAGACTGAAGAAGAATCCATGCATTTGAATTGTGGGGCAGGCAAAGAAAGCACCGTGGACTGCCAAAACAAATGAACAAATCTGTCTTGGAAGAAGTCAATCCTGAAATCTCCCTCGAAGAAAAGCCGAGACTTTGAATCTTGAACGTGTTATAAGGAGAAATCAGTCCTTGGAAAAGAACATCATGCATGGTAAAGCAGAGGGGAGCAAAAAGGGAGAAGTTCCTTGACAAGATGGATTGACAGGGCCTGCAACAGTAACCCCAAACAATTGGGAGCAGGGCCCAGTGGTGTTTTTCTTCTGTGAACCTAAGGTCGCTATGAGTGAGAACGGCCTCAGTAGCCGCTAACAACAACATGCAAGCAGCATCACTTATTTCATCACACGTAGTAATTTTCTCTCAAAAAGACAACCTAAAATGCAATTGTTATCATGTTCAAAGTTTAATTTACTAGATATCAAAATGTTTTCAAAAAGCTTTATTGTGCATGATTTTCAAATTTATTTGGTGTGTGTGACCAGATTTGGCATTTTTATGAGGTGCATTTTATTTTGAGGTACAGAATTCAAATTGATGACATTATGCTATAGGAAATAATACTTCACCCTACCTTTTCATTTGCCATCATCAAGAATTTCTATTACCAAGGGCTGTCACTTAGATCTGGGCATGACTACGCTCTGCTTTTCCATCTTCTTTCAGTTCCAGTAGCTCAGATTTCTTTTCTAGTATTCAATCAATAAGTACATGGAATATTAGCCACACTGTATACAATTCCAAACCTTATCTACAATTGTTCTATGTTCATTAAAATTTGAGTACTTTCTGTATTATACACGTATTGTAGACTGCAGCTATTTGTGGAGTGAAGCAGCTAAACCTTTATTCTCTACAAAACAAATGTGCTGTGACATTCATAATACTGGTTAAATCATACTTATAGAAAAGGTGTAATATCTCTAAAATTTCCACTTAAATGACCCAGTTACACTGTTGTTTTTCTTGATATTGATATTTACATTGTACCTTAAAAATTAAGTTAGAGAGAGAATATTTTTTTATAAAAGCAACGAGTAAAATATTACAATATTTGTCCTCTTTTTAAAAGTATGTCTCTGTGGTTTACCAATGCCAATATTTTAGACTTCTTTCTTTCTCAAATAATATATTTTCTTATGGATATCAATGGTTAATTAGACTTTTAAAATATTCATTGGTATGTGGCATTCAATATTTAATTCCAAACCACACTCACTGCCGTAGAGTCAATGTTGACGTCATCAAGTCCTGTGGTTTTCCAAGAGAGTAACTGTCTACAGGACTACAATGCTCCATCTTCTCTCTCAGAGCTGCTGGCGGTTTCGAACTGCCAATCATGTGGATCACGAGCCAACCCATAACCACTATACCACCAGGGTTCCTCTATAGCTAATTGCTATATACTTAATTATTCTAGTTGTCAAACATTCATATAGTTACACAGGTGTATATGTTCAGTATCCAATTCCCATTATAGGGTTCACCTGATCATTTGGTCACTAAATAGTTGTAAAAGTGTACTTTTAAGGTTGTGATTGATTTTTAATTGTATCTTCCTAAAATATTTCTGGACTAGAATGATTAAAGCCACACCCAAGGAAGTAGGTCTTTCTTTACTCTCCTTTTGCCAAGGTGTTGCTTGGGAGTGAGAGTAGTTGTCAATGGCAAGATTCTCCTAGGTCAAATGCATTGCTCTAAACCAGCTTATGCTGAATAGCTCTTTACACAGATACCTATTTTAGCTAGTTCTCTTGGCATTCATAAAATAATATGGCATTAAACTGACAGAGAATGTTATAATCACCTGTATTTTTCTAAATGTAAATTATAGACTCTGGTTATTTCACAAATAGTACAACCTTACCTTCTCTGTTCTTTTAGTTTTTTGTTTTTATTTGTATTCCTTTTTCCTCAAAAGATGGGTTCTGATAATCAACGCTCTTGGAATTTAACCAAAATCCTAGGTAGTTTGTCAACTTCTCTTATGGCATCATATTTATCCTAAAATAATGTATATTCATTAGAGATTTTACATAATTTTGAGTACATTGTTTTGGAATTTTAAGAATGGTTTTAAGTGAACTTCTCCATGTGGCATAGTGGTTACAGGATGGACTACTAACTGCAAGGTTAGCAGTTGGAAACTACCAGTCACTCCATGGGAGAAAGATGAGGTTTTCTACTCCCATAAAAAGTTACAGTCTGTATTAGTCTGGGTACATTAGAGAAATAAATCCATAGAAACTCATATGTGTAAGAGAGAGTTTTATATAAAAGTAAGCGCATATCAAGAAAACATCCCAACCCAGTGCTGCCCAAGCCCACAAGTCCAACATTAGCCCGTATGTCCACCACCAATCCACAAAGTCCTCCTCCATCTCACAAAACACATGCAGTCATACTGACTGCAGGTGGAAAGCTGAGTCAGTGAATGTGTAAGCCTCTCAGCGCTGGCAGGGTCTCCACACGGCTGCTCCAGCACCCAGGGCTGCATCAGGGTAGGTCCATACGGCTTCTCCTTAGGGATGTCTTGTGGGACGTGAGCCTTGCTGGCTGAAGCAAGGAACTGGCTAAGGCAGCTTCACCCTGGTCCGACCATCAGAAACAAGAGACCGAAGAACTAGAAAGGCGAGGCTCACAGAGCCATTTATCTCTTCACCCTTCAATTAACCCCACATGTGTCTATCGGCCAGGTTGGCACAATAAACTTTAACAACTCACAGTCTTAGAAAGGTACAGGGGCAGTTCTACCCTGCCCTATAGAGGTCATTGTGAGTCAGAATCAACTTGATGACAGTGAACAATGTTAAAATTGGGTCATGATTTTTTAGAAAATGATCTTTGCTAAGCTTTACCAAATCATTATATCTGACCTCTGGCTTCACTATTACCACACGATAGATGTCAAACATGGCTGCAACCTCAATCTTCCCTTATCCTATTCTGATATCAAACAGTCCTTTCACTACACTCTACTTCTAGGCAGCGTTGAATAACTTATTTTGATGGCCACACAGAACTTACAGACAATAGTTATGTTTAAGATAGGGGCAGGGAATGCTTCTTAGTGAAAACAGTAAGTCATCACAAGTTCAGATAAAAAATATTAAGGATGTTGTGGTAACTACATAATCTGTTGTTAATTTGAGAGGATTAAGAGCGAAGGGGTGGAGTCAAGCCAGTCAAGCAGGTCATAGCCAATGAGGCCTCTGTGTGGACATGACCTTCTCCTGAGGATTCTGGGAACTTCTGTATTCCTCCTCAGAGGCAGGAAACATTCTCCATCTCTGCTCACTCCCTGGGAGATGTTGCAGCTGACTCTCTCTGAGATATCAGAGAAGACACATAGAGACAGGCTGATGGCAGTCAGAGACTTAGAGTTGAAGGAGCCATGTGGAGACCCCTGCCAGTGCTGAGATGCCTCTACTGCCACTGGATCCACAAGCTTTTCTCCCATTGAACTCTGATCTTCCTGCCTTCAGCATCATTGCATGTGTTTCATGAGTCTGAAGAGGACTTTATAAATCGTTAGACATATGGCCTAATATAAGACTCATGGGCTTGATCTGGACTGGGCTGGGATGTTTTCTTAATGTACAATTACTCTTTATATAAAGCTCTTTCTTATACACATATGAGTGTCTATGAAATTGTTTCTCTAACCCACCTGGATCAATACAATCTATTACTTGAAATTCTTCTATATAGATTATTTGTGCATGCTCTTTTATCTATTTACTCATTCAACAATTCATTTACAAGATTTTGTGCTCATAGGTGTTAATTCTTTTTCCTTTGATTTATAATATGCAATGCTATTCTCAATTGATTTTTATGCAAATAATTAAAGATTTGGGTTTTGTTCATTCTTTTACAGTGGTTTCCCTCAACTTTTATTTGTTCCCATTTTTATTTCTTTTTCTTATTTATCATATAAATATTCTAGTTTTGTCTTGAATTAGGATCCCTCAGGGATTGTGATTAAAAGTTGGGCTACTAATTGTAAGGTCAGTAGTTCTAAACCACCTGCCACTCTGGAGAAAAATGAGGTTTTCTGCTCTGATTATGGTTTACCATCTTGGAAATGCACACAAGCCGTTCTACCCTGCCCTATAAGGTCACTACGAGCTGCAATCAACCTAACAGCTGGGAGTTTGGTTTTGGTTCTCTTGAATTACACTCATAGTAACCAGTTCTTTTAGGAGTGCTACTTCTTTTATTGGAGAATAATGTCATTTACAAATCAGATCTGAGCACTCGATTTGTTCAGTGCTGCTGAAATGTCACTGTTTCTATGCCCTGTTAGAGCTAGGTAGAATATGAGGAAGCTTCAAAAAGTTCCATTATCTTTTTATTCTATTTTTCCACAAAGATACCTCATATATACTAAAGCTAATCCATGCGCATATTTTATGTTAATTGATCTACATACTTGTGTATATTAAAATAATCATGAATTCATATTATTCCTAATTCTAATCCAGTAACATAGGTCTCATTTTAGCTTTCATCAACCCTTGATGATTTGGAACTATTTTTTTTTACTGTAAGAGCTTTGACTTATAATAATCTATAATTTATTGTTTTTATTATTTATTTATTTAACCCTACTATACATATGAAATGGCTGAAGAATCTCTAACTGGTACTTCTGTGAGAAACACATTCACCAACTAGAGTACAGTACTTATGTACACTGTCTTTTGACTGCAGGATGGGGGTGGTAGATTAGGCAAAACACATTCTCTTTCTATTTTTTTTCCTGCTCTACTATTTTCTGTGAGATATCTAATTCCAGCTTCAGTTCAGTTGACACTGACTAATGGCAACCCTGCATATGTCGCGGTGCAGCTGCGGCCCATAGAGTCATCAAAGGCTGTGACCTTCAAGAAGCAGATCACCAGATCTCTCTTCCAAAGTTCTTGTCTGGGTTCATTTGAATCCCAATATTTCATTCAAGAAAGCACTTTTGTTACATTTTGCATTCTATCCTGAGATCTTCTAACATCCAAGTCATTTTTTTAAAAATCTGTAAACAAAAGCTCACTTTGTGTGATATACAGTGGGGTACCCCCCCAAAAAAAACCAATGCACATTTGTTTTCATGATGTGAGGGGAATAGTGCACTTGGAGTTTGTTCCACCAAGTCAGACTATTAATCCGGTTTTCTATTTAGAGGCTCTGAAAAGATTGTGCAACAGTGAGTGACAAAAAAGACCTGGTTTGTGGCAGACTGGGGACTGGTTTTGCAACCATGGAGCAGGACAATGTACCTGCTCATGCAGGAATCTCAGTGCACCAGTGTTTGGGAGAAAACAGCATGCCTCTCTTGCCCCATGCCCTTTACTGACCTGATCTCACTCTGTGAGACTTGTTTTTGCTTCCATGATTGAAGAGGGCCATCAAAGGACAGCAATTTGATGATGTAGAAGATGTGAAGAAAAAAAAAACAAGGGAGGTACTGTCATTCATCCAAATAGTTGAGTTTGTAAAATGTTTCCAAGGATGGAATCTCAGATTTGACAAATGCATTAAGTGTAATGGAGAGTACTTTGGAGGTGATAAAGTAGTTTTTAAAAAAACTTTACATAGCTTTGAAAAAATTTCTGGTTTTGGGCGAGTACCACCTTGTATATAGTTCTATGGATTTTGATAACTGAAGAATTATCTACCACACAGCTATTGAAAGTAATTCCACCACATTAAAAGTTCCGCTGTGCATCCCGTTATAGTTAGCCCCTCCCCGTGCACCTAAGCCTTGGAAATCACGCACCTTTTCTGCTTTTTTGCCGTTTTGTCTTTTCCATGCTACTGTTGCTAACTTCCAGACAGTTGGCGTTAATCCTTTGTACAAGAGAATAAAATAGTGCCTGCTCCAGCATAATTTCCAGAATTATGGGTGTGCTACGGTGGCCACTATGAGTGCTTGTCAACCTTGGAGAGTAGTTCTGGGGATGATTTAGTTAAGTACTTTGGATGTTAACCAAAAGATTGGTGATTTGAACCCACCAGCCAACCTGCTTGTAAGAGAAAGATATGACAGTCTGCTGCCATAAAGATTTATAGCCCTAAAATCCTGATGGCCCATTCCATTGTGTCCTGTAGGGTTTCTATGAGTCAGAAGCAACTTAATGGCAGATTTGGTGATTATGAAAATGCTATTCTTAGACCAATAGTATAAGCATAACCTGGAAGCTTATTAGTACAGCATATTCTTAGTCCTGCAATGTGTGACTTTTCCCCCAAAAATCAATAAAGGGAATTTCACTTACTGAACCAGCCATTGAATTACACTCCTAAATTTTATAACCAGGCGGTCTCATGCATGCCTCAGGGCCTGGTATGCAATGAGCTTCAAGAAGTTTCTACTTGTGTTTTCATTGCAAAGAAACTGCAATGTATCTTTTTATGCTACTGAGCCCTGGTGGCATAATGGGTTGCATGTTGGATTACTAACCACAAGGTCAGCAGTTGAAAACTACCAGTTGAGGCTTTCTATTCCATTAAAGCGTTATGGTCTTGATGCCCACAGAGACAGTTCTGCTCTCTCACTAGGAATCAGAATAGACTCAATGGTGCTGACTTTATCTATGTTAGTATTTATGTTATCCGTTTGCCTACGTATCAATCTATGGAGTTACTATGTATTTGTTAAAATTGTACTTATTTATTTAATTTTCCCTCTTTCCCTTTTACATATCTCACCCTAGTTTTGATGAAGATCAAAGACTACTTTTGGTGTGAAAAACCATTTTTTCTTTCTTTTTTTAAATGGTGGTCTCAAATAGTGTTTAATCTCTATGGAATTGAACTTTGCTCAGAAGAATATCTTTCAAATTCATGAACTGTTTGACAGTTTCATGATTATTATTTAGGGATGCATAATATTCCACTTTACGTATGTACCAACCAAAGTTTATTTATCCAGTTTTCCATTGGTGGGCATTTTGATCATACCCATCTTCTTGCTGTTGCTTAGCGTCCAAAATTTTTTTCATATTTTGCTACTTATATTTTATGGTGTACTCAAGTAGAGACACTACTAGTTCATATAGTTATTTCTATTCCCATTTGCTTTAGGAAGTGACATAACACTTTCCACAATGGTTGTATGCTTTTATTTTCCAACCAGTACTTTGTGAGTGACCCAACCTCTCCATATCCTCATTAGCAGTTGTTATTTCCCGTGCCTTTGAGTTTTGCTTTTGGTCCCTGTGTATGGTAGCATCTCATCAGTGTTTGATTTTGAATCTCCAGAATGGCCAGGGGTCACCAAAAGTTCTTCCTATGATTGTTGGCTTTCCAGATGACTTATTTGGGGAATTGTCTATTCGTGTTTGTTGTCCTTTTAAAGAGTGGATTATTCATGTTTTCCATGTTGAGGTATTGCCATTTTCTATAGGTTTGTGACACTAGTCCTTGATCTGAGATAGTATACCTAGATTTCCCAGTCTCTGGATTCTTTCACTTTCTTTATGAAGTCTTTCAGTGCATTTATGTTTTTTATTATTTTTCCATTGATGATCCTTATAGATCTAGGTCTTACATGTTTAATCCATCTTGAGTTCATTTCATATATGGAGTGAGACATGGGTCCTGCTTCTTTCTTTCTTCCTCAAATGGAGGCTCCATTTCATCAGTATTATTGTTAAAGAGCTTATCTCTTCCCCATTTGATGTGTTTCAGGCCTTTATCAAAAATAAGTTGTCTGTAGGTATGGTTTTATTTTGATGGTTATCTATTGTATCCCATTGGCTTTCACATGTATTTTTATACCAGTACCAGGCTGATTTGATTACCATGGCTATGCAATGGATTTTAAAGTCAGGATGTGAGGGGCCTCTACTTTGTTCTTCTTTATAAATCATGCTTTCCTTACCTTAGGTAGCCCTATAATATAGTAGTTACCCATTTAGCTGTGATCAGCAGTTCAAAACCACCAGCCGCTCTGCAGGATAAATATGAGTTTTCTACTCTCCTAAAGAGTCACAGTCTTGGAAAGCCACAAGGGAAATTCTACGTGTCTCATTTGGTCACTATGAATCTTCGTGAACTTGATGGCAGTGAGTTTTTGGGGTGTTCATAGCTTTGCTTTATTTCCTTTCTGTATAAAGTGGGCGGTTAGCTTTTTGTTTTTTATTATCTTCAATATTATGCTGGAATCTGAAATAGAATTGTACTATTTTTAGAGATTGATTTAGATAAGATAGACATTTTCACAACATTAAATCCCTCTAGCCCTGGAAACATACTATTGTTATATAAGGTCATTTTCAGTTTATTATAATCATGTTTTGCAGTTTTCCTTGAACAAATTTCATATTTTCTGTTAAGTTTGTTTCCAAGTATTTCATCTTTTGAGTGGGTATTTCAAATAGTATTTTTTCCCTTTTTTGAATTCTTTCCCTTAGTATATAGTAATAATATTGATTTTTGTATATTGATCTTGTTTTCAACATGTTTCACATTGCCATGTTTTTCAATTAGTTTCTGCAGTTCTCTTGTCAAATCCTTGGGTTTTTCTACATATAGAATCATATTATTTGCCAACAAAGATATTTTTTATTTTTCTTTGCAAGTCTGGATGTCTTTAATTTGTTTTTGTTGCCTATTAGCTCTGGCTAAGACTACTAGAACTTTATCAAATGAAAGAAGTGATAGGGGCCACCCTTGTGTGGTTCCCATTTGTAGGACTAATGCTTTCAGTTTCTCTCCATTAAGTGATATGCTATTTGTTGATTTTGCATATATGGCCTTAATTATGAAGAGAAATTCCTTTTCTGCTTGTATTTAATGAGTGTTTTTTCATAAAAAATGGATGTTTGATTTTGTAAAATGCGTATTTTGTTTTGATTGATATAATCATATATTTCTCTTTTTTGCATCATTTGCTGTGATGGGTTACACTGATTGGTTTTCTAATGTTGAATCGTCTTTGTTTGCCTGGCATAAATCCTACTTTATGATATATTAATATTTTTATGTTTTGTTGAATTCTACTGACCAGGATCTTACATTGTTTTGCATGTATTCTCATAAGGTATGTGTCTCTGATGGTCTAGTCTAGTAATATCTTGGTCTGGTTTCAGTATCAAGGTGATACTTCCTTCATAAAATGAATTCAGAAGGTTGCTGTCCTTTTCTACATTCTAGAAATTTTTGTGAAAATAATGATTTCAATTCTCTGAATGCTTGGTAGGATTCCCTGTGAAGATAAATATGCAGGTATATCCCCCCACCCCCACCCCCAAAAATGGAATTGTGCTGGGGGTAGCTTTTGTAGTATGCATTTTTCACACTAGGTGAGCATCCAAAAAATCACTCTGAGTTAGTACACTCAGTAGAATCACCTGGGAAGGTTCTCTCTGGTCACAGTGAATTTTACATAAAAGAAGTTTTGCTTGAACCTCATTTTTTGTGACGTCCAATTTAAGAGAACAGTGGGAGGCTGTTCTGTTTCCTGCTTTGGAAAAGTGCCACAGAAACTGTTGTGATGTTGAACACAGCTTACAAGGACAGCACTATGGGAAAAAAATGTGTATGAGTGGTTTTGTCATTTTAACAAAGGTGAAATGTCAATTGAATACAAACCTTATTCTGAATGTTCATCAACTTTCAGAACAGACATAAGTGTTGAACCGTAGTGCATTCAGAATTCTTTCCACCAGGTCAGATTGTTAATCGAGTTTTCTATTTAGAGGTTCTGACAAGATCGTGTAACCGTGTGACAAAAAAGGCCCTGATTCGTGCCAGACAGGGGGCTGGTTTTGCCACCAGGACAATGTTCCTGCTCACGCAGCCATCTCAGTGTGCCACGTTATGCCCCTCCATGCTACTTCTTTTTGTTTCCATGAATGAAGAGGAGCATGAAAGGACAGCAATTTGATGATATAGAAGAGGTGAAGAAAAAAAACGAGGGAAGTACTGTTAGCCATCCAAACAGATGAGTCTGAAAAATGTTTCCAAGAATGGAAACACAAATTTGACAAATGTATTAAGTTTAATGAAAAGTACTTTGAAGGAGATAAGGCTGGTTGGTTAAAAATAAATAAATCAAATAAATAGCTTTGAAAAAAATTCCATTTGGGGGGTACCCCTACGTGTGTGTGTGTGTGTGTGTGTGTGTGTGTGTATTACAGTAATGTTATGAGTTGAATTGTGACACTGAAAAAGATAAGTTGAAAACCTAACCTCTGGTGCCTATGGATATGGTACCTATGGTACCTTATTTAGATATAGGATCTGACAATACCAGCAGTCAACAAGAATTCATATAGGAGAAAGGTGGGTTCTAATCCTACTTGAATGGTGTACTTAAAAATGAGAGGAAAATGCTTGGAAGCAGAGACCCACAAAGGGATAAAGTTGATATGATTTATACCAAGGAATGTAGAAAAAAACCTTGGGGGACTATCAGAACTGAAAATGACAAGCCAGGGCCTTACCCTGATGCTGGCATCCTGAATTTGGATTTAGGGATCCTGGAACTGTGAGAAAGTTCATTTTTATTCCTACAAACAGTTAATTTGTGGGGCTGTACTCCCACCAGGGATCTTTAACAAGTGTCATAAACATATTGCCATCAAGTCAGTTCTGGTTCTCAGTACTCTTATAGGACAGATTAAAGCTACTCTTGGGAGTTTGTGGGCTAGAAAGTTTTATCTTTTTTTGGTGTGTGTGTGTTTGACCTCTGAACTTTTGATTAGCAGCTCAGTACATAAAACACTCCCCCCCAAGACATCTATTATAACAGTTTAAATGGTTGTTGGTTTTGTTTTTGTTTGGGGGTTTGTTTGTTTTTAAAGTTCAATGACTTTTCTTCATATAATATTTCAGGAATCTAGTTTCTTTCATCTTGGGCCTCAATCCTCTCCTGTGATTTCACAGATCTCTACATCCAGGTGGAAAAAAAGAGAGGGAACTTTCAGTGTAGGAATGAAAACACATTTGGATGAAAATGAGTGAAATAGTCACTTTTGGAAGCAAGAAACATAATCCTTGTCTGAGCAAGACTGCCTCCCAGAAGAAGAAATTCATTTGTGGTATAGAGCTAGTCACCTCTGCCCCTGATGTTTTCATATATGCTCTTCCTTGAGATTTGAATAGTTCCCCTACTTTAATAAACATATGTATTTTTTGTACTAAACCCAACTGTAAGAGCTTTAGGTAGGCTTCCCTCATTATGTCAGTGTCTACTTCTATAAAGATTCCATAATGTATTCTGTACTCCTTCTTCGAACTTTTATATTTGAATTAAATTTAGTAAGAGGACTTTGAAAAACAGTGGGAAAATTCCATTATCATTTACTTCCATTTTATGATGAACTTTTGAAGCTCTCTCATATGTGAGTTATTGTCACCATTTCTAATTCCTCTGTTACATCAAGTCTTTTTAAAAAAATATTTCTACAGTATCCCATTTCCCTTATTCCTGACAAATTTTCTCCCCAAAATTCTAAAGTCACTAAGTCAATTCCAACTCATAGAAATCCTGTGTATATTGTGCTTCTAAGACTTTAAGTCATTATAGGAGCAAACATCATCTTTGTTCCACGGTTGCCTGTTAAACACCACTATTAGCTACTATCTCATAGTACCACCAAGGCTCCTTTGGTAAACAGTACACATTCAATAAATACTTTATTATCAATAAAGACCACATTTATAGGACTATTTATAAAATTTAGTATAATATACTTGTGGGAATATACACTTAGTATAATATACTATAATATAATTATAGTATAATTATAGTGTATAGTATAGTGCAATTATAGTATAATTATAGTATAATATACTATAATATAATTATACTCTTAGTACAATATACTATAATATAATTAGTATAATATACTCTTGGGGCACATAGTTGGCAAAACCCCTCATAACACATACATAATTTGCATAAAATATAGCAATTTCTTGGCTGTAGAAAAGAAAACCACTATGTATCTAAAAAATGTACCATGTAAACTATGTTCAATATTGTCAAATTTGAAATGTCTTCCTCTGATAAATATGAATTGACATCAAAAAAATTGTGAAAAAAATGGAACTAAAATTTCGTGGAATTTTTCCATGAACTTTTTGAAATCCGATCATATGCTATTCAATGCAATTGAATGTATGCTCTGGAAGACACCAAAGTAAATGACATAACATAATTTGCAAAGATAATTCTTTACATCCTTCTTTGGCAAGTAGAGATTCCTGCACTAATTAGCAGCTATCTAAAGTGATACTATTGGTCTCTTACCCAGAGGAAAGAAAAGTGTTAAAAAAACAACAGACATATGCAAACAACTTGTCCAATGTACTAATTTTTCACACAAATATCAATCTCCACAACCCTAAGACCAAAATAATCGTATGGTGACCAATTGCTTTGAAAAGGATCACATTAGAAGGTTCTGGATAGAACGGCAGAAAAATGCGGAGCGGGACTCGAAGTCATAAAAGTGACTATGTTTGCTGGTTACATAGAAACTGGGGAAACTCTTAAGATTATGACACTTAGTCAAGTTTAAGGTGGAAAAAGAGACCCCAAATTCAAATATAATTTATTAAATCTTAAATGCTTATTTAATTATTTATTAAATCTTACACATTTATTAAATCATAAATAAGAAAGACAAATCTTCTGGATGAGGGAAACCTTCAACATGAGGCCATAATAATGTCCTTTATCCAGATGATCTTCTTTGTCTTGTCCTGTTTAAGCTTTGATACATTACGCTCTATAGATCATATTTGAATTTGGGTCTTTTTTTACCCTGAAACAAAATGACATGGCTTAGTTCAACCAGGATACAAAATC
>NW_022104341.1:41632268-41633455 GCF_000313985.2 Echinops telfairi
CAGTAAGGATATAGTCATTCGTACACAGCACATCTCTCCTCAGCCAACAGCCAAGATTCTCACTAGCCTTCCACTTCTGCCTCCATGAACTAGGACGCTTGCCTTTCCCTCTGTCTCACAATCCCACAGTCTAGGCCAGTGGTTCTCAACCTTCCTAATGTCACAGTCCTTTAATACAGTTCCTCATGTTGTGGTGATCAACATCAACATCTGATATGCAGGATGTATTTTTATTGTTACAAATTGAACATAACCACAGTTGAGTATAAAAAGACTGATCAGCTCCAGATTAAGTTCCCATGGTACAGATATTTTTTTCTTGCTGTCGTTGATGATTTTACAGAACATGATTTTACATTTACCCAGTAATTATAATTCATGAAGTGTTGTTTTATCTCCGATACTACTGCTTTCAACACAGTAGCTGCTTTTAACAGAGTAGCTGCTTTCAACACAGCAGCTACTTTCTACACAGTAGCTGCTCTCTACACATGTGTGACTGGTCTGCATAAGTACATTATGGCACCAACCCTGTCTCAAACACCTATATTTGCACCGGGTGTATGTAATGGGGTTGGCTTGATGATGTCAACACGCCGGGTACTCATATCTGGGCGTATCTGCATTTGAGCGGACCCCCCTTCCCCCAGCGATGGATAGAGAAATGATGTCTCAGTTCCTAAAACCATCAGAAATATGTTTTCTGATGGTCTTAGGTGATCCCTGTGAAAAGGTCATTTGACCCCCAACGGGGTCATGACCCACAGGTTGAAAACCACTGGTTTTGGCACTGTTCCTCTGTTCTGTGTCATGCTGTCTGTGCTTTAGCATCTGGTCTCCACCTGGTTCTTTTGCTCTGTCCCATAGTTTCAGTGCCACAATTTGTGGTGCCTTTATTCTGGAGCATACTCTTCCAATGGTCCAAGTATTTCTCCCTATGTCCAAGATGGCTCTCATACTCAGAGAGCTAGCTTAGATGGAAATATGATTTTGTCTTTCAGCTGATCTTACCCCTAAGGAAACAAAAGGTGTTATTTGGTTCATATTGTTTGATGAGGTCAGGACTTTATGTTACTTTAATCCTATGCATTAGCATAGCAGAGGCATTCTTCCAAAATGTGATTATAGTCACAGACATTGAGTCCAGAATTAAAATAGATTACACAAGGAATTCTGGCCAGTAAGGC
>NW_022104341.1:41635150-41636630 GCF_000313985.2 Echinops telfairi
GGGATCCAGCCCCAAAAGAAGTGAAGCTCTCCCTCCCAAGTGTTTACCTTGTGATCAAGTGTATACAACCTCAAGAAACGATCATGATGCGAGAGGTTTCAACTGAAAAAACACACACATACACACAGTAACACCCAGTAAGGTGACATGAAATTTCACTCTCCCATTCTATTTAAGGACTCATGGCACTGTAATCCTGGGATGCATGCTGATCATTTACTTCTGGATGGTTTGTCTTTGTCTTGACTTTTCCTCTATAAGTTTGAATAAGTGTATGTTAATTAACTATATTTGAATGTGAGTCTCTTTTTTTCCTTAGTGGAGACCTGGTGGCACTACCAGGTATTGGATTGCTTGGATTGCTTATTGGCAGTGTCATCAGTACAAATCCCCCAGGCCCTCTCTGGGTGAGGAAGGAGACCGACTGCTCCTGTAAACATTCACAACCTTGGGAATCCTACATCGGATCTCTAGGAGCTGGAGTTCACATGGTGGGCATGGGTTGGGTGGGTTTCCTTTTAGAATTGTCATGTTCAAGACTCTAACTGAACTCACCTTGTGTTAAAATAATCAACCATTTAAGATGAAAAGGCTGGTAATTACCCAAGGACAAAATCCATAGGATGTTTTAAGGGTAAAAGAGACTATGATTTCAAATACAGTGTACACAGACTTATTTATTAAGTCTTAAACAGAACAAAAACAAGACAAAGAGAACAAATCATCTGGATAAGGAAGGTCATCACTATGAGGCATCATGGTGTCCAAGTATTTACAGAGACATGGACAAATTTCAAAACACGGAAAGCAAAGGAACGCTATCAGAAAAATCACTATTTTTAGCAGATCAATTCACCGTGTGGGTCTGTAGAAGCAGGACAGGCACATGGTGACTTGACTGTTAAAAATAGTGACATCAAGATTGGAGGAAGGCCTATTAAGAACCTGAGATATGCAAATGGCACAACCTTGCTTGCTAAAGTGAGGAGGACTGGAAACATTTGCTGATAAAGTTGAAGGATTAGAGTCTTCAGTGTGGATTATGATTTAATATAAAGAATACTGAAATCCTTACAACTCCATAAACAGACAACATCAGGATAAATGGAGAAAAGGTTGAAGTTGTGAAAGATTTTGTTTTGCTGGGATTCACAATCAATGATCAGGGAAGCAGCAAACAAAAGATCAAAGGACACATTGCCTTAGCTAAATCTGCTGCATAAGATCCTAGAGAGCAGTAGTTCTCAAACTTCCTAATGATGCGACCCTTTAATACAGTTGCTCATGTTGTGGTGACCCCCCAACCATAAAATTATTTTCGTTGCAACTTCATAAATGTAATTTTGCTACTGTTATAAATTGGGAGACCCCTGTGAAAGGGTCATTCGACCCGCAGGTTGAGAACCACAGCTTTAGAGTATTGAAGCAGAAAGCAAATGTTTTGAGAATGATGATGGCAGCAAATGTACAAATGTGCTTA
>NW_022104341.1:41636730-41637754 GCF_000313985.2 Echinops telfairi
AAGAAAGAAAGAAAGAAAGAAAGAAAGAAAGAAAGAAAGAAAGAAAGAAAGAAAGAAAGAAAGAAAGAAAGAAAAGCATGATGTTACTTTGAGGACTAAGGTGTGCTTGATCCAAACATTTTAAGTTCCTACAAACAAATGTGAAAGTTGGGCAGTGAATAAGAAGGATTAAAGAAGAACCAATGCATTTGAATTATAATGGTGGAGAACATTACTGAAAGTACCATCGCTGCTAAAAAGACAAATCAATCTATTGGAAGACATTTGGCCAGAATGCTTCTCAGAAGCAAGGATGGTGAGACTTCCCCTTACATACTTTTGACATATTACCAGAAGAGACTAGTCAATGGAGAAGAACATCATGCTTGTAAAGTGGAGGGGTAGCAAAAAGGAGGAGGAAGGGCTTTAACAAGATGGATTGATACTATGGCTGCGATGTTGGGCGCAGGCAGAGGAACAATGGCAAGGATGCAGCGTGGTACAGTGTTGCCTTCTGTTGTGCATCGGGTCACAATTGGTTTGAGCTGGTTCCATGGTACCTAGTAACAATAATATCAGGGATGCTTCAATATAAACTAGTTCCTCAATTTTGATCAAGGGCAAATTCTTCAGGGTAAAAGGCCCCATCCGTGGACTGGCCAGCAGAGTCACAGCAACCTACTTTCAAACATCCCCTGCTTAAGGACAGATATTTTTATTTAGCTAATTAATGGTCAAATTATTAGGAGAGATCAGTTCCTAGACAAAGACTTCTTAATTGGTAAAGTAGTTATGTTGTTAGGTGCCATCAGGTTGGCTCCAACTCAAAGTGATCTGATGTAGAGAATGAAAACACTGGCAGGTCCCGTGCTATTGTGACAATTGTTCTTTAATGTGTGCCTGTTGTTGCAGCCATGGTGTCAAGCCATCCTCTGGAAGGTCTTCCTCTTTTTTGCTGCCCTGCTACTTTACCAAGCATGGTGTCCTCCTCCAGGGACTGGTCTCCTGACAACATGTCCAAAGTATATGACACAAGATCTTGCCA
>NW_022104341.1:41638513-41649913 GCF_000313985.2 Echinops telfairi
TGTTTTAAAATTTCAGCATCTTATCGTGTTGTCTTTCATTGGAATAGATAGAAATATGGATCTCTTATTGTTAGTTGCCCAAATTCTTGGCATAGATGAATGAGTGTTTCTAGTGCATCATCAACTTGTTACAACAGTTCAATTTGTACATTTGGCCAATTTCTGAAGCTTTGTTTATGGCTAATGTTCTTGGTGCAGCTTGGACTTCTTTCTTCAATGCCATTGGTTCTTTTTCACATGCTACCTCTTGAAAAGATTGAACATTTACAATTCCTTTTGGTATAGTAACTCCATGTATTTTTTTAATTTTCTTTTGACGATTCCTGTATTAAATATTTTCCCAAACAAATCTTTCAGTATTGCAATGTAAGCCTTGAAATTAAACTATTTTTCCCATATCTTTTTTCTGAAATTTTTCAAACTTGCAATCCAGATGCATCGATAATTATTGGTCAGTGGAGTGGAAAAAAGAGGAAGAAACAGTAGCTGGAAACTATGGTCTTGGTGATAAAAATTGAGCAGGAGATTGCATGATAGAATTTTGTGAGACTTAAAATTTATTCTTAACAAAAACCTTTTTACAACAAGATAAAAGGTGACTGTACATGTGGCTTTCTCCAGGTGGATTACATAGAAATCGAGTGACTACCTCTGTAGGAAGAGACAAAGGAGAAACAATATCAGCAGCTAAAACCAGGCCATGCCCAACTGCAGAACAATCAATTTCTCTTCTACAAGATCAGGCTGAATGTTAAGAAACTGAAAACAAGTCCACAGGAACCAGAATATGACCTTGACTCCAGCCCGCCTGAATTTGGAGAACATTCCAGAACAGATTTGGTGTGCTAGATACTAATGACAGGAGACCCGAGGAGCTGTTGGATGACATCAAGAACAACAATCTAAAAAAAAATCAAAGGGTCATTAAGAGACAGAAAAGAAAGAATATTTCAAAGGGCAGCTTAATAAGACAAAATACAATATTTTAATTAATTGTACAAAGACGTAGATTTAGAAAACCAAAATGGCAGGACATGCCCAACATATCTTAAACTGAAAGAAGTAATGCTTAGGCATTACTAATAACATCATCGGTAGCACAGTATGTTGTTTTCTAAGATTGCTAAGAGTAGTATAAGCCTAACATTTACATAATCAGACCCATTGAAAAGGAACTAATAAACTCATTTGTAACGTAATGGGATTTGGTAGCATAGGACTAGCCTGACTCCTTCCTAGTTTCTATTATTTCTGCAGTACTTTGAGCACAGAGACTGAATATAGAGATGTGTTGTCAAGAGGCAATCAGACACTCTTCTTATTCATAGGTGAGCTGTCTTAAGGATATTTCACAAAAAGAGTGACAAAATATGAATTCCTAATTGAACATAAACCTCATTTCAAGTCATGCTCTGTTGTGGAGCATATATATACTGTTCTCACATCTCCTCATTCCAAAAACCACATTCCCTGCTTTAAAGAAAAATAACTCATTCCAATTGAAGATCACAAAAAAGCAATGTTTCATTTAAATGTGATTTTGCTCCCACAGACATTATCTAAATTGAAGATTTTGGTGTGCTTATCCATTGTCTCTAATTTCAATAGTTAAGATATTGAGTGTCTTCAAGCCTTTAAGACCCCAGATGCTATATCATTTGATAACCGGCACCATTTGCTTTCTTTACCACTTTTGCTTATGCACCCACTTTGTCCTCAGCGACCAAGTCGGGACAGGCTGGTGTGCTTCTTCCATGTAGTTTTTGTTGTCTCTCAGCTAGAAGGCTGCTTGTTTATCTTCAGATCTTTAAGACTTCAGGTGCTATATCTTTTGGTAGCCGGGCACCCTCAGCTTTCTTCACCCCATTTGCTTGTGCACCCATTGTCTTCAGCGACTTCAAGTGCCATATCTTTTGTTAGCAGGGCACTATCAGCTTTCTTCCCCACATTTGCTTGTGCACCCATTGTCTTCAGAGATTGTGCCAGGAAGGTGCGCACCTCAGACTGCCGAATTGTTAGAACAAAGTGTTCTTGTATTGAGGGAGTACTTGTGCAGGGGCCCACTGTCCATCTGTTGTGATAAGAGTTGTATGAGCCCCTAATAAAATGATGTAAAAATAAAAGTTAGTGAGTTTCTTTATTTTTAAAATTAATTGAAAGGAAATAAAATCACTAAGTTTATAAAGCAAATAAGGAAAAATTTGAAGTGTATTGTCTTAAAGACAGTATAATAACTATTCAATCAAATATAATCAAGTGTTATCCTTAAAAAATAAATATTTTAAAATTCAGTGTTTGTGTTAGGCTAAGTTGACTAGAAAAACAAATCCAGTGACACTCATATATGTGTAAGAAGGAGCTTTATATGAAGAATTGACTGGATATCAGGAAAATATCCCAGCCCAGTCCAACTCAAGTCCATAAGTCCAATACTAGTACATAAGTCCCTCTTCAGATTCATGAAGCAACATGCAATGATCCAGAGTGGAGGAATGTCCCTGGCTGGTGGGTGCAGAGTCCCATGGATCCAGTGGTGGATGCATCTTTAGGGCTCTGGCAGAAACTAGGATCCACATTCCAAAAGCAGGGAAATGAAGGCAGTAAGAGAGAGGGGTTCCCAAGATAGACCTTATGAGAGGGCCATGTCCCCAAAAGGTACCATTAGCCTCTGACCTAATTGATAGGCTAGACTCGACCCCTACAATATCAAGTTGACATGAAATTCTGTAACTACCACATTATTTTAAAGTAATCCACATTCTTTGGATTCTCAAAGCTTTTCTTTCTTTTTGAACACTTTTCCCATCTTGTACAGGGAGCTCACAATTTTCATGTTGTGCTAGACTTTTCCAGATCCATTGAAAAGAAAGCAATAAACTAATTTGAACTTTTATGCTAGAAATGTAATGACATTTGTCAGCTGAAATATTTGATAGTAATCTATCTACAGTCTAACAAATGTCTATTACTTTCCATCAGCACCATGTCTTCATTTTAGGATAATCATTGATGAATTACTGTGTATTGCTTCTTTGCATGTGTGGTTTCCCCTTGCACACATGGTATATTTTGCAGTACAACATATTTATTTCCTTTTTCTTTTCTTAAAGTGTTTTTATTTGAACTGGGTGATATCTGGAGCAGCTTTGTAATAATCTAGGCTATTACAATCTCTGGTCCCAAGATGCCATGGGAAGTGGTTACCGCGCACCGTAGTGTGGGGTGAAGTGAAAGTTGTTTTATTGACTAGTCTTTCCTAAAGGGACTCAATAGCATTTTCAGTTTTTCCTCGGGGTGGTGGTGGAGGGGGTGAGGTGGTGGTGGTGGTGGTGGTGGTGGAGGAGGCCTTTGCTGCTCTTTTAATCAGCACCAGAATCAGCAATTAACCTATAACTGTAGCTGGTGTCTTAGAAATGAGGCAATTCAATCTTTTCTCGTTTTTTTCCTTATGGGAAAATTGTTTTTGACATAGGTGCTTTAAAGTTGCTCACACTTTTCAAGACATTTCCTTTAGCCTATATCCAAAAGTATACATATTTCCTCTTCCATAGATGGCCACATTTTGAATTACCTGACCTAAAGTAACGTGCACTCTTTTTGCCTTATATGCTTTCAAGGAATTTCTTGAATGTTTCTATCATAATACTTATCACAATGTGTTATAATCATCATTTTACTCCCTTGACTGTAAATCTCTTGGGATTAGAAAACGTTTATCTTGGCAAACTCAGTTTGCAGAAAAGTGCCTGATTTTTCTTTAATAGTGGCATAGCAGATTAACCTTAGTATTTCTGATAGCCTCTGCACATGATAAAAAATGTCTAGTGCACAGCAATATTTGTTTAATGATTTTATTAATAGTTAACACCTACACAACTCTTCCTTTAGAGCAAGTGCCATTCTAACTTTACATATATTAACTCATATAAACTTCAAATCACCTTAATAGATAGGACTGGCTTTTTCCCAATTTTCCAAATGAGTAATTGTGGCAAAAGGGTGAGTTTCCAGAGGTCATGGCCAAGGAACCATGGCCATGACCAGATCCAGAAAGTCTGGCACCATATTCCTAACAATCTACTTTGTCTGTGCTCATCACATGATGCTGAGGTCAGCCTTCGCAAAAAGGGATAACTTGTTCCTGAAATATTTCCACATACAAGAGAAAGGAGTAGCTTATTTCTACAAATAAATTATAGTGCATAAATGTATGAGGTTATGCATGAGTGGTAAAGGCCAATGTATTTTTACATTCAAGCATACAATTTACTTCACAAGACTATTCCTTTTTTTTAAATTTTGTGAATAAAATTCTGTCTTTCTTATATTTTAAATCTAGAATTAAACAAGTCATTTCCATGGAATCTATTCCATTCATAGTGACCTAGTAGGACAAGAGAACTCTGGCAAGGGATTTCCGAGGTTGCAAGTCTTTGCAGAAACAGAACACTGCCTCTGTCTCCCTCAGAGTAACAGATTTGAATCGACACTTGAGTTATGAGCAGCAAAGAGATTTACCCATTGCATCACTATTGAGCCTAAAAGGCTTACCATATATTAAAAAGTTATTAAGACACTTTATACAAGATACCCTGATATATTTTGGATTGGTATCCAAATTAGTATTACTCTGATATTAAATACCAACAAATTATAGACATGTATCATCAAAATTTTATTATTAATGAATATCCTCTCATATTAATGAAATGAGGCTTAAAAAAGATACAGTTTATGTACATGTTATTATATGTAGTCATATGCACTTGAGAATATAATAAATGGCTTATGTAACAGTAGACAGTTGATATGATTCTAATGAATTTTACAGGTTCTTATTTTCATAAATTCAGGATAAACTTGATTAAATTACATTAAGAAACATTCATAATTACTTAAAAGATTTCACCTCATAGTTTATAGTCTACTTCAGATGTGTTTAACAGAAAAAGCAACAAATCTTAGAGATGTACTGCACATTGGATATAAAGTACCCAAATATGGTAATCTTTTATATGGATGTCCTTATTAAATATACTGCTATTCTGGTTTAAATGAATGCATAAACATTTGCTTTGCATGGGACTCAAAAATTCAATTGAATTATGAAATTATTTCAAGATGCTTTATGTTGAAAGTCAATAGATGTACTTTGTTTACCCCTGAAATTTAAAATTGTATAAGAGGTTTTCAAGCAGTTTGTGTGAAATTCAACTAATTTTTAACTCCCTTTTTTCTTGAACTTTTTGAAACCCACACATATGTGGAATAAACTGATATATACTAATTTATATGATGAAATATACTGATTTTTAAAGTTAATTCTAATTGCAACTGATGATAATTCCTAGTTTTATATAAGATGTTTGATTTGTTTTTAAAATTGCCTGAAACTTGGCCTAGTCTCAGAATCAAAAACATTATTTTTTTACAGTTATATATAAAAGCTTGTTTTGAAACTTAAAAAGAAAGTATTTAAAATGATTTTGTATTTGACCCATTTTTTTTAGATTGGGCATTGTCAGCTTATCTTCTGAGAACAATAATGCTATTGAGTTTTGCTGCTTTTTAAAATGAAGTGGTAGTTTTATTTGTGTTATCTATGATCCCAAGTAAAACAACCTCCAATTCAACCATGGTGCACAAGAGAGGACAAGAGATGTATGTATAGAAAACTACATTGACAAAGTCATGAAAAGTAATTAAATTAAACGATTTAGTTCCTCAACCATACTTGTTTTATTTTAATTAATTATTTAATCCTGTATATTTAGTCTTTCTTCAAGAAGTTTATCTAAATTCGCCATCTAAATTATTGGTTTTTTTTTTTTCCTTCTCAGAAATGCTTTCCCTACTTTTGTTACTTACACAGAAGCCAAGATTAGTGTGGGGTTCATGGCACAGAGAGTTGAAGGTCACTCTTTGACAGTCAAACTTGGCCTGTACTACGCATTGAAATAGGGAGAATCCTGAATGGAAACCTGTGTACTCCAGTGTGCGTTTCCCTTTTCTGACTAAAATGCTGTTCAAAGGAAGGCCAGTTTTCTTTTTATGAACTGAACTCATAATTAGGAACTTGAATTATAAGAGTCATAGAAATGGTGGTTATAATATAGACATATCAGGTTTGATTAGATTTTGCACAAGGGAAATTTTCCTTTATTAAGTGGGGATTTAATGCCAACTCCATGAAGGTAGGTTTTGAAACTGCAGCCTGTGAACTGCACCCTGCTCCAGCCTCCGGGCTCAGTCAAGGCAAGCCATGGAGCATCAGGGCCAGTTGCTCAAGATTTTATTTACTCTATAATTGTCGCTTCAAGTTTTCCAACTTTCATTTTAAATTCCCTTTTAATGGGGTGTTTGCATTGTCCATGGCATAAATCTGGGAGCAGGATTTGCATTTAGAATGCTATAAAATACACTGTTCCTTCGGGTATACTAGGAGAGTACCATATACCAATTCACATAAATCAAGATCAAAATACTAAAAGCAAAGCAATTTGAATAGGCACTAAATTCAAAACATTACAAGATTGTGGTCTAACAGCCACCAGGAACTTAAGTCATCCTGCATCTGTAGCATTGTCTAGAGTGGAAAATTAAAACGACAGCTTTAAGAGATAAAGGCAATCTTTCTCATATTGAGCTTTAGGGTTCTTGCCAGTTTATCTCAGTTATGAGGTGTAATGTAATATTATATACACATCTACTATAAACATTCAGACTTTTATAGACATGTCAAAAGGGTACCACTTGACATGAAATCAAATGAATTACAACCTTATAAAAGTTCCATGATTTACTCTACCAAGAGCACGCTTTTTCTCCACCCTTTCTGCCATCCTAAATCCCCAGGAGAAATTGAAGAGAAACAACTGTAAATTTTACTTTAAGAGTTACCAGAGCAAAAACATATAGTTTTAAATATTAGGGATGAAACCCTAGCTTTGCTTTTATTATAAAATAATTCCCTCAAAACTTATATATTACAATTGAATAAATTCTCTGAAGATTGTCTAACTTAGATTTATGCAATGATATCTAGGTTATTCATCTTTTCAGAAGTCATAAAAATTTTACATTTATTGAATTTGCCACAAAAATATGCTTTTGGATATCAAATAGTGCCATGAGTCCATAATTTCCTTGCCTCCCTAAAAAATAATCTAAGGAAAAGGCATATATCTAGAGTATATCTTAGGAAGCTTACTTTTTTAAAACACATCTTCTTTAAAGCAAAGGTAATTTTTCTTTCATTTTATATTCTGCCAATGACACTGCTGTGGGCCTGGTTTTTCTTTCTTTCTTTTTTTAATGGATAGGAGATGTTTGGCAAGTAATAACATTCCTATCCTATCAAGTTTTACAGCTTTTATACAGCCAAGACGACCCATTTAAACTCATATTCTTTCTCTATATACTTGCTTTTAGTGATATTTCTTTTTTGTATGCCCTCTTATAATTAGGAAGAAGGCCCCAACGGGCCCAATTAGCCAACATGTGAATGTAATTATAACTCTTGACTTTTTTTCCCTTTCTGGATGTATGACTGTGTAGTGTACAGCATAATCTACTTGAAAGAAAGTTTCAGTCAGGAATACATTCCATATTGAATTTTAAGCTAATTTATGGCAAACATTCATCATCTTTGCATAAAAGGCACTGTTTTCCCTCACCTGTATTAGGGAATAAGAAGTGCCTTATGTAGCTAGCTTTCCTAAGAGTTGGAAGTTAAATTAAACAACCAGTTTTCTAATCCATCTTGCACCCAGGGTCATTTCACTATGTATGGTCAGGCTTACCTCCAGCGGAATTCTTAGGGGATGCAAGTTCTAGAGGTGAATGGATGAAAGAAGTGTGATAAGCCAGAATTGTTTTTAAAGAGGGCTATTTACAGTTAGAGTTTATGGTCCAGGATCCAGAAGAGAGATCTCCTATATTTAATCTTCTTTCTTATTGTCACTGCCATGGCATTGTTGCCTGGGTCAAACTATCCCTGTGGGTTTCTAAGACTGTTACAAACCTGTTTCTGATAGTAGAAAGCCCAGTCTTTCTCTCATGGTGGCTGTTGGTTTTGAACTGCTGACCTTTCTGGTTAGAGTCCAACAGGTAACCACTATGCCACCAAGGTTCCTTTCTTATCTTGGGTCCTTTAAAATTGATCTCTTCTTCTAGCAGTTCAAGCTAGTCAGTCTCTTCTGCTCCTATAAGAATTTACAGACTCAGAAGGATAGGGTTGTTGTGCATAAGAATTGGTGACTCCCCAAAGGTCTTACTTCCCACTTTGCAACAACATGCTTTTCTATCTACCCCATTAAGAAGTTAAGGAGACTTGGTGATGCTGTTGGTTTTCAGGCTGCTAACCTTCATGTTGTTAGTTTAAACTCATTAGCTGCTGTATGGAAGAAAGGTGAGGTTATGTACTCCCATAAAAATTTACAGCCTCAGAAATCCTCTACAGGTCATTTTGAGTTGGAATCAAATTAAGATCAGTAGCTTTGGCTTTTGAGTTGATAAGGAATTAGATTTTTTTTTCTTTTAGCATCAGTTCATTCTAAACTTTAAATGAAAGGCCAAAGTTATCAGTAGAGCCCAGTCTTTGGACAAAGGCATCATGCTTGGCTTAGGGGCAGTGAAAAAGAAGAAGACCCCAATAGATGGGCTGACACAGAGACTGCGACATTTGACTCAAACAAAAGAACAATTTTCAGTGTGGTGCAGGACCTTTCTTTTGTACCTACGACCACTGTGAATTGGCACCGGAGTCAATGACACATAACACCAGATATATTACCAAGAAGAGAATCTAGTGCCAGGGTTACCAGGTATGACTGCGTAGGTTGTTACTGTGCCAATCCAGATTTGTTGCTTCCATGGACTCAGGTTTTAACTATGTCCCCTAGAATTCTGTAATGCAGTGACTTTGGCTTCCATTTTATGGCATTACGTTCTAATTTTCTTATTTTTATTCCTATTGGCACCAACTGTCTTACTCTGGCCACTCTTTAAGTTTACTTATTCCCATTTTATACTTTCTTTATCTTCCATAATGGATTACAATAAAAATATCTAATAAGAAATAGCATAATTTAATTTCATCATATTTAATCCTCAAAATCCAATGAATAAGATTCTCTCATTATTACTCACCTTTTTATATGTGAAAAAATAAAAGCCTTTAAATGGCTTTTAATTTGTGAAGCAGAGAGTTTGAGCATAAAAGATATGGCTTTTAATTTGTGAAGCAGAGAGTTTGAACCTAGGCCTTTCTGTCTCTGGAGCTAGAGATTTTTATCAATAGTTCACTGATAAACTACTATTACAGTATCAATTTCTCTGCAGAAATTGAATCTGTTCTTCATATTATCCACCTAAGTCTAGCTCATCTGCTTAGTGCCTTCGCTAATTGCTGTGGACTTTTCCCTACTATGTGTTACCACCTAAACTTCCCATCTGTTTGCCTTTATGCACCAACTTTTAGTTGAATGTATTTTCATAAATGAGGTTTTATGGAGATAAATTATTTACACAATGCAGGCTTATCCTGCAAAGTGAAAGACCCTAATCTTAAATCACATCAACATCTTCTATATTTTCTGTGACTGTATTTGTACATTTGAAGAAATATGGCTATGTATTCATCAATTACATCTGAGATGGAGTCACACACACGTGAAAAGTTTAGTTTCTTTTACTTTGGTTCAAGAGTAGCTGGATGAATTATTTTTTGCTTCCTTGACATGTGATCTGAGTAGTACAGTCTCTAATAATATAAAAAATGTCAACATATGTATTTTACTAATGTTGAAAGGTTTGGCTTATTGATGAAGGCTCCCCTAGAGTTGGAAAACTTTCAGAAGATATATGTGAATATGAGAGGAGGATATGGAAACATCATAGGATATCAGTCAGGGAATTAAAGAATATAACAGAGCTATACAGAATTGGCAGAGAAACTATGAGGACAAAGTTAACAAATATTAATTGTTTTTATGGATGTCATTTAAAAATAAATTCTGTTACCAAATGTTTTGACTAGTTTAATATATATGTAGTATTATATAGTACTCCATGATATGATATTATTATATTATATTTATTTGCTTGGAATATGTATGCATATAAATATGTTTTTATTTGAATAAATACAGCTTTAGGTACTACTTTATTTACATAATATTTGTGATTGGTCTTCCAGCTTCCTGGTTCATCAGCCCCTATAGATACGTGAGTCAGGAAAAGTATTCAGATTAACATTTGACTAATGGACTTGAACGGAGTTGGACTTACCTGCTTCTACAATTGTGTGACCCATTTTCTTGTCATAAATGCCTCTCTTTTCTATACATATGTAAGCACCAACATTTTTACTTCTCTGCAGAATTCAAGCTACCATAATATTAACATTCAATTGAAGCAATACTTGTAGGCAATTAAGGGATTCCAAATAATTTGATAGTTTTTGCTCTGAATTAGCTGAAACTTCATAGAAGTATAAAATATACTTTGGTGAGGTCAAATGACTTGATAGAACTCTTCTGTCCATATCTTTGCAACTCCCACCAAATGACTAGGCACAGCATGTAAATAAGGTTTAGGGGACTCTTACTAGAGTATTGACCAGTTTCACCATCCTGCTGAGTGTAAAACTGAGCCATTTTAGAAGTAGGGACAGCCCTGTGATCATCAGGAGAAGAGCCACTAGTGAAGCTCTCTACCTCCTAAAGTAGTAGAGGCAGTAGTGGTTCCAGAGGCTGAAGCATTGAGATCATGAGAAAGAGCAGATGAGAGACACCATGACCATGAATACTACAACGGGCTTCTGGTCCATGGGATGAGCAAAACTGAGGGCCTTAGAGCAAGAAACTGGCTTGCATAGTGAATTGGTCTTTGGGCATTTATCAGAATTAAAGGAACTTTGTAACACTTGTCTAAGTAGGGCAGAGATCAACTGACCACTTGGGTGAGAGACCCAGGATCATGCCTGCCAGCATGGCTTAAAAGAGGCACCTTGGACAAAAACATTGGATCTTGAAATTTTTCTGATCCTCATTTGTGTAACCTGCTAACTTTTCTCACTAGTCCTAATGATCCCGAGTATTGACTATGAATTCTGTGTGGTTTTTGCAGTGGATATCAGATCCGTGAGAAGTAGAAGGCTACCGGTAGAAGAGCAATCAGTCTCAGAGTAGGCTGATGAATGCTGTAGGATGGAGATATGTCAGACCTGTGACTTGTGGTGACAGGCCTTGAGCTGGTAGAGTTTAATTTTACTTCCGCCTTGTGTAGATACAGGAGATGATCTCTGGGCCATTTTCTCACTTATGTATGAGAAGTATTTTAAAATTGTACTTCTTAATTGGGATAGTAAAGATAATTTGATTTAGACCAAAATAAGAC
>NW_022104341.1:41650354-41659025 GCF_000313985.2 Echinops telfairi
CATAATTAATTAATTAATTCTGCACACCAGAGGTTTTACTGACCAAGGTTCAGAAAAACACAAACTCCTCTGTCATTGTATTGTATCGTATTGAGGTGGCCTTTGTGTTGCAGTGATGCTGAAAGCTATGTCACTGGTATTATAAAAACAAACAGGGTGACCCAAGGTGAACAAATTTCAACAGAGCTTCCAGAGTCAGAACAGACTATGAAGTAGCAAACTGTTGCCCACTGCTGAGGAATTAGTCTCATACAGCCTTATGTATAGCATTGCAAATCATTGTTATAGAGCAGAAACCTTGTGAATTGAAGCCGAACATTGTCAAAGATGGTATCCGAAGATGAGCCCCTCGGGTTGGAAGGCACTGAAAAGATGGCTATGGAAAAGCTACCATTTCAAAAGCACAGTTAACCCTAAGGGGGCAGATGGAGTAAAGCCTTTGGGAACCTTCATTTGCTAATGGAACACGACACAAAATGAGAGGAAGCAGTTGCAAACGTCAAAAAATAGTTAAAACTTAAAAGGTAATAAATATGAATCGATAAAATTTTGAAGTTGTTAAAAAAAGTAAAACACAAAACTATTTACCCAACCCTTGTCTGTCAGTTTGTGGTTTAGTGGTGGCTTGAGTGTTGCTGTGATGCTGGGAGCTATGCCACTCATATTTCATATGCCGACAGAGTCACTCAAAGTGCACACGTTTCAGTGTAGTTTCCAGATTAAGAAAAGACAACTGACAAGTCTCAGCTCTCCACATCAGAGGAAGGAGAAATGAAAACCTTTTGCAGGGCTTGGAAATATTTTTATATCAGAAGGCCTAGTGACATTTTCAGAGATAGTGCCAAAGGGATGGGCCCCTCAGGGAAGAGAACAATCAAACTGATTGAGGAAGAGCACAGTAAAGCATGATGACACGAGTCTGACAAAGCTGGTTGGAATGGAATTTTCAGCATCTCCCTTTATTGATGTAGCATGACTCAAACTAAGTAGTAACAGCTGCAAAATTCCGGTAATGATCGTGTCCAGGAATGTGTTTAAGTATGAATCTAGGAAAATTGGAAGTGGTCAAAAATGGAATGAAATGCATAAAGATTGATATCCTAGGCATTAGTGAGTTGAAATTGACTGGCATTGGCCATTTTGAATCAGAAATTCATATGATTTGCAATGGCAGGAAAAAAATCAATAGAAATATTGCAGCATTCATTGTCAAAAAGAATATTGCAAAACCAATCATGAAACAAGGCTGTCAGTGATGGAATTATATCTATCCAAACTCAAGGATATCCAATCAATAAAATATTACTCAAATTTATATACCAACCAGAAAAGCTAGAGATGCAGAAACTGAAGAATTCTACCAATGATTTCCAGTCAGAAATTTATCAGATATGCCTCAAGCTACCTTGATAATAATTGATGATTGGAATGCAAAAGTTAGACACAAAGAGGAAGAAAGCGTAGTTGGAAAATACGGACTTGGTGCTGGGAACAATGGTGAAGACACGTGGCAGAATTTTGCAAAACCAGTGACTTGTTCATAGCCAATACCTTTTTCAACAACAGAAAAGACAACTTCTTCAGATGGATTACGCAGAAATCAAATTGACTGCATACATCTGTGGGAAGACACAAGGGAGAAGACAAATAGCAGCACTAAAACCATGCCAAGAAGCGATGGGGAACACACCATTGATTGCTTATTAAGTTCAGGATAAAGTGGAAGAAAAGTAAAACAAGAGCCCAGATACCTTGAGTATCTCCCGCCTACATTTCTAGAATATCTCAAGAACAAATTGAATTCATTGAACACTAATGACAGAAAATCTGATGCATTGTGGGAGGACATCAAGAATGCAACTCACAAAGAAAGCAAGAGGTCATTAACAAGGCAAGAAAGAAAGAAAAGGTCAAAGTGAATGAGATGAGACTGAGATTTTCTATTAATCATAGAGTTTATGAAGCAAATGGAAGAAACGATAAAATCACAGCGCTGAATAGAAAATCTCAAAGGGCAATTTGAGAAGACAAAATTAAATAGTATATTGAAATATGTAAAGACTTAGAAAATGAAAACGGAAAATCACACACAGTATATATTCAACTGAAAGAACTCAAGAAAAATGTAAGCCTCGGTGTTAATATTGAAAGTGTTTATGGGCCACATACTGTGTGATACAAAAAGCATCCAAAGGAGATGCAAAGAACAGAGTCGCTGTACCAAAAAGAACTAATCCACATTCCATCATTTCAGGAGGTAGCATATGAGCAAGAATCAATGGTGCTGAAGGAAGAAATTCACAGTGCACTGAAGGCAATAGCCAAAAGCAAAACTCCAGGAATTGATGGAATATTCATTGAAATATTTCAGCAATCTGATGAAGCACTGGAAGCACTCACTCATCTATGCCAGGAAATTTGAAACAGAGCTACGTGGCCAACTGACTGGAAGAGCTATTTGTTCCTATTTTTTTAAAAGTTGCACCAGTGGAATACTCAAGCTATAGAACAATATCACTGATATCAGACAATGGTAAAATTTTGCTGAAGAGCATCCTAAAATGGTTACAAGAGCACATGGACAGGGAGTTTCCAGAGGCTGAGGATGGATTTAGAAGAGGCTTTGAAAAGGATTTCATCACTGATGTCAGATGGATCTTGGCTCTAAGCAGAGAACACTGGAAAGGTGTTTACTTATGTCGATTAATTATACTAAGGCATTTGACTGTGTGAATCATAAGAAACTAGGAATAGCCTGGAGAAGAATGAGCATCCAGCCCACTTCACTGTGCTCATTTGGAACTTATACATGGATCAAGAGGCAGTTGGACTAGCAGAAACAAGGAAATACTGCATGGTTTAAAATCAGGAAACATATGCATCATGGCTTTATCTTCTCACCATATTATTATTATGTTATTACCTTCTATTTTGTCATATAGTAGCTTACATTGATTGATTTTCTAATATTAAACCATCCTTGCATACCTAACGGGAATCCCACTTGATTCTTTTTTTTTATGCTTTGTTGAATTTTGGGGGCAAAACAATTTTAGTGTCTGTATTCATCAGGAACATTGGTCTATAATTTTCAATTGTGGTGATGTCTATATCTGCTTAGTTATCAGGGTTACCTTTGCATCATAAAATGAGTTAAGGAGTATATTTTTGTATCGAGTAGATTGGGGAGTCTGTTTTTGTATTGAGAAAGAGTTCATATAAGATTGATCTTAATGTTTCAGTAAACACTATCTATAATTCCTTGGAATAAGCATATGGTCCAGAACTTACAAGATGGGAATTTTTCATGACCAAATCTGTTTCTTCTTGTGTTAAAAGCTTATTCTGATTTTCTAGACTGGTGATTTAGGAAAGTAATGCATTTTAGAAATGTATACATTTCTTTCATATTTTCAAATTTGCTGGAATACATTTTTTTCATACTGTCTAAATTTTTTAAAATCTCAATAAATTTACTGTAATGTCACCCACTTATTTTCTTATTTACAGTGGATTTTCTCCTTTTTCTTTATTTGGTTTGCCATAATTTTTCAGATTTTCAAAAACCCTTTCAGAAGATCATGTCTTACCTTCTACATATTTTATATTTTAAAAATTTCCTGATTCATTTATTTTTGCTCTAATCATTGTTATTTATTTTCTTTTGATGTCTATAGGTTTTTTTGCTAGTCCTGTTCCAAATGTTTTAGTTGATGTGCTAAGGTATTTACGTTAATTCTTTCTTCCATTTTCTTGTGCGCGTTAAATGCTATAAACTGCCCAGTGAGTACTGCTTTTGCCACGTGCCAGATATTTTGGCATGCTGTGTGTTCATTTGCATTCGTTTCATTGCCATCTTTATTGATTTAATTACCCAGTGGTTTCTAAGTAAACTTTTGTTCAATCTCCATGTAATTAACTTTTGTTATTCACCATTCTGTAGTTCATTTCAAATATTTATAGACTTGTGATATGAAAAAGTGGTTTGTAATGTTTTGATATTTTAAAATTTATTGTTGTTTGTGATTCATTCAGGAGTACATTCCTATACAATATGTATATTGTGTCTTGGGATTTTTTTGGGGGGGGCGGATTTTAAACCAAACTCTCCATTGAATATAGTCTGACTCACAGGAGCCCAATAGGACAGCGCCTGTGTGTTTCCAAGACTGTACCTTTTTACACGAGTAGAGTCTCATCTTTCTCCTTCTGGGTGAAGTGTTCTGTATGTTAAGAAACTAAGTTGTTTACTTATGTAGTTTAGTACTTGTATATCTGTGGATTTCCTTTCTAGTTGATTGATCACTGTTCTAAAGGGATGTGTTAGGATCTCCTGGTCTTATTGTTTTGTGGTCTATTTTTCCTTTTATTTTGATAAGAATTGTTGTTAGGTACCATCAAGTTAGTTCTGAAGTACAGCCACCTCAGGCACAACAGAATGAAACACTGTCCTGTCTGTACTCCTTAAAACTGTCCTGTACTTGGGCCTATTGCCATAACAATGGTGTCCACCAATCTCCTTGAGGACCTTCCTCTTTTTCCCTTCCCCTCTACTTTGCCAAACATGACGTCCTTCTTCAGGGTCTGTTCTCTCCTGACGATATGTCCCAAGTATGTAAGACAAAGTCTAGCCATTCTTGCCTCTCAGGAGCACTCCAGCTGTACTGCTTCCCAGTCGGATCGGGTCAGCCTTTTAGCAGATCATTCTTGTCCAACATCACAATTCAAATCAATGGATTCTTCTTCAGTCTTATTCATTCAGTGTCCACCTTTCACATGCATATGAGGTAAATGAAAATGCCATGATTTGGGCCAGGTAAACCTTAGTCTGCCAAGTAACATTTTCATTTTCTATAGCAGTGTTTCTCAACTTTCCTATTCTGCCACACTTTAACACAGTTCCTCATGTTGTGGCGAGCCTCCAACCATAAAATTATTTTTGTGGCTACTTCATAACTGTAATTTTTCTACTTTTATGAATCAGGCGACCCCTGTGAAAGGGTCGTTTGACCCAAAAGGGGTCATGACCCACAGAATGAGAATGTTGTTCTATAGTCTTGTGCAGCAAATTTACCTAATGCAACTGGTCTTTTGATCTCTTGACAGCTGCTTCCATGAACATTGTAAGTGATTTTGACAATGAAAAACCTTTTCTCCATTTATTGTGATATTGCCTGAGGTCCAGTTGTGAGGATTTTGGTCCTTTTTACATTGGCTTGTGATCCATACGGAAGTTTATAAGCCCTGATCTTCATTAGCCAGTGCTTCAAATCTGACTAGCTATAAACAAGAAAGGTTGTGTCACCTGCATATCTCAGGTTGTTAATAAGTCTTCCTCCAATCCTGAGGCCACAGTCTTCTTCATATAAACCATCTTCACTGATTATTTGCACTGTATACAGATTGAATAAATATGGTTAGAGGATACAACCCTGATATACACACTTCCTGATTTTAAACCATGCAGTATCCCTTGTTCTATTTGTCCAACTGCCTTTTGATCCATGTACAAGTTGCAAATGAACACAATTGCTTTTTATATAAAGCTCTTTAATATACACATGAGTGTCTATGAATTTGTTTCTCTAGTTTAACCCAGACTAACACAAGGCCCAATATCTGTCTGTTCCTTAATATTTAACATATCAAAAAAATTTTAAAATATTTACCATATCACTATATGTACATAGATCTGTTCCTATCATTATATATAAATATATCCACATATGTACATGCCTGTATTTATCCCTCTATAATGTTCTTTTTCCTCCTAGTTCTTTCCTCTATTTCCTTTTACTTTCTTTTTGTCCCTCTATCATGTTCAACCTTCATTCAACTTTCAGTAATTCCTCTCAGTTACATTGCACTTGACCAAACCCCACCAGACATTCTACATCTTGCCTTTGATTTTAGATCACTTGTTGTTCCCTTTTTCCTAGGTTTGCTGGCTCCCACCTTCCTTTCCCCACCTCCCCCTCTCTCATGTCCCCCCTGGAAACCTTGGTCTCATTGTTTTCTTTTCAGGATGGTTTATCCTGCCTATCTTATATAGATAGACATGACACAGGGAGCCTATAAATAGTTCCTGGCCTATCTGTTGACGTTCATGAATGTTTTCCTATCGAGTCTGATGAGGTGTCAGGTCCTACCCCCAAAGTCTATTTTTGGGATTCCTTGGGGACTTCATTGCTTTGCTCCCCTTGCTGCTCCCTTCATGTTTTGCCCCAATGTGGGGGTAAGACTGGGCTCAGTTCCTGCACTGTGTCTCCAGTGTTGTCCCCTGTTGTGCTATGAGTCAGTGATGGGATGGCATGCCTCCTGGTGGGGCCGGCCCTATGGTCCTCTCTGTGCATTGGCTGCTCCGAGCAGGAATATCATCCTTGGGGCTTGATGGGCCGGGATGTGTTCCACTCTCTCTCTCTCCTTCCCTCACAATTTGTTCCTGTGTGTTCTGAGCAGACCTGCCCTTCTCCCTGAACTGTATCTTCAGTGCTGTCCTCTGTAGTGCATTCTTCTGGCGAGGGGGTCCATGTAGCTGGGACTGGGGGAGGCACCGAAGACCTCTCTGTTGGTTAGCTACTTCATCCCGGTATGTGACCTTCAAGTTTTGATGCACCAGGTTGAGGTCTTATCCCTGTCTCCCTTTCCTATTTTGCCCATAGAATCTTTCAGTATTGCAATTGAAGGCTAGGCATTTTCCTTGAGTTTTTTTGGGTTTTTTTTAGTTTAATAAATGTTAAATGTGTTCTTCCCTTTAGCTTTTCTAACTGGAGGTCTTTGCCTATTTTGATAAAATAATTGGCATTTTCTACTTTGCCTTTTGAAACTTTCTACTCAGCTCTTTTATTTTAATATTAATGAGATGTTCTCAAAAGTTAGTTGTGATAGACTCAAGGTTGTATTTTGGTTCTCATGGATTAATTTTAATTTTTTTCAACTTTATCTTTAACTTGCATACAAGGAGTTGATGATCTGTACCACAGTCAGCCTCCGGTCTGGTTTGAGCTGCTGATAATGAGTTTCTCCATCATCTCTTCTCATAGATGTAGTCCACTTAATTTCTCTGTATTCTACCTGTACAAGCCCATGTATATAGTCACCTTTTGTGGTATTACTAAAAGATATTTGCTATGAACAATTTATTGGCCTTCCAAAATAGTATAATTCAATTTCCGGGTTTGTTTCTATCACCAAGACCTTATTTCCAACTACTCTTCCTTCTTCTTTATTTCACAATTTGCATTCCACTTGCCAATAGTTATTAATGTATCTTGACTTCATGTTAATCAATTGCCAACTAAAGACATCGTAAAATTCTTCAATTCCTTCTTCACTAGCTTTTGTGGTTTGTGCATAAACTTAAATGACAGTTGTACTGATTGAATTTCCTTGATGGTATATCAGTATATAAGGGGATATCTCCAAGCAAACAAACAAACAGAAATAAGCTCCATTGGGTGAAGCTTTCATAGTATGCATGTTTCCTGCTAGGCAAGCATTGAGCAACTTGCCCTGAGTTAGTGTATCCAGTGGAATTGCCCATAAAGGTTCGATTTTGTCACAGTGAATCCTTTCTTAAAGGCAGTTTCTCTTGAACCTCATTTGTGTGTGTGTGTGTGTGTGTGTGTGTGTGTGTGATGGCCAATTTAAAAGAACAGTGTGCAGCTGTGAAATTTTTTACCTGTTTGGGAAAAATGCTGCAGAAACTTGTATTGTTGAATACAGTTTACAAGAACAGCGCTAAGGGAAAAATCCAATCATAAAAGTGGGTTTCTCATATCAATGAAATGTTGATTGATGACAAACTTTGTTCAAGATGTCCATCAACTCCCCGAAAGAACAAAAATGTTAAGAAAACTAATGCACCTGTACTTGAAGACTGAAAACAGGCCATTGAAGAGATGGGGAAGTTATATGGACTATCTTGGAACTCAGTTTAGTAAATTTTAACAGATTTCGCAATGACAAGGGTCGCTGTGAAATTTGTAAGCCAGGTTCTGACTGACCAGGAAAAAGAGTGTCCAGTGTTTTCAAAGAACAGCTCTGAAGCTACCCAGACTTCACCCTCCCTCCCCCCCCAAGGTCACCACTGCTGACAAGACATGGATGGTGCTATTCTTATGACCCTGAAAGCAAGCATCAGTGAAACCGGTGGAAGACACCATTGTCACCTCATCCAAAAAACTATCGTCATGTGAAATAAAAAATCAAGACGATGATCTTTTTTTTTTTTAATGTGACCTCTCCTAAAACCTCTTCACTTTGAATGACCATTCTAGCCTTTGATATATTAGTAACATAGTTTCCAACAGCATAGAAAGAACACACAAACACTATAGTACAACAACCTTATCGATGATTGCTGGCTACATTAATATGTTTTGAAGGTCTTTCATTTGGTGAAGCCCTGGTGGTGTTGTGGTTACTCATTGGGTCACAATTCACAAGTTCCTCAATCAAAATGACAAGGTCCTCCTAGTGAGAAAGACTGGGCTTTCTACTCCTGTAAAGAGTTACAGTCTCAGAAACCCACAGGGGGAGCTGTACCCTTTCCTAAAGAGTAACCATGAGCCTGATTTGCCTCAATGGCACTGAATTTTTCATTTTTAAAATACATTTGTTCATTAAAGAACTAGAGAAAAGTTATATGTTTCATCATTGCTACCCTGCA
>NW_022104341.1:41660196-41662303 GCF_000313985.2 Echinops telfairi
TTTTTTTTACTTAAATTATACTTTTTATGTATATAACTATATATCATAAAGACAGACAAAAAAATCAAAGGATTGAACAAAATTTTCTTTCAATTCTTTCAGATTTTTAGTCTGTCTTTATGTTTAAGGTGTATATGTAAGCAGCATATTAAAAATTCATGTTTTCTTATCCATTCTGTTAGCCTTTTGTCTCTTAATTGATGAGTTTAATCCATTTTCATTCCTGTTTCTTGGTGATAAGAACAGATTTTTAGGTCATATTATTTTTTAATGTTATATTAGTTTTAATGTTCATGATAATGTTTTGTGCTGCATTCCTTTTGTTTATATATTTTCTTTGTCGATAACTTATTTTCTTATTTTATTTGTTCTTTTTGTTTAATATGATCATATAATTTTCTTCTTTTCTGTCTTGTTGAGATTTTACCTTTTTCTGTTAGGCTGGATTGACTAGAGAAACAAATCCAGTGACCCTCATATAGGTGTAAGAGAGAGTTTTATATCAAGAAGTGGTTATATACCAAGACAACATCGTGGCCCAGTTCAGATCAAGTCTGATAGTAGTCCATAAGTCCCCCTTCAGATTCATGAAGTCACATGATGCAGAATGCAGGAATGTTGCAGACAAATAGGAGTAAAATCTTGTGGATCCAGTGGCAGTGGACTCATCTCCAGGGCTCTGGCAGCAACTAGGGTCAGAGAGCAGGAAGGTGAAGGCAGACAGAGAGGGGAGGTTCCCAGGACCATCCTTATGAGAAGGCCACGCTTTCTCACAAGGAGTCCACACCAGGCTGTGACCTGAATGCACCCTTACACTTTTATATCTTCAAGTTGACATAAAATTATGTCACCTTTTTCTCCACCTGAGGATTCTTTATTTTTCAGTTTTCTTTCCAAACTACTAACAATTTTTAAAAGTTTTCTAGTAACACAACATTTCTCCACTTTACTATTAATTATCTACTATGCTCCCTTTATTTTTGTGGTTGTTTTCTTCATTGTGGAGATGTTATCTGTGATTCCTAATTTTAGTTTGTTTCATTATGTTTCATTTTGTGTACTACTTAAGTTTGATGTTTTCTCTATTAGGTGTTTTATTGTAATTTGAGGTTACTGTCTGTTGTTGTTGATTCTCTGTTGTTACAAATTCATTTATTTTTCATTATCTGAAACTAGTCTTCTTTCTCCCTCATGTTTTAGGGATAATTTTGCTGGATATGATTCTTAGTTGGCAGTTCTTTCTTTCAATTTTTTGAATACATCAATTCATTGCATTCTTGTTTGCATGGTTGTGAAAGAAAATCCTAATTGATTGATTTGTATATGTGTTTGCTCTTTCTTGTCCTGTTTTACTCTCAGGATTGTTTCCTTTTCTTTGATGTTAGAAAATGTGATAATAATGTGTTGTGGTGCTTGTCTTTTGAAATCCAGTCTTGTTTGGATTTATCTGGGCTTCTTGAATAGTCATTTCTGTTCTAATAATAGAAGCATTTGCCTCAGTATTTAGTCAACTGTTTTCTCTCTAGTTAATATTTCCTCGTTCTGTTCTAGGATGTCTGTCTAATGTAAATTGTTCCCATTGATTTCCCAGGTTTTATCCAGCTTTTTTGGTCTTTTTTGTACCTAATCTTCTATTTCGGTCTCCAGTGATATGCCTTTGAGATTACTGACTCTTGAATCCATTGTTTCAATCATTTTCTTTTGTTCTTTCCAAGTGTTAGTTCTAATAATTGAGTGCTCATATTTTGGATTTATATTTGGAGTCATTGCATTATTTCTAGCTTTTCATTTATTTTTGCTAGATTGGTCTTGTAGAGCTCTCTTGAGTTCTATTTTTTCTTCTGTTTTTTCATTTTCTTTTTTCTGTATTTCTATCAAATTTTTCCTCCAATCACTTATAGCAACTCTAGATCATCACCCAAAACTCCCTCCTGGAAGGATCCAAAGCTCTCTCCTACTCCCAAATCTCCTCTGGGCCCATGTCTGTTTCATCTTGTTTCTGAATGTCCATAAAGATTGATTTCTGCTTTCACGGCATGTTTTTCAATTTTTGTTTGTTTGTTTGTAAGTGTCTCTTGGCACAAAGTAGATCTAGTCTAGATCTAGT
>NW_022104341.1:41662819-41679099 GCF_000313985.2 Echinops telfairi
GCCCAGGTTTAGACTATTTCTACAAGTAGATTGGTGTAATGTGTTAATGTCCTCCATGGTGATACTTAGGGGTTAATGATGAGGACAGAAATCCGTACCTCACCTCTTCTCCCCTTTTCTCCATTGAAATCTGGAAAGTCGTGTTTGTGTGTGGGGAGGTGGGGGGGTGGGGGGCAACACTGCAGGAATCCTGTCACCAGCACATAATTGCAGAATTGGTAGCAATTTGGAGGACTCTTTATGTTAATCCCTCCCTCTAACATCCCAGGATGTAACATAGAAGTTCCTAGTCCTCTGCCAAGGTTTAAAACCCTGACTGTTGGAACTTGTCTGCATTTTTCAAAACGCTCTTTACAGAGGATTTCAAACAGGCTCCAACTACATGGTCATATTGGATCACTCTTTTCTTTGATTTCTTGGCAGATGCGTCACTGCACATTCATTATGGATCTAAGCAAAATTAAACCCTGGAAAAATTCAATCTTTTCTCCAATAATCATGTACTGTCTACTGGTCCAGTTATGAGGATTCTGATTTCTCTTTATATATTCATTACCATAAATCTTAGGTCTGTGACTATTAAATAAGGAACAGGAATGGTGAAACATCTTAAGAATTAATTTCTTGAAATGTTTTCATCAGCTTTTGGTTTTACAAGTGGTCCTGACCTCATAGAACAATAGGGAATTGTTATTTCTTGTATTATATTGTTGAAGGATTAATGTAAGACTGGTGCTCTTTCATCCTTAATATAGGGAAGAATTAACCTATAAATCCATATGGGATTGACTCAAAGGGAAGGAGCTGTTTCTTCATTACAGATTAAAATTAAAAATAAATATAGAATAATTAAGTTTTTCTACTTATTTTTGTGACAATATTAGAAATTATGTCAACAAATCAACGAATTATCTATATCTTGTTATTAGCTCTGTATTGTCTTTAGCTTTTGTAAGAGAGTAATTTTATGTTTAGTCCCAATTTTGATGATTTCTCTCCTTCCAATAATCTTCCAAGGAGACTTTATTAATCTTCTAAATTAATTAATATGGGACTTCTTTTATTTTCTCTATGATACATTTATTTTCTATTTCATCATTTTTGTCCTTACATTATTTTTCATTTGTGACCGATTTGTTTTGCTAATCTTTATCCTCCTGAAATGAGGATTTATGTAATTGATTTCTCTTTTAGTGTGTATATTACCATGTATTTTTATAGATGTGTGTGCAACATGTATGTGTATGTTGAATATTTTAGATAATCTTTCTATCTTAAGTACTGCTGTAGCTAAAGTTCACAAATATAAAACATTTATATCTAGTTATCATTCAGTTCAGATTATTCTCTAAATTTCAATAATTTCTTTATTGGTCCACGGGCTCACCTCAGTAGACTTTCCCCACTACATTATATTATCAGATGTTGCTGAAAGTGAGATAAAGGTAGAACACTTTCAGATGCCTCAAGTTAGTGAAATTTGTCACTCACTAAGAATTCTGCAGAGTAATCAGACCAAGGTGTGCTTAACTCAAGCCATATTTTCAGCTGCTTCATATGCATGTGAAAGCTGAAGAATGCAGAAGACTGAAGAATTGCCACATTCGATTCCTGATGTTTAAAATGCTCAGCAACCTTGGGGCCTACTTGGCCTTTTACTTTGAATTCTACTGAGGTGAAAACCTAGCCTTACAGAAAGTAAGAACCCACAGAAATTCACATGTACTGATAAACGGCGAATTGTTTAGCGTCAGAACCCAAATATCTACATAGATACAAGTTTCAAACATGGCAGGCTATTTACTCATTCTTGCTTGGGATTTTAAAGCACATATATTAGAGAAAAGAAGCTAGGGGGACAAATGCTTGTTGGAAACTCACAGTAATTAAGTCTCAAATTTTTAAGTTTTATACCTGGAAATCCAGTTTGAAAAAATGATTCACTGATATGTTATTCTCTTCTTTGTCTTCCACTATCACTAGTGACTTTCAAAAAGTCAAGAGTGGGAAAATCTTGTTGATTATTATAGGTAAAGATTTATGAAATGATAGAGAATTATTTATCTTTTGGATGACATTTCCCCACTTCATAGAATTTTTATTTTTACAGTCCAGTTATAATGAACTAAGAATCTTATGAATGAAAATAATTTTGTCACAAAGCTCTTGTCTGAGGTACAACAAAAGAGATTTGTAGAAAAGACCTACTGTATCCGAGTTATGACTACCCTTTCCCCTTTTCATTAAAACGAAGCACTGCAGCTGACGAGCTTCCAAGGTTCTCCTAAAGACTGAAGTGTTAATACATGGGGGAATTTCAATGCAAACAGGTCCTTTAAAGTTCTTGAGCTCATGCTGGGCAATGGGAGGGACCTGAAGAGGCCTCTTAATCTTGCTTAGATCTTTTTATTAATAGCGTGTTATACAATTACCTTCAGCATGCAGGAGAAAGCTGGTCTTACTGGGAGAAGCTTGCTTTCTTGGTGAATTATCTTCTCCCCTACTCTCATTAAAGAAACAACTCCATCTGCCGTAGATGGAGTTTATTTCACTGAATATCCAGTTTATTTTACTGAATATTGAGTATTTTATTCTTTGAGAGCACATGGCAAGCAAATGTTAAGAACTGTCAAGGAATCAACTTTTTGTTGGGCTAGCACTACATTTGTAAGAATATAAAAGATTGGATAACATTAAAAATTTTAATGGAATTACATTGTTTGGATTTTAGAACGTAGTGTTATTAGTTTGACTCTATATAATGTTCTGTAATAAAATCAATAAAAGCTTCTAATCAGAATAAGGATGGTACCATTGTGAAGATAGTAGAATTATTGTCAAAATGGCACAGCTTTTTCCTTTTCTTGCAATGTCACCAAAATGGATGATTACATTGTTAACACCAGCACAAAACTGATTCCTAGGAATTGGAAGTCAAACTTACCTCCACGATGGCCATACAGAATTCATAGGTCATACTCACAATTATTTAGGAAGTAATAGGTTAACATTCAGACTAACAATCAACTTGGAAGTAACAGGAATAACTCGGGATGCAGTCCTTTAAGTTGAACAGCTTTTTCTTTGTTGCTCCTCCAAGGTCTTCACTCTCATATTGGGACCACAATTTAGCTCTTGGCCTTCAATCAAGGCCTTAGTCCTTGATCAAGCCTGGCCTTTACCCTGCATGGTTAAATGTCACAACCTTTCAAAGAAGTGCTAATATCTGTTTTGAGAATCCAAAGATGTTGATGTTCCTTAGTGAACCACAAGCATCTTATATGCATAGTCCTACCTAGTCATTTTGGAAGAGTTACATGACCAAATCTACAAGGGCCCTGTAATAGTAATCAATGCACCACAATTATCTATATTATTTATGACATATAATTATGAGCATTCTTCCTGACTCATAATGTGTACAGGAAAGAAAATGTGACCTATTATTTAATTCATTATCATCAAAGAAGCTGTTAAAGTCAAGAAGATGGTTGTATCACTCTCAAAAATCTACATCTGTTTCATGATTAAATTCTACTTTCATTATCAGTACTATTCCATTTTATCTTTTTAGTTACATAGAACTTTACAAAATAATGTCTGTGCTCATTTTCTGCTTTAAAGGGAATGTCTTAGAATTACTTATTTAGATCATATTAACTTTTTCTTTCTTTTATTTTATTTTACTCTAGACACTATACCGTTTCTGTAAAGGAACACAACGTGACTATTAAAATTGTAAAATAAGAAAACAAAAAACACCTTTTTGTTGGCCAGGGAAAGAGAAGTCTTTCTTATCTTTCTCATATAGAGTAGTCATGTACATAGCGAAGGAAGAGATCTTCCTCATATAGATTAGTCATGTACATAGCGAAGGAAGAGACCTTTTTATCTTCCTCATATAGATTAGTCATGTACATAGCGAAGGGAGAGACCTGGGGGCATAATGCACTAACCATTTGACTGCTGGCTGCTAACTTTAAGTCTGGCAGTTCAAACCCATCAACCACTCTATAGGAGAAAGATGGGTTGTCTGCTCCAATGAAAATTTATAACCTCAAAACCCTATGAGTCTCTATGAGTTGGAATTAATGCAAAGGCAGTCAGCTGTATAATAAAGTGTGTACTCTTAATTGTTATCAGTAATCAATGTGTTAGCCAAAGACTTATCATGTATAAATATATTTTGAGTAGGACCAAAAGGAACAAATTCATTCCCTTTTCTGTCAGTTATTTGCCAGGTGTCCTTTGTAAAGTAACACAGTTTTTATAAACCAAGCTTAATTATCAATAATGGGTATAATTCTACACAAATCAGTAAATATTTGTGGAAAAACTTCACTCATATTGCGTTCTGGAAAATGATTTTCTCTTACTCTTTCTCTGAGTCACAGCTAGATAAATTTATTCCCCAATTTATTTATTTATTCCCCATATTATTTTATAGAATAGGGGCTCTAGCTGTGAATGTATATACAGATTTAGAACTATGAAAAACAAGGATGAGTTTGTCATTACACTGTTGACACTCACTCATGTCCACCATCACCATGTATTTATAAAATGAGTTTTATGGATGTGTCCCGTAAATCAAGTTGAGAATTTACAAGACATTCTCTTTATTTCACAAATTAAATCAGATTGAATGCTTGGGTAATGTGTTAGGCTGGGTGGACTAGAGAAACAATTCCAGTGACACTCGTATATGTATATAATAAAGAAGATCATATCAAGATGTAACTATATATCAAGAAAACATCCCAGACCAGTCCAACTCAAGTCTATACGTCCAATATTAGTCCATAAGCCCCTCTTCAAACTCACACAATATGGTAGTTGCATAATTCCATGTCAACTTGAGGGTACTATGAGTAAAGGGGTGGAGTCTACCCTGTCAATCCGGTCACAGTCTGAAGAGGCTTCGTTATGGGTGTGACCTTTTAATGAGGATGCTGGGACTTCCTCTCTTTCTCCTGAGAGGTGGGTCACACACTCTTTCTGTTTCACTTTCCTGTTCACAAACCACATATAGCCACACTGATGGCAGCCAGAGCCCTGGAGATGTGTCCACTGCTATAGGATCCACAGGACTTTCCACCCACTAGCCTGTGATCTTCCTGCATTCAGCATCATTGCATGTGCTGAGTGAGTTTAAAGAGGAATTTATGGACTGGTACTGACTTATGACCTAATATTGGATTTGTGGACTTTATCTGGACTGAGCTGGGATGTTTTCTCAGTAGACAATTACTCTTTGATTTAAAGTTCTCTCTTACAAACATATGAGTGTCTCTGGATTTTTCTCTCTAGTCAGGCCTGCCTAACACACACAGTCATATGCAATTATGCAAAATGCAGAAATATCACAGGGCAGTGATCATAAAGTCTCATGGACTCTACGACAGTGGAAATATTGCAGGACTCCGGAAGCCGTCAGGGTGGCCAGCAAGCAGGATGGTGAAGGCAGATATAGATGGGAAGGTACCCTGTGCCTTATTTATGAGAAGGCCACACCCAAAAGGAGGCACCATCATGACCTGACTGACATGCTGGATATCACCCCTACACTTAAACATATGTAACTATCACAGACCACCCACTGTCAACTTGACACCTTTATACAATTTTTTAGCCATATATTACTTCTAAATGAAACAATAATGAAAATAATGTTTGTGTCTAACAGGATACAATTAAAATGTGTACAATTGAAAATTTGCCCATAATAAACATAATATTCTATAAGTGAACAAAATAAAAATATTCTATGGCTAATAATTGCACACAGGTGAACACCTCTCCCTTAATCCTATCAACATCTTTCACCATTCATGAAAGTTTGTAAACCAGTCACTTTATACCTTTATCTTCCCACATTCTGTGTATCCAATTTTTATGCTGCCCATTTCTACAACTCAGGGCTCTGACAAAACAAGCATGTTGTTTGATATTCAGAATATTCATTCCAGTTTGAACAGTGTGAGACTGAACCCATAAGGAAAGTCAAATTAGGGCAGACCGTCTATAAAGTCAGCAGCAATATGCACCCATTCACAGGCTCAAATATTTTATTTTCACCTAGTTGGATTACGGTCAATTCATTGTTGAATAAGGGCCATTTCCCTTAGTCCATTGTCCGTCTTGCCTCAGGACTACAGACCCCTCCATGAATTCTCAACAACCTTAGTCCTCTTGCTAATCAGCCCTTAGGCTCTGGTTCTGCACAACTCTTTAAACTTTAGGAGAGCCCACCCACTCTCCTCTTTGCTCTAGCCCCTGTGAACAGGTCCACAAGTATCAGTGGCCAGACTACCCATCTCTCTATTGTTTCATTTCTTCCACTTCCACTCAACAAGTAGATCTTAGTAGTCACCTAGCAAGCATTGCAGGCTTTCCACAGGTTCCCTTTAACTTTCAGTCCTAGAGGAGAATTCCTTCATGACTCAAGATTTTTTCCAGCTTCAGGGGCAAGCCACCAGACCAAAATTCAAAAAGCCAAGGTGGCTCCTTAGTTTTCCCCTCCAGTCTTCCAACAGTTCTATAAATAATTCTTAACAAATGCCACTGTCCTAAGCAATCAAGGCACTGGGCATGGCTTACCTTTTCTAAGCATTCTTTTCAGGCTTTTCCTATACCCATTTAACAGATCCAATTTGATGGCTTAGACAGTGAGCTAAACTCTATTCTTATAGCCTACTAATTATTTCTATCACACATAGTATCAATAACAACATATCAGTGAAATCAATATAATTCTGGGACAGCCAAATCCTAAGCACAATTCTTAAAATAGTCAATTTCAATATTTCTTATCTAAACTATCCATTTCATATTCAATATGTTGTTGGGCCTCTGGTCATACGAGCTAGGTCCAGGCTTTCTGCCAGTCACTTTGACTAAGCATCATGGCCTCAGAGAAGTCAAGAGGTTTGCTCCATCTGAGTTGTCATTTAATATTCATTACTTTCAAGTTTGCCATTTCAGTTAGGAATAACCAGCGACATCATCTATGAATTAAAATCTTTTCAGAAAATAGTCCAGTAAACTGAGTGACCCTAGCTGATCTGCTAACCAAAGGAGGAAAAACTGCCAGAAGGCTGACGTCAGACAAACCTCTGTTAGGTTTCTCGGGTAGGAAATACCTCAGTTCTTGGCTTAACACAAGAAAGAATTCATGCTGAAGCCTGGTTTGTGATCCAAGTGAGTTTTTATAAAGGACGGAAGAAGTTTCAGGTTTTACAGTCACTGAACATCGGCAACCTCACAGGACTGCACATCCACACGTGGCCGCCTGAGGCCAGAGAGGGAGACCTCAGCATGGCCGAATGGAAGGCAGAGAAACAGTCGAAGGGGCGGTGGTCTCAAAGTTCCAGCGTTTAGGGCCTTCAGGTGGGAGGCAAGGTTGATGGTACTGGTTGACCCCATTGGCTGAATGAAGTCCAGCTGGCCTAGTTTGGACCCACCCAGGTGTACCACCTACCAGGCTCAGAGACTTGAATTTGAAGTGTGACCATTTAGTCTTTATGGCTTCCAACCTCCAAAGGGGGGGCTCCAGGCATGGAGAAGGTCACCCCCTGGTCCCTGACTCTAGCTACCTAGGACCTCCACTTTGTATCTTCATGATTTGTTTCTCTAGTACCCCATTCCCATGAGCCATAAAATGTTAGGTCAGGTTGACTAGAGAAACAAATCCAGTGACCCTCATATAAGTGTAAGAAAGAAGTTCATATCAAGATGTAATTATGTATCAAAAAAATCCCAGCCCAGTCCAACTTAAGTCCATAAGTCTGATCCTCATCCATAAGTCACTCTTCAGACTCACACAGTCACTTGCAATGATGCAGAATGCTTGAATATTACAGGCCTGTGATTATAGAGGCTCATTGACCCAATCAAGCCCATTGGAGATACTGCCGGGCTCTCGGAGCGCTCAAGGTGGCCAGCAAAGCGGAAGATGAAGGGAGATAGAGAAGGGCAGGATCCTGCGCCTCCTTATGAAAAGGCCATGCTCACAGGAGGCACCATCAGGCCGAATTTGATTGACATGTTAGATTTCACCCTTACACTTAACTATGACTGCCAGTGACATAAAATCATGTAACTACCACAGGTATATATTGTGTCACTTTTATAAAATACTAACTCAACTGAAATATTAAATAGGAGAAAACCAAAGATGTAAACCATCATTCCAATCCTGATATATTATTAAAGGAGTTGGTAATCAAATCAGTTAAGTTATCCTTTTTAGTGGAGGGTGAACTTAGACAACCTAGATATTTATTCTTTGCGTATTGAAACATGTTTGAAGGTACTTTGTAATCGCTAGTTGGACAAGCCTTCTTTACTCTACATTCTTCCATTGCTCCCAATTTTGAATGATATGTTCGATTTAAAATGCTTTGAACTTGACCCTTACTGGCCTCATGTAAAGACTGCACCCCTGATTTTGAGCATTTCTTTAGGTATTAAACATATCCTTAAAGTTAAAGTGGCAGCATATTTTGCTCTTATACATTTTTTTAAGGTAATCTTTTATTTGTTTGCTTTAGGTAAACTGTAATCCCAAAACACTTCCAACATTTTTGGCCTTTTCCTAGATGTGGCTTATATGGATACACTACAATAAGACAGTATAGAATGTTTTTAGAAATTTGTTTTACTACAGATTAACTTTGCATTAGTACTCTTGTTAGGTATTTAAGATGGAGAAGTGCATGGGTGGATAGCGTAGAGTCTCCAAAGCATAACGATCACCAACTGTTTCTTCAGAGACATAAAGTAGAAAGCATACAATTACTATGAAGATAGTGGTGACCTGAAATTACAAATCATCATGTCTGAGCTTTAGCTAGGGAATTAAGGAGCAATATTAAGAAATCTGACTTTGAAACCTATAGATTTTGTTGAGAAATTTCACCGAAACCCTTACTAGCTGATATATACCAGTAAATTATATAATGTCAGCATCAATTCTCATGAAAAAAACCCCAAAAAGTTGGTATTAATAGATTGTTTTTGTCCTTATCATATATGTATTTTCACATATTGTGTGATCATGGATGATCGTTCATCTATTGTTTCCCCCTCAGTAAAATATTGTGGCTTCCCTTTTAGGAGTCTGACCAAAACCCAAACCAACTTCATTGATGTGTTAGTCTGGGTTTATTAGAGAAACAAATTCATAGACACTCACATGTGTATAAGAAAGAGTTTTATATACAAGGACAATTGAATATTGAGAAAGCATCTCAGGCCAGTCCAGATCAAGTCCATAAGTCCAATATTAGCCCTTAAGTCTGATACCAATATATAAAGTCTTCTTCATACTCACAAAATACATGCAATGATAACTAATGCAGAAGGATCACAGGCAAGTTGGTGGAAAGTCTTGTGGATCCAGGGGCAGTGTAAGCATCTCTCTCAGCGCTGGCAGGGGTCTCCATGTGGCTCTTCCAGCTTGAGCTCCAGGTCTCTAGCATAGCTCCATGTGTCTTGTCATCAGGAATACAAAGCAGGGAGTCTACCGCCTCCAGGGAGGAATATAGGAGTTCCCAGAATCCCCAGGAGAAGGAAATTCCCACACAGAGGCCTCATTGGCTATGGCCTGATTGACAGGCTAGATTTCACAGGAGATTTTGTAACTGCCACAATTGACATGGAGTCAATTCTGATTTACAGTGACCCTAAATGGGCAGTGTAGAAGTCCTCAAATGGCTTTCTGAGGCTGTAACTCTTTATGGGGTTAGAAACCCTTATCTTATTCATGAGGAAAGGCTAGTCCATTTTGAACCAGCAACCTTGGGGCTAACAGCCCAACATGTAACCGATTACACCAACAGAACTGAAAGGGGAAAGAAAACTCAAAATCACTGCCACTGAGTTGCTTCTGACTCATAGTAATTCTATGTGGCATGGTGGGGCCACTCCATAGGGTCTCTGAAACTAATCTTTGTCAGAGCAGAAAGCCTCATCTTTCTCTTATAGAGTGGGTGGAGGGTTAAATTATTTACCTGTGGGTAACACTGTCACAGCTCAGAGCATAACCCGCTAGGCTACCAGAGCTCCTGAAGGAAGAAACCCAAACCAAATACACTGCCATCGAGACAATGCCTACTCAGAGAAAGCCTATATGGGGCGCTGTCCATCTTTAAGGGAGCAAACACTCTCAGTCGTCAGCCGAGCAGCTGGTGGATTTGAAACAATGAACTTGCTATTTGCACTCAGACACTTACCTGACAGCACCACTAAGGTTCCTTGAAGGAAGGAAAAGGCTATGTAAATCCAGGTATTATGGGAAGAATTATAAGGAAGAATGCAGTTCACACTCATTTATAGTGTAACAGTAAACATGTACTTTCAAAAAACAGAGGATGGTTATACTAATATCTTCACCAAATTCAGTGCCATTGAGTCAATTCTAACTCATTGAAACCCTATAAGAAAGAGAATAACTGCCCTTGTGGATTTCTAAGTCTGTAACCCTTTAGAAGAGTTTCTTCAGAGGATCAGCTGATGATTGCGAACTGCTGACCTTGTAGTTAACAGCCCAATGCATACACCAGGAGACAACTAGGGCTCCAGGACACAAAAGCAACTTCTGCTAACAAAATGACTTACACAAAATCCTATGGCCAGAGTCACTGGACAAGCTCCTACCCAACTATTTTGAAATGTGACTGTGTGGGTAGTGACTATCTGCGTTTGTTTGCATTGTACTGCATGTGAGGGCAAATTGATCATCAGAGTAGACAATCTGTCCTAGGACTTCCACAACTTGATTGTTGTTATTTGTAGGTGCCATTATGTGAGGTCCTTTTCATAGTAACCCCCCATATAACAGAAGAAAGCACCCTGTGCCATTGTCACGATTATTATATATGAGCCTTCTGTTGTAGCCACCGTGCCAACTCATCTCGTTGAGAGTCCTCCTATTTTTCCTCTCTGCCCTTCTACTTTACCAAACATGACATCCTACCTGATAGCATGTCCAAAGCGCACGAGACAAAGTCTCCTCACCCTGGTCTCTAAGAAGTTTTCTGACTGTACTTATTCTAAGATAGAATTTTTTGTTACTTTGGCAGTCCATGAAACTTTCAATATTCTTCACCAATATTATAATTCAAATGCATTGATTCTTCTTCTATCTTCCTTTGACAGGCATAGGTAACAATTGAAAATATTGATGCATTTTAGACTGATATCCATTTCCTTCAACAACTGAAAGAGGTCTTATGAGCCAATTTTCCCTTTCCACTACATCATTTGATGTCTTGACATCTACTTCCATGAGCATTGATTGCAGATCCAAGTAAAATGACATCCTTGACAATTTCAATATATTATCTGTTTCTTAGGATGTTACTTACTGGTCCAGGTGAGAAGATTTGGGTTTTGTTTACCTTGAGATTCAGGCTATCCTGAAGGCTGCAAATGCTTCAAGTTTTCCAACTTTCATCAGGTGAGGATGTGTAATTTGCTTATCACCTATTGTTAATAGACCTTGCTCCAAACCTGATGCCACATTCGTCTTCATAAAGTCCAGCTTTCTAAATTATTTACTCATCAATCATATTGAACAAGTAAAGTGAGAAGATAAAACCTTGGTGTACACCTTTTCTGATCTTAAATCCTCAATAATCTTTCCAAAAGACTGCCTCTTGGGCTTTGTGCAGGTTTCACATGAGCACGAGGAAGTGCTCTGCAATTCTGTTCTTCACAATGTTGTCCAGACTTTGTTCTGATCCACATTATCAAATGACTTTGCATAGTCAATAAAACACAAGTAAACACATTTTTGGTCTTCTTTGCTTTGAACAAAGTTCTATCTGATCTTAGCAATGATATCCCTCATGCAATATCCGCTTTTAAATCCAGTTTGAATTTCTGGCAACTCCCCCTTGATGCACTGTTGCAAACATTACTGGGTAATCATCATCAAAATGTTACTTGCATGTGGCATTAATAATATTGTTCAATAATTTCCACATTCTATTGGCTCATGTTTTTGTAAAAAATGGGCACAAATATTGATCTCTTTTAGATTATAGACTAGGTAGCTGTTTTCCTAATTTCTCGACATAGAAGAGTGCTTCCAGTGCTTCAGAACTTATGGACAGATTTCTATGTATTTCATCAATTCCATGAGGCATTTTTTTGCGTGTGCTAATGCCTTCAGTGCATCTGGGAGTTCCTTCATACCATAGATTATATGCTATATGCTATATAGATTATATGGTTGAAAATTAATTGGTTGCTTTGGGTACAGTAATTCTGTGTTCCTTTCATCTTCTTTGATGCTTTCTGCATTTTCCAATACTTTGCCAAAAGAAAATATCATTATTACAAGTTGAGGAGTATTTGTTTTTAGTTCTGTAACTTGATATATACTGTGTTCATCCTTTTTTGTTTGTTTTTTTCTATTCCTTCCCTTCGTATATTTCATTGTATTATTTTACCTTATCTTCTCTGGCTTCTTTTGAAATGGTCTGTTCAGCCCTTTACTATAATATTTCTTTCATTTGCTTTAGCAGCCCTTGTCCAAGTTTAAGTTTCAAGGTCTTTTGACATTCACTTTGTTCTTTCCTTTCCCTCCCTCCCTTCCTTCCTTTCTCCCTTCCATCTTTCCTTCCATGACTTTATAGTAACCCTCTGCTTTCCTCGTGAAGGGTGTTCTTGATGTCATCTCCTACCTAACCAGTCTACTGTCATTGGTGTTCAATGCAGCACATGTGTTCCTGAGATGTTCTCAAAACTCAGATGGAATAAGCCCAAGATCATATTTTGGCTCTCATGGAGCTGTTTTAATTTTCTTCAAATTCAACTTGAACTTGGACATGAGAAATTGTTGATATGCTGCACAGTTGGTACTTGGCCTCATTTTGGCAGCCAGTATTGAGCTTCTCCATTGTTTCTTCCCATAGATGTAGTGAATTTGATTGTTGTGTTTTCCATCTGGTGAGGTCCATATATATGTTTTCCAAACATTTTATTGTGGAAAAAAATGTATTTTTAACAAAAAGTTGTCGACCTTGCAATTGTGTCATGTGATTTCCAGCTTAATTTCTATAATCAAATTCATATTTTCAAACTTCTATTCCTTCCCTTTTGGTGCAAATTTCCCATTCCACTTACTACAAATTATCAATGACTTTTGGTTGAAGCAAATGTATACAAAAGAAAATGTGAAATTTTAGTATAGGTTGATGAAAATTGTTTGGATAAATCTTACTTTTGATATACATTTATCTGATAAGAATCTTAGAAAATAATTCAAAGGGTAAGTTTGTGGAGCCATATGTATTAAAAGCAAACAAACTCCTAGTACATATAGTTTTAACTTTTTCCAGCAACACTTTATCAAAATAGTGGTTTTTCTTTGTTTTCATTGATTAATTATGATTTTTAGTCATACATTCATGTTTGTTTTTCACAAATGATTTAAAATATGACTCGAGTGTTGTATATAGCGCTGATCAGTTTTTGAACAATTAAACTATGAGGAAGTGAGAGATAAATTCTCCTAGAGGTAACAATTCTAAAACTGTTCAATATTATAGTATGTCTGTGATTACGGATATGTCTAGTCTTTGAAATCTAATTAAGAATAAACTAACACAGTGGACAATAAATTTCATTAGAAAAAGTATGAGTAAGAATATAATGTTAACAGAATACATGTTTTATAGATTTTATAGAAAAATAAAATCAGAATATTATTAGGTACCTATTCATGTTTCAAAATAATTAGAGATAAGATTTCTAATTTTTTTAATTTCTCAGTTTTGTTTATTTAAAACTGCCATATTGGCACAACATCCACATAACATATAACCAATTGTTCAATCACATCAAAAAGAGTTGTACAATCAGTAGCACAATAAATTTTAGGACACTTTCTATTTTCTTGTAGTCATTGCTCCTCATTCCTCTCATCCGGCCCTGCCATACCCCCCAAGAAACCATGACTCCAGTTACTGTCTCTATAGATTCATCCCTCCTATATACTAAGAAATACACAAAACCAAAAAGCAAAACATAGCTAACAGCAATAACAAAATAAAATAGAGAAAATGCTCACTAGAAGAGAAAGCAGAAAATATTAAAAACTAAAACAACTTAAAAATTAGTCAAGTGGTAGATAAAATAATAAGGTGTTAAATTTTAACCTAACTACATATGCCTTAATACACTTTGCAATGCATCTTGAATGATAGTAAGGCTGTTCACATCCCTGGTCTATGGTCACTGGAGGACTAATTCATGCGAATTTCTCCTTTTCTTTTTTTTTTTTTTAAGATTTCTAAATTTTTTCAGTAAATCCTTCATCTGTGCTGGTTTAACTTATAAACTTTTTTTTTTCATTTGAAGTTTTTTTTAATATATTATTTTATACAAAGGTGAGAATAATAGTTATTCCCTGTAACTATTTGGAAAATACAAGACAAGACCATATGAACTGTATAGATAATGAATAATGATTACAAGTGTATTAAGTATGTGTTCTATATTTTAAAAATATATCATTGCCAATATTTATAAAATTAAGCAATTTCCTTTTTTGAAAATTAAGATTAACTTAACATTATAACTACTCTCACATATAATATATTTCTTATATGTATCATATAACATAAAAATATAATACATGGCCAAATCTTCAGTATTGTGAATTTTTAAAAATTAATGAGCATTAAAGTTTGAACATGTTCAACAAGATTTACCAATTTGAACATGTTAACAAATATTTAGCTATAGATCCATATCATTATGAAAAGAACTTGCCAATGTGTTGCAAGATGGAAACTTGAATATGCCCTAATGAATATTCAGGTTTGAAGCAGAGTCACTAATTAAATTGCTGGCTCTAATAACAAATCAATTAAACAAATGCTATGGAAGTTATATAGAATGCACCCAGAAAATATTCATGTGCTATAGATGTCTATATTTAAATATTTATTTGAAATATGAAATTTAGATTCTTCGTTATATCTAATTTTTGTAAAATATTTTGAAAGTTGATCTTCATAGTTAAACAGAGATGATTAAGAAGCTAGCTCTGATTTTTATTTCTTATGGTGTGTTTAACCTTCTCATACATTATCTTGAATTTAACTCTTACACGTTTAAAATGGGCATAAAAATATTGAAATTGAAGGAAAATCCCATGAAGTAAATGAGATGACTTTTAAAACACCTGGGCCTAGACTGAATTCTTTTTTTAAATATACTTTCCAATTTAGACAAAACATAGACAAAGCTTAGCAGTTTCTATCTATGTATATACTGCTTCCCAGAATAAAAAAAAAGAAAAGAATATAAAGTATTCCCATCATTCCAAAAGTTTTCCTTGAGCTTCTTTTTATTGCAAATACATTGTTTTGACCTTTATTATCACGATTAAAATTTTGAATATCATACAAATTAAATCATACAGGATGTACCTTTTCAACACTGGACTCCATAAAGCAACATAATTTCTGGAGGGTGTGTCAATGTTGTGTATATTTTTAAGTTTTATCTAGTTCTCAAAATAAAAATTACAAGGCTGGTGAAGAATATTGAAAGTACCATGAACTAGAAGAACAAGCAGCTATATCTTGGAAGAAATAGAGCTAGAGTCCTGTTTGGAAACAAGGAGAGCAGACTATGTCTTATGTACTCTAACAGAAGAGAATAATCTCTAGAGGACATTATGCTTGGTAAAGTAGAAGGGCAGTGAAAAAGAAGACTATTCTCAGTGAGATAAACTGACTCAGTGGTTTCACCAATGGCTTCAAGCACAATAATAATTGTAAGGATCAGTCAATAGTTTTTTTCTGCTGTGCATATGAGCCAGAACCAAATAGCACCTAAAAACAACAACACAATTTCCCATTCTATGCAATAAACAGTGTTGTGTGAATATGCTATAAGATGTACTGTACATGTACTACAATTTATTAATGTACTATTTAATGCTTATTTATTTGCTAATTGATCATAGACATACATGTGTGGAGAAGAATAATACAGTTTTTAAATTCCTCATATGTTTTTACTTTAGAGTAGACAAAAGTTCTTTAGAAAAATAAAATACTAATTATAAAAAAGACTTTACATAAATTTAGATATTTTGTTTAAGAAAAGTCAATAGATAAGTTACAGCCACATAGAATATTTGACATGGAGCTATACCAGTGATCTCCAGTGCTCAACACAGTTGTGGGAAAGGCTGCCTGGCCTCGACTGTGATCTTGCCTATGAGGGTAATTCCTCCCAGCATCTTTGGGACCCTA
>NW_022104341.1:41681486-41683166 GCF_000313985.2 Echinops telfairi
GGAACAAGAAACAAGAAGAAGTCAACAGTGAAAATATCAAGGGAATTCTTGGAGGAAAACTTTCCCAGCTTAGTAAATGAAAATCGTGCAATCATTCAGGAGGCTGAAATAATATCAACCAGAATGAATCCACCAAAGAAGTCACCAAAACACATAATAGGCAAATTATCCAACTATGTGGAAAAGGAGAAGATCATAAGAGCAGCTAGGGAAAAACAAATAGTCACTTATAAAGGTACCCAAAAAAGAATATGTTCAGGTCTATCAGCAGATACAATGAAGAAAGGGAGGGAATGGAGTAACATATTCCAAAAATTGAAGGAAAATATCACAAACCCAAGAATACTATATCTGATCAAATTATCTGTTAAGATAGATGGAGAAGTAAGTTTTCCCAGACAAGGAAAAACTCAGAAATACAAAAAAGAAACCCAGCCTTACAAAAGACCCTTGACGACCCTCTATGGGCAGAAGATAAACACTCACCAAGCACAAATAACAGACCATCACGTAGAACAACTCCACCCAGAGGGCAACAAAGAGAAAATAGCCCCTATGATAGCATTAGCTCATAGTGGAAAGAAGGCAAGAATGAAACACACACACACACACACACACACACACACACCACTAATTGATAAATAGGTTGGTAGGATAATACCCAACACAAAAGGTAAAAGATGACATCACAGAATCCACAGATGGATGTATTAACGCTGAACATCAATGGACTGAACTCAGGCATTAAAAGGCAGAGGCTAACAGTCTGGCTTAGTAAACATAACCCATCATTCCGCTACCGACAGAAGACACATCTCAAGCTTACAGACAAAAACAAGTTGAAAATTAAAGGCTGGAGAAAATTATACCAAGTAAATGGCAATGCAAAACAAGCAGGCATAGCAATCTTAATCTCTGGCAAAATTGACCTCAAGTTACAAGCCATAACAAGAGACAAGGAGAGGCACTATATAATGTTCAAGGGAAGAGTAGCCCAAGAACCAGTAAGCATAGTAAAAAATATAAGCGTCCAATGAGAGACCCATGAAATTCATAAATCAAGCACTCCAAAAGATGAAAAAAGAAATTACAGGCTCAACAATTATAGTAGGCAACTTTAATAAAACATTCTCTAAAAATGACAGATAACAGGAAATGAAACTTAACAAGGAGGATACAGATATAAATATCACAATTGGACAACTTGACCTGATAGATATTTTCAGAGCTTTCCACCCAAATTCAAAAAGATTCACATTATTTTCAAGGCCACATGGCACATACTTGAAGATAGACCACATGCTGGGACATAAGTTGAACCTGAGGAACTTCAAGCACATAGAGCTTACACAGACTTCTCTTTCTGATCAATATGCCATAAGGCTGGAAATCAACAAAAGGACAATGAAAACAAGGGCAAGCAATTGGCGAATGAATAATTTTCTATTGCTAAAGGAGTGGATATTAGTCCAGATCAGAGATGAAATCAGGAAGTTTATAGATGCCAATGGGAATGAAAATGTGATACACCAAAAGCTTTGGGACACAGCAAAGGCATTTATCAAAGGAAGCCTTATAGCAATACATGCACACGTGAAAAAGTTAGAGAGACTTATTGTTGATTTGCTGGCACAAAACTTACACTTATTAGACCAGAGTCAACAGAACAATCCTACTAAT
>NW_022104341.1:41684141-41685933 GCF_000313985.2 Echinops telfairi
GAAAAAGGGGACCAGAAAAGGAAGCCCTTTGTCACCACTCCTACTCCTATTTAACAACATACTGGAGATCCTAGCTAACAATATAAGAGAAAGAAAAGACATCAAAGGTACTCGTCTGGGGAAGAAAGAGGCAAAATTATTGTTATTCATGGATGATATGATTTTTTTTTAATTTTTGAAATGATTTTATATATTGAAAATCCCCAAAACTACACAAGTGGAGTGTTGGAAGCGATAAAGAAATATGGCAGAGTGGCCGGATACATGGTCAACAAACATAAGCCTATCAAACTGCTATACACATCAGACAAGATGACAGAATAAGCGATTAAAAAGGTAGCATACTTTATAATATAATATAATATAATAGCCTACCACAAATTGAAATATCTAGGAATATACCTGACTTAAAAACAAAATATTTGTACGAGGAAAATTACAGAACACTATTATAAGAGACCAAGAGTGACCTCACAAATGGAAGAATACCCCATGCTCATGGATTGGAAGACTCAATATAGTAAAGACATCAGTTCTGCCCAAGGCACTATATAAGTTTAATGCTATCACGATATGAACACCATCATCGTTCTTCAAAGAATTGGAAAAACTGATTACCAAATTCATGTGGAGAGGGAAGAATTCCAGAATTAGCAGAGAACTCCTCAAGAAGAAGGATAAAATGGGAGGGTTTGCTCTATCTGATTTTAGCACCTATTATACAGCAATGATGGTCAAAACAGTGTGGTACTGGTATAATGACAGATATTCAGACCAATGGGTTTTATTTCTGAACACCCAGAAACAAAATCATCAGCATACAGACAATTGACTTTTGATAAGGGCCCAAAAAATATCAAATGGGAAGCAGATGCCTTCTTCAATAAGTGGTGCTGGGAAAAAAAGGATATCTATCTGCACAAAAATGAAGCAAGACACTTGCTCACTCCATGAACAAGAATAAACTCAAGGTGGATCACAGACTTTGAGCTAAAACCCCAAACTATTAAGGTCATTAATGCGGGAATTGGAACAAACCTGAGAACCTTGGCACAAGGAATACATAGGCTATCGGAAATAGGGAAGAATACAAACACAGAAGAGTCACAAACTGACAAGTGGTATATATGGAAGATAAAACACCTGTGTACATTGAAAGAATTCACCAAGAGAATAATAAGAGGAAAACAGACTGGGAAAACATCTTTAGCAATGACACATCAGACAAAGGCCTTATTACTAAAATCTACAATACTTAGCAAGCTTACAATAAGAAAAAATCTAACTAACCACTAAGAAGTTGGGCTAAAGACCTGAACAGCAGTTTCATAGGGGCAGAAATCCGAATGGCCAATAAACATGTGATAAAATGTTCCCGATCATTAACTGTAAGAGAAATGTAAATTAAAACAATTATGAGATACCACCTAACATCTTCAAAGATAGCCCAATGCAAAGTAGTAGAAAGTAATAAGTGTTGGAGGGGCTGTGGCAAGAGAGGAAGCTGTCATCCACTGTTGGTGGACCTGTAGGTATGTACAACCATTATGGAAATCGATAGAGTGTGGCACTCCATCAGACTTGACTGGAAAACACTCATAAAGGCTAACAAACAGACTTTGAACTATTTATAGGCTTTTCCATTTTTGTCAGGGGCTTGCTTTTTGTTGTTGTTATTTTGTTTAGGAGTTGTTTTTATTTTTTTGGTTGTAGTTATTGTTTTATTGGTCTTGACTTCCTTTGTTGTTTTGTTTTGCTTTGCCTGGTTTTTGCGCTTATTAATGTCTCTGCA
>NW_022104341.1:41687370-41709323 GCF_000313985.2 Echinops telfairi
CATTATAACCCATTATGCAAGGACCTAGAATTAGAAAATCAAAAGGGAAGAACATGCTCAGTATAACTTAAGCTGAAAGAACGTAAGGAACAATTCGAGCTTCAAGTAGCAGTCTTGAAAGATTCTGTAGGCAAAACACTAAATGATGCAGGAAGCATCAAGAGAAGATGGAAGAATACACAGAATCACTGGACCAAAAAGAACTTGTCAGCAGTCTATCATTTCAGGAGGTAGCATAAGCCCAAGAACCAATGGTGCTGAAGAATGAAGTTCAAACTGCACTGAATGAGTTAGACAAAGTTAAGGCTACAGGAAGTGGTAGCATACCCACTGAAATAGTTCAGGAAACTGAAGAAACACTGGAAGCCCTCACTTGTCTATGACAGGAAATTTGGAAGACAGCTACTTGGCCACTGACTGAAGTGGTCCATACCCGTGCCCATTCCAAAGAAAAGTGCTGCAAGAGAATGTTTAAGCTATCGAACAATATCATAGATTTCTCACTCAAGTGAAATTTTGCTTAAGATCATTGAGATAGTTAAGGATTATTTTGCCAATATGGCCGATAAACACATGTGGGATTATTTGAAGGACAGAGAAATAAATGGCTCAGTGAGCTTCACCTTTCTAGTTCTCAGGTTTCTTGCTCTCTGATGGTCAGACCAGAGTGCAGCTGTGTTAGCCAGTTCCCTGCTTCAGTTGACAAGACTCACTTCCTACAAGAGATCCCTGAGGAGAAGCCACATGGACCTACCTTGATGCAACTCAGGGTGCTGGAGCAGCCGTGTGGAGACCTCTGCCAGTGTTGCGATGCTTACATGCACACTGATTCGGCTTTCCTCCTGCAGTCGGTGTCATTGTGTGTGTTTTGTGAGATGGAGGAGGACTTTGTAGATTGGTGTCGGACATATGGGCTAATGCTGAACTTATGAGCTTGGACAGCACTGGGTTGGGATGCTTTCTTAATGTACACTTGCCCTTTATATAAAACTCTCTCTTATACAAATATGAGTTTCTGTGGATTTGCTTCCCTAGTTAACCCAGACTAGCACAATTGTCCTCCTGGAGTTGCAGGTGTGCACTTACAGGGAGCTGCCAGAAGTTCAGGCTGGATTCAGAAACGTCCATGAAACAAGGGATATCACTGCTGATGTCATGTGGATCTTGGTTCAAAGCAGAGAATGCCAGAAAGTTGTTTGTCTTCCATTGACTTTGCAAAGGCATTCGACTATGTGGATCATAATACACTCTGGATAAGCTTAAGAAGAATTAGAATTCCAGAACACTTCATTGTGTTCATGAAGAACTTATACATGGATCAAGAGGCAGTTGTGCAAACAGAACAAGGGAATACTGCATGGTTTCAAATCAGGAAAGGTGTGTGTCAGAGTTGTATCCTCTTATCATACTTGTTCAATATTTATGCTGAGAAAATCATCAGAGAAGCTAGTTTATGTATGAAAAAGTGTGGCATCAGGATTGGAGGTAGGCTTATTAACAAATTTCATTATTCAGATGATACAACCTTGCTTGCTGAAAGTGAGGAGGATTTAAAACACTTGCTGATGAAAACAAAGATTGCAGTATGCAGTATGGATTATGAGTCAATGTAAGGATGTTCAAAATCCTCACAACTGTACAAATAAATAGATAACATCATGATATATGGAAGACAGGCTGTAATTGTCAAGGATTTGTGTTCCCTGGATCCAAAATCACTGCTCATGGAAGCAGCAGTCAAGAGTTCAAAAGGCATGTTGTCTTCGGTAAATCTGCTGCACAGGACCTCTTTAGCATATCAAACACAAACGTGTTTCTTTGAGGACATAGGTGTGCCTAACCCAAGCCAGGGTATTCTCCATTGCCTCCTCTACGTGTGCAGCTTGGAAACTGAATAAGGAAGACTGAAGAAGAACTGATGCACTTGAATCATGGTGCTGGAGAAGAATCCTGTAAGTACTATGGGCTGCTGAAAGAACAAACTGATCTGTGATGGGCGATGTGAGGCCAGAGTGCTCCTTAGAGGCAAGGATGACAAGACTTCATCTGACATTCTTTGCACATAGTTTCAGGAGAGACCAATGCCTGGCACCACTTTTGGTAAAGTTGAGGGGTGGCCAAAAAGCGAAGGCCCTTGATGACATGGATTGAGTCCGTGGTTTCATCAATGGGTTAAGGAATAGGAACAATTTTGAGGGTGGTGTAGGACCATGCAGTGTTTCCTTTTGCATAGTGTCTGTCCCCTTGTGTCAGAGTTGACTCAATGGCACCTACTAATAACCCTAATAGGTCAAAAGTCAGACATTTGAATTATGGTGTTTGTGAGGATTATTGAAAATGCAATTGGACTGATAGAAGAACAAACAAACCTGTCTTGGAAAAAGTATAGCCAAAATTCTCCTTACAAATGAGAATAGTGGCACTTTGTTTTTTAAAATTTAGTCATGTTATCAGTACTGACAGTCCTCAGAGAAAGGGATCAGCCATAGAAGACCCTCAAAGGGGTTGATTGATGTAATGACTGCAACCTCACAGCTGTGAGGACCAGGCTGTATTTTATCTTATTGTACCTCACACTGCTCTGCGTCAGAATGCACTCCACAGCAGCTGACAGCAGCAGGGCCCAAAGTGAAGGAATCCTGAGAAGACCCCAGGTTGATAGCTGCCGTCTTGAAGGTTGTTGGGAAAACTTCAAATTTGTAAGTAGTCTGTCAGAAATAAGGGTCTGGTGGAGACTCTCACACTTACAACTTGGTATAGGTTAGAATAGGAGACCTTTGACAGACTTCAGAGCCTGAAAGATCATGTTCTTTAATAAAGTCTGACCTAGCTCTAGGTAGTTACAGTTATAGGAAGAAGTGTTTCATATTAAACTGTGAGCAGAATAGAAAATGAGACAAAGAGGAAAATAATTGAAATAGGTTGATTTGGATCAATCAATATGTTTGGTAATGAAGAGTGGGGATTTGATTATCTGAGCTCCAAAATTCTATATGATTTTCAGTGATCTCCTTCCACATTTATTTTTTTAAACTTTTTATTTCATTTCAATTTTTTGCTCTAGAAAATTCTGCATTTCACCTGTATCTCATCTTGAGCTATTATTATTTTATATTTGTATATTATTAATATAGAGGATGAATGTAAATGGAAATAGTGCAAACAATTAGAATTGAAAAACGAACATTCAATTTCTGAATGCCCTTCAGCTACAGCACCCATGGAAGACATTTATATTAGTTTATGTAATTGTCTAGCTGTAGTCCCATCATGTTAATCACCTTCTATTTCTTCTCTTTTTTCTCTGTTTAATCTTGCCTCTTATTCTCTATTGCTGCAAAGTGATCCAGCTATCACATTGTTAATCTTTATATTTTCACAATATGTTTCATCGCATACTCACACATTGAAGTCATGCTTTGCTAAGATTTTGAAATGAAAAGTTTTCATATTCATTTTGTTCCAAGAAAGAAAAGTAGACATTTGAAAACATTTCTGAGTTTCACCATGCATAAGGGCTGTCCTTTCAGTGCCAGAACAAACTGCCAAAGCATCAGCTTTTGATTATCTAGGATATATTCACACACACACATACACACACATACACACATATGTACATAAACATAAGTTTCAATTTAATTTATTTCAATCTCTGTTTTTACATAATAAAAACTGAAAAACAAAATAATGATATGGACCAATTTATTTTTTCTGATTGGTTCTCCCTTTTTAAGCGGAAAAATTTACCTGACTTATGAATTCTTATTTGGAATTACTAGGTGAAAAAGGATGATATAATATCTAGATGACCAACTATTGAGGATTGCAGTGAGAGTTATTTGAGTGGAAATATGGAACTCATAGGAGAAAAGTTGAAACTAGCCTAAAGGTTTGCTCTGAGAAGCCTGTGGCGAAGGAATGCACCATGCTTCTGCAGACACCATTTGATGTCCTTCAACATATTTTCATGGGATCTAACCTTCTAGAGCCACACATTTCACTTCTGCACATTTTCAAGTTTGCATTAAAAAATCAGAGCTTGGTAAATGATTTTAATGCAATACAAGGAAAGTAAAGAATATGATTTTCTTAAAAACACTAGAATTTTGAAAGTGTGAGAATGGAATGAGACGCAACATTGCTAGAGGCTATGACTTCTGTGCTATTTACTTGGCTACGAATGGATCAGTCCTTGGCAAATCCAAAACAACATGCACGAGTTTCTTCACTTTCTGATCAATCCACTGTTTCTCCCCAAGCCTAGTGATGTGTACCTGCAATTTAATATTATTCCTTGGACCAGTTTTCTATTCTTGAAGTATAAAATTCATTAATAAGAGAAAATAACTATATTTTTATTGTAGTAACTATCTATTAGACACACTATTTAGCTTTTCACATGTAATTCACATCATTCCATGATTTCCACAGACAATACCTCTATGATTATATTACAAATGGAGAAATTGACATTCAAAGAAGTCAATAAAAATGCCTATGGCTTTAGAGGTAGGTAGATGCAGCCAAAGATTGTTCTGACATGTTCTACAGCTGGAATTGAAAACAACAGCTGCAAACAATGACTATGCCCCCTAGTAACTGCTGAGTTCAATGAAAGACCCGTTCCAGAGACATGCAAAATGGTTTGGGTTTCTGAGGAGGGACAAAATATCACAAACTGGGTAGGTTATATTAATAACAATACATTGTCTCATGACTTTGGAACCTCAAAGTAGGCGATCAAAATTTTTGCCATGTTGATTCCTTCTGAGGCTTTGAACAAGAGTCATTTTCTTGTTTCTGTTGATTGCCTTGTATCTGTAGGGTCATATGGTGCCCATTCTATATAGTTGTGCCATTATTGATGAAAAATTATCGTGCTGACAAAAATTAGGTGTAATAGTGACAGTGTCTTGCATGCTACCCAATGTAGCTGATGTAAAATGAGGAGGTTGCTCTGGTCATTCAAATCTTTTCATTATTCTCCTATATGTGAAATGCACTCTTTAAATTTTTATAGGCCCATCAGTAACTTAAAATGTTCATTGTCATAGAGTGAGACTCGGTGTTATCTATTGCACTGAAAGAAATTGTCTAAATAAAACTCCAATAAATAATTACATGAAAAAGTATTCTTTCCATAAATATTTCTTAATAAACTCAAATATTCTAGGTACTATTTTAGTGATTTGGTGTTGAAGATTAATATTTGATCATCGGTTAAGCAATTATTAGTAAACTATGATTAAACAGTGAACTACAATAAAAGTGGACTAAATAAAGGGAAGCGCAGGCAATATATTTCCAAATGTAGCTACATTTAGAAAATCTTCATCAAATATATTGATGAGTTCGTTGCAGTAAGTTCAAAAACTAAAACTAAGCAAAACCGGTAGCTGAATATGATGGAAGATAATCATTCAATCTCACCTCCTGTTTTTAAAGTCAATAACAATAACAACAACACTAAGATAACTGACAGGTCGAAAAGAAAAAAAAAAGTATCACCAATAAAAGCAAAAGTCAGTTACAACTCTAAACCCCTAACTATAAGGAATAGTTACCAGAAACTGTAAAAACACTTGGTGAATCAAGGACAGGCAATTGAAGCATATGTAGACCTCTACGAATCTTAAAGAAGGGCTGTGTTTTCCTGGAAGTAGAGATACCAGGAGGATCAACTAAATCCCTTCTCTGAAATTGTAGTGTCCTTTTCAGGACTTAGATGAGTCACACTTTTGTAAGTTCTCACAAGCATGTCTTCCAGCTAAGAGGTTTGTGGTGGTGGGGACCTGAGGGAATAGGTGTTAACCAAGAACCATGCAGATCTCTGCTTTACCCAAGGAGGAAAACATTAATTTGAGGCAACTGAGCATATTTATTGAGAACTTTTACTCTGAAACAAGAAAAAGAGGAAAAAAATTGAAAATTAATAGGAAAAATAATTACATGATAATTTAATTCAACCCAATGGAAATCAAACTAATCCATAAACTCTAAGTAATGAGTGGTTATTTAAAATTTAAATTTCCAATATTGTTCACCAAAACAGTAAAGCATCTAAACAAACCAACTGTCATTAAAAGGAAGTTACCACAGATGCCAGTACCAAAACACCAGGCCCAAAATAATTCATAAAAATAGTATCAAATATCCATACACAGATATTTGTAATACTTCAAAAAGATTTATAGAGCACAGATAGAAGAAATGCTATTACTAATTTTTTTATGAAGAAAACTATGTGGAAAAAAAACAGAAAGAAACAAGTTAACTGCAGACAAATTACTTATGATTAGCTATACATTTCTAAGAAGAAAAAGATAAATAATGTCAAATGATATCTTTGACCAATATCTCTAGATAAAATGCAAATAAATAGGAATTCCTTAAAAATTATGTATGAGCATGTGAATTGATAAGTATAGGTATGTAATGACAAATGTTTATTAAGTTATTACTATTTTATTTTATACCCTACCAACTATTATTTAATACACTTTATAAACTCTCATATGTAGGCATTATTATTATCCCCAGTTAATCCCCAGCAAATCAAAACACAAAGACTTAGGTAACATTTTCAGGGTCAGAGAACTAGTACATGGTAGAGCTGAATATAAACTGAAGCATCTGGCTCAAGAGAACTTTTATATGCAGAAGAGTGGTCCATATCCAGAGACTTATATGAAGAGCAGAAGTTGGACATGAAGAAGGAACACCAAAGAAGAATTGATGCCTTTGAATTACGTATTGGCTACGAATATTGATGGGTAACTTGACGATGGCTAACCTAAGTTTGAAAATTTAAATCCAATAAGAGGAGACTGAATGGTCTGGAAATTTACTTTGGAAAAATAAGCCATGAAAACCCCCACAGGACATAATTCTACTCTGACACACATAGGGCAGTCATGAATTGGAATCAACTTGATGGTCTTTTTTTTAATATAAATAACTCTTGAGCTTTCTTTTGAGAAACACTGTAGAGATGGGGAATTTAAATAAATAGATGTTTTCTACTTGTAGAAAAGGATTAATATTGGATACAAACACAAAGTCATTTATACAATGAACTTGTATATGCAGCAATAAACGTGTATACTAAATATCTTTGTATTTCATCTATAAAGAAATGGTTAAATAATATTAGCATAACCAGGAAATGATATATATTTGTCATTTTTGTTAATAAATAAATGATTTGATTGATAAATGCTAACATGAAAAGGTACCAAAGCTTAATTAAGTGGCTAAAAATGGTACAGAACAGAAAGTATAATGCGTGCATTACTCAAAAAATAAGGAGGCTTATAGATTAAAGTTTACACATGAATGTAGACATATATATATGACTACAAATGTATTAAAATGTCTTTAGTGATAAATCCAAAACTAATAATACTGTTGTGTTTTGAGTGGTTCACCTAAGATTGGGGTATGAAGAATTAATATTAGGTATAGTTCTGTGTTTTTAAAGCTGTGTTAGCTTATTAATTTTCAAATATAAAATATACTTTCAAATGCAAGACCAGGGTGAAGCTGTGGTGAGAAGTCAAGGGTCAGCAAAATAATAATCTGAAATGAAAAAAACTTAATACAATATAGAGTAGAGGTTAAGAAAGTATGCTGGAAGTCCTTTTCTCAATTGACCTGCATTTGACCTCTCACTAAGGCTATGATAGCTCTGTAACCCCAGAGGAATTTTATTCTGCTTCTAAAACAAAGGTGAACATGCATTACAACAGAGTATTATGTTTTCCTAAGGATCATTTTAATATAAAAATTAAAAACAAAAAACCAAATCTTATCTTACAAGATGTTGCATTCATTTCAAAAGGAACATGTGAAGATCTGTTGTGAAGTACAATGCTGTCTGTGATAGGAACATGTCTACCCACATAAAAGGAAATACAAATCAATATAACTATTAATAAAATGTATGCACCAACCTCTAAAGCTAGTGATGCAGAAATGGAAGACTTCTACAAATGTCTTCAGTCTGAAATTAATCAAGCATGCATTCAGGATGCATCAGTAATTATTGACTATTGGAAGGCAAAAGTTGGAAACAAGGAAGAAGAAATAGCAGTTGGGAAATAGGTCTTATTTATAGAAATGAAACTGGAGATCACATGACTTATGACTTCTTCATAGCAAATTTATTTTTTCAAAAGCGCAAAAGGTGATTCTATACGTGAACAGCTCTAAATAGAATGCACAGGGATCACATTGACTACATCTGTTGGAAGAGACAGTGAAAAAGTGCAAGATCAGCAGCTAAAATGAGGCCAAGGGCTGATTGAGTACTAGACAATCCATGGATGGCTCCTAGATTAGTTCAAGTTGAAGTTGAAGAAAATTAAAATAATCCCTGAGAGTTAAAATATGACCTTGAGTATATCCCACCTGAATTTTGAGAACACTTTGGGAATAGAGTTTACACCTTGAACACTAATGACAGAAGACCGATGGCATCAAAACACAACCTATGAAGAAATTAAAAAGTCATTAAAAAGAAAGGAAAGATCAGAATGGGTCTCAGAAGAGACTTGGAAACTTTCCTTGTTACAAGCTAATGCAAATAGAAGAAATGATGATGTCAAAGAGCTGACTATAAACTTTCAAAGGGCAGCTTGAGGAGACAAAGTGTAATATAATGAACTATACCAATACCAGGAGCTTTGGTGGCCTGGTGGTGAGGAATTGGGCTGCTAACTGTACTGTTGTCAGTTACAAACCACCAGCTGTACATTGGAGAAAAGATGAAGCTTCTACTCCTGTAAAGAGTTTCAGTCGCAACCTGCAGGGGCAGTTCTAACCTGTCTTATTTGATCACCATGTGTCAGAATTGACCCCTTGTCAGTGAAATTGCTTTGAGAGTGCAAAGACCTAGAGTTAGAAAGTAAAATAAGAACAGTACACTAAACTGAAAGAATTGGGGGGAAAATCCCAAACGGAAAGAATTGAAAACAAATAATTAACCATTGAGTTGCAATATTGAAAGATCCCATGGGAAAAATATTGAATCATGCAAGAAAACTCAAAAGAAGATGGAAGAAATATATAGAGTCATTGTACCAAAAAAAACTAAGGGGAATTCAACCATTTCAAGAGATGGCACATGATTAAGAACTAATGTTAGTGAAGGAAGGAGTCCAAGCTGTACAAAAGGCATTTGCCCAAAACAAGGGATCAGGAATTGATGAAATACCAGTTGAAATATTTCAATAACCTGATGAAGCACTGGAAGCACTTGCTTGTCGATACCACACAATTTGAAAGACAATACTTTGCCAGCTGACTGGAAAAGACCTATAACTTTAATAATTCCAAAGAAAGATGACTCAACAAAATCCTCAAATTATAGAATGATGTCATTAATATCATATGCAAGTACAATTTTGCAAGTACAATTCAACAAATGTTGTGTTGACAGGGAGCTGCTAGAAATTCAGGTCAGATTCAAAAGAGGACATGGATCAAGGGATATCATTGCTGACATCAGATGGATCTTAGCTGAAATAATAAAAAAACAGAAAGATGCGTGCTTGTGTTTTATTGACGTTCAAAGACAATTGACTGTGTGGATATTAACAAATTATGGATAGTCTTCAGAAGAATGGGAATTTATAAACGCTGAATTGTGCTCATGAAGAACTTGTACAAGGATTGAGAGGCAGTTAAGTGAATAGAACAAGAGAAAGCTACAAGTTTAAAATCAGAAAAGGATGCATTTTTGTTGTATTCTCTCAGCATACTTGTTCAATTGGTATGCTAAGCAAATAACCAGAGAAGTTGAATGATAGGAAGAAGAATGCAGCATTGGGGTTAGAAGAAGCCTTATTAACAACTTGCAATATGCAAATGATACAACTTTGCCTGCTGAAAATGAGGAGTACTTGAAGTACTCCTTCAAATTCACTTCAATCAGGTCAATTCAAACTCAGCAATCCTACAGGATTGGGTTTCACCATTGGAGTGGCTGGTGGGTTTCAACTCTTAGTTCTTGGGATTAGTAGCTCAATGTGTAACTCATGGAAAAGCTGCCAGTAAGTAAGAAGTATATATATATGTGTGTGTATATATATATATATATAATATAGAAGTATATTATATATGCTACCTATTAAAGTCTATCTAAATATACTTGTCTATGCTCTGCTTATACTTAATATCTACATTACATTAGATGTGATTCTGCCATGACAAATTTTCAAAAAGAACCTTATAATTCTTGAAAAGTCTTTAGAAGAATCAAATAAATATCTAATATTCTTTTATTGTTATACATTTTGTTCCATATGAAGACTGTAAGGATTCTTAATTTCTACATGCAACTCTTGTTATTTTTTCAGAGAAACCATTTTATTAAATGATCAGATAATTAGTCCCCTGAATGTGTGAGTTAACTGGTATGATTACTATGTATGTTTCACATTGAAAGAAAAACTTATGGGCTATAAAAAATTAATTAAAATAATAAAAATGGTTTTATTATGCTTAATAGAATTTTCACCAAATTTGTTTTAACTACAAAATTTTGGAAGATAACTCTAAAATTCAAAGTTTTGCATTTCTGACTAAGTTAAAGGAGTCCAAAGATTATAATAAAAATTTGAACTCCAAGTTGATTCAACACATTTGGGATCACTGAAGAGTTCAGTAAATGTAGATGTAGAAAGTAGAGAAAGGTAAGAATGTGTTTTGACAGCATAGTGTAGTCTGGAAGATATTTTTCTGAATAAATTCCAAAATTGCCCAGGGTTATTTTGTCATTTGCCTCTTTCTTCTAGAAGTTGGTGCTGAAAAGGCAAAATAGAAATAGCAATCACAGTTCCAAACAATTCTGAAAGATTGAGTTTAGTTAATTTTGGTTTACAGTATTTGGAGCTACATTGTTTAAAAAGAAATATATGGACATGTCGTTTGGGATTTTGTCTGCATGCTTTACTCTTTTGTAAGCCATTTCCTGAGTTGTCTACTTTGAAGAGAAATGTCATTTGAGTTTCTAAACTTGAAATAAGTGAATCCTGACAAATGATTTATTATATATTTCCTCAAGTTTATTTTTTTGGCTATTAATTTACCTAGATAATCTCTAATAAAATGTTCATTTTATCAATATTGGAACAATGGGTGCGAGAGTGAAATTTTCTATATGACCCTTTACCCATGACTCTTTAAGTCCCACCACAACTTTTTATTGTGTGCAATATGCTTTATAGAGAGTTTTGAAAATGTTGAAACATTGCGATATTTTTGTTTGTTTACTTCACTCAAACCCTCACTGCCTTGAGTTAATTCTTACTTGATCTGACTTTGTAAGATAGAGTAGACGTGCACATGCTAAGAGTAGACTACAGGAAATGGAGGGGAATGCGACCAGACACTGGATAAATGCTGTTGTATGGGACAGAAATCAAACTGAGGCAAGGCAGCTCTCTCTAGTACCCCCAAGTCAATTGCCACTAAGTCAATTCTGACTCTTAGTCCCGGAGTAGAAGAACGGCCCCTTTCGACCAGAGTAGAAGAATGGCCCCATGGAGTTTACGAGGCTATAAACCTTTACATGAAGAGTGGGGGATTGAATAAGGAAGACTGTAGAAGAAGCAATACATTTGAGTCATGGTGCTAGAGAGGAATATTGGAAACAGTACAGACTGCTAAAAGGACAAACAAATCTATCTTGGAAGAAGTACAGCCAGAGTGCTTCTTAGAGGCAAGGATGGCAAGACTTCTTACATACTGTGGAAAATTGTCAGCAGAGACCAGGCCCTGGAAACTGGTCCCTGGATACATGGTCCCATCATGCTTGATAAAGTGGAATGGCAGTATAAAAGAGGAAGGCTTTCATGGAGATGGATTGACACCCTGGCTGCAGCAATGAGCTCAAGCATAGAAACAATTCAGGACCATGCAGTGTTTCCCTCTGTTGTGCATCGGTCATTATGGGTGGGAACGGACTCCACGGGGCCTAATGACAGCAACAACCACAGTCGCTCAGGCCTCCATCAATCCTACTGCCATCACAGATTTTGGATTTCTCAGTTCCCTGTTGTGATGGTTAATCACTTTTGCCACCTTGGTACAATTGTGGTAAGGGTGGAGCCTAACCTAGCAATCGGGTCACAGCCTACTGACCTTGTGCAGAGCACCTCTTTGAGGCTGTGGCCTGTTTGTGTGATCTCCTGGAGAGATGCTATTTCCATTTTGCCCTGCTCCTACCTGCTTTGTCTCCAGGCAACCCTTGCAGTTGTTGGCACCTGCCATGTCCTTGCTGACCTTTGATCTAAGCACTCTGCACCCCATTGGCCCAGCTTCCTAATTTGCCTCCTTGCTTCATCAACCTGCAGCTGTGTGAGTCTGGAGGTACCTCCAGCTGACATTTGTTCCAGAGGATTCAGTTGAATTGGGCTGATCAGCTGCCCTGATATAAATTGCTTTCTTGATATAACTATCTGTCTTACACATATATGAGTGTCCTTCGTTTTGTTTCTTTAGAAAATTCAGTCAAACACACTTGTCCAAGGTACGCTGCCTCCAAATAACATACAGCTAACTCTTTTTACCCTACAAAATTTGTTCCTGGCCATTTATTTATATAACCTGTTTTCCAATCCACTCCTCAGTTTACTTGATTCTTTGTGGCTTTTACTACCTCCGGACACATTATAGCTTCTTAAGTTTATTATCACCCTCTCCTCACTAGAATGCTAACTTCTAAAAAAGGGAATATTCTATTTATCGCCCTGCCTCCAACATCTAAAGCACTCTTTGACAGTTAATAAACATTTAATGAATATGTGTTGGATGAAGGAATAAATGAATTTTAAAGAGAAAAATAAACCATTTCCTAGTCACTGATAGTTGTTATTTGCATGGTTAGAATATTTAATAATGTAAATATATCATAACTTACTTAACTAATTCACTATTTTTAGCCACTAAGCTAAGTGAGGTTTCTCTCTGTCCACCTTTATAAGTACCTCACCCCCCAACTTTTTAAGTAATGCTGTTGGTTAAATCACTTCGGATTATTTCTTTAAGATAACTATGCCATTGCTCTGTCAATATTGGATAATGAAAAAGCACCTATCATTTGTATGGTAGGTATACATGTAAAATAAACTGAGTGCACTGAAGGGATTCCCTGCTAGGCATTGTTCAAAAGCAAACCTCGACTCAAATTATTTTGGGACTACTTTCATGCCTCTGCTTTTCTTTTCTATGTAATTCAATTTTTTTATGATTTCCTCAGTCAAAATTCTTAACCACAGTTTAAGTAGAAAAACACAAATGTGAGTTTGAATGTGTGTAAAATATATGCCTCAGAATTAAAAACAAAATCTTGCTTCTAAATATCCAATAATTTCCTTTTAGGAATCAGAATAGGAAACATTTAAAAAAAGACACACATAGTGATCCATTCACAATTAATTGACTGAAAAGTAGATCAAAATCTTAAATTATTGCTGAAGTTATCTAGGTTTAAAAAGACTGAAATTAAGAACTGAAACCAATGACATATCAGGTGCATGATTTCCTATGGAGCTAATCTCTGTGAGTAGTATTTATCATTACACAGTCCTGGTTCAAAGACCATTGATGATGTTTTATTGCCAAAAGAAAAAACTTCTAAATGACAGTTTATTCAGCATGAGATGAAAGAATGAAGTAGGCTATTTGCATTTAGCTCACATTTAAAAATAGAGAATAAAGAGAGTAAAGAGAACCATTTCCAATTTTGACATCATTCACATACACATACACACACACACTTTTTTTTAAAGCACTGTTTTAATTTTAGAAAGAAATTTTAAATTGACATTTAAATGGTGGCAGGGCAATTCTCCTTCTCTGCCTTGTGAAACGGTCTCTGAAAATGTACAATTATGCTGTCATCTTTAGCACTCCACATTGGACAGAGTTTAATTATTAATGTGTTTCCCTCAGAGAATGACTCGATCATGTCACAACTCTAGACAAATACAGCAAATGCAAAATCATAAAATATTCACTTGAATACTGCTGAACTGACAGGAAATTAATTCTATGAACACTTTTGATATTACCAGAAAATTAGTTTCAAACGCATAAGACTGAAATAAATGTGTTCATAATTTGCTCAAGGGTAATGCTCATCTTGCAATCAGTTGGCATCTTTTTATAAATGTTACAAGTATTCAACATGGCTTTATAATAAAGAGGACAGTTAATGTAATGTATTATTTGTAGACTGTGTTTTACTTGTAAACAGCAGGGAGTGAAGAATTGCTCTCTCAGAAATATTTAAACTCCAGTAATATTCTGCTATTTATCATTTTGTAAAACTAAAGTAGTGCCTTCAAAAACCAATCATTCAGAGACTGAGATGCTTACTGATTGGGTAATGGTATTTCAAACTTTTCATTTTAAATCACTGTCCCATGCCATATAAAATTTCTGAGAATTATTGAAAATGATTTGTAGCTTATGGTTGCAAGGTGTTCAACATTGGGCAAATTAGAGACCTGAATTTTTCGATGAAAGTCATACCCCTCAAGGAAATGTTCTCCCGTCTGTGTTTCAATGAATTTTAGCATCATGCTATAGTTATTTGTGTATGTATTTTCACATTTGCTCAATTAAAGCTTCTTGAATTCTTTAACTGATGCTACTCTCACTGGCTCACTATTCCAAGGTAAATACATGAAGCAAAGACTGAATAATTGGGCTACAGTTAAATGAATACAAAGAGGTAGAGGAACAAAAATGAATTACATTAAAATATTGATGGGAAAATAGAATTACTCAACATGTAGTGAGTCCATTTTTTTTACAATTGAAACTAATTTCTTAAACAAGGGTTAACTTGTGCCTTATGGGTGGCTACCACAGCTATCATTTTTGCTTTTCTGAGAAGTACAACTGCCACAGAAAGGTTTGCTTTAAATGACGTCCACTAGGCTATCTTGTTGTCTTTTACTAATCGAAGTTAAGCTTATCAGAAGTTTCACCCTGAGAATTTGAAATTGTGTGCATTGTTGTAGATGAGTCATGGTTGGCAGTACTCTAAAAGAAAACCCCACCAACACATGCTGGCAGTCACTCTGCTTTTCCATTGTAAAGTGTATTTTCTCTAATTCCTGTAAACTTAAGTTAATCAGAACGATTTGTATTTGTATAAATCAAAAGAAATTTGATTCATATCACAGTGAATGATGAGTCCTGTTTGCCAGCATCCCACAGTATTTAACTTATGTGTTTAAATAAACAACACTTCTACATTTCTATGATTTTTTAACTATTTCGTGTTCTTCTTCAGATACCTATTTCACATATTTATCTAATATAAGACCAGAAAGATTATAATTGTTGGACATTAATTTTACACTATCTGCAAAGATGTTATAATAAAATATTAACAAAACATGGTTATTAATGAATCATATCAAGGAATTTTAGTTTAATAGTTTTAACTTATTTTAAAGATTGCAGGAAATGAGATTGCTCATTATTCCATATCGCTACTTCTTATAATGACAGATTGAATTGGAATCTGAGTTAAACATGGATGTATAAATGCAAAAGACCAAAAGAATGAGGTCAAGATACTCTTGAAGTGAATTATCAAAAACAATGGGTTGTAGGTTAACTAAGTATCCTGACATAATTCAAAAAATTATAGTTTTAAAATTCGTAATATTATTTATGTAAAATGTTTTAAAAGAAGTGGTATTCGTTCAACAAATAGGAACTCTCCCTGTTTACTCATTCATTTTGCATACAGGCATTCAAAACTTACTGTAATAAAGGCATCATAATTGAGCAATTAAAGCATCATGTTGAGAAAGTTACAAAGAAGAAAATACCCTACCCTCAGTCACTTATATTCTATCAGAGGTGTAAGAAACGTAACAAAAGTTAGTATGTATATCAGAATATGACTAAATGTTACTAGAAATATGAACTTAGAACAACAATAAGTGAAATGAAGGAAGAGGATAAATAAGATCAAATTATAGCAATGATGGGAAAACAAGAAGCCATAATGTGTTAAAAATGGACTGGTAACCACAAGGTGAGCAGTTTTACATTTCCAGAGGAGAAAGGTGAGGCTTTATACTCCCATAAAGATTTACAGAGTAGAATTGGCCTGTGTGTTTCTGAGACTGAACCATACTCACTTTGGGTGACACTGCTGGCATTTGAAAATCCAGTGACAGCTTCCAGCATCAGTACCACACAGTATGGGCACAGTGTGCCAAACTGACAGACAAGTGGTTGTACCTCCTTTAAAAAACAGGTAAAAGTGCCCCACTGGTTCTCGAAGCAGTAATCCTACTACAATATCTTTCTCCCACCGAGCAGCTGATGGGATCAAATCAATTTTTTTGCTTGCATCTGAGTGGTCAACCATGGTGCCAATTTCTTTCTCTAAATCACTAATTCAATCTACCTCTGTCAAACATATTGGTATAAAATCATATAAACATTATTTAAATAAAAATGTCAAAATGTGAAGCTATTATTTCTTAAAATATCCTCCCTCAAGGTCTCTACTCTTTGAAAGGTGTTGTTTCTCTCTCTCTAATCTTTGCTCAAGGAGTTCAAAACCATCCAATGGCGTGCACTACACCAACATGGCAGCTCTGGATTCCTCCAGGGACTCAAACACTGGTCATTTAAAATGCTTTTGGAGTTTGCGAAAGAAATAAAAAAGTCTGAAGAGATGAAATTTAAGGCTGTGGGGTGGATGCAGTAAAGTGTCCCAATAAAGTTTTCATAGTCCACCTCTTTCTAACGTAGAAGAGTGAACATCTGCATTGTCATGAGGGTGGGGTGGGGGCCCCTGCAGGGAATCCGGTGCCATTTTCCCAGACTTTTTCTCATCAATGTAGTTTTAAAATTTCTTTATAATCAGACCCCATGATCATCTTGTATCTTTTGAGAAAACCCTATAAAGATTCCTACTATGGAGTCCCCAGCACAGTTCCCCTAACTTTGTGAGCTGACCATTCGACTGTGAATGTATCTGGTTTAGCAAAACCCTTTGAATGCCACCATTTTGAGAGGACCTTGATCTCTAGATCGTATTGTTAAATTCAGACTCATCCCAGGTACAATTTGTTTTATGATATGATTTTAATTAGCTTGGACCTTGCTTAAAAGATCAGCTTTTTGAGCCATCTTGGTGCTTCCCAAAATGGGCAATGCCTCCTCCAGTGGCTGCTAGGAGAATCCAGGGTGCCAGCAAGAGCAGATACCTACTCTTTATACTGGATTATAGGTTAGTACTGACATTTTAATTGCCAGAGAGCGCTATCTTTTTTTTTTTTCCCTTTCTTTCTCTGAAAAGAAGGTATGAGACCAAATAACCTGGGGAACCTATGAGCTAGCTGATCATTCAAAGCACAACTCGATGAGCATCCACTGAGCTGAATGTTGCCTTACGTCAAACTGGTAATAGGAGTTGTTTGGAATTTGGTACAGGCAGGTAGAAAAAAATTCTGCTGATTAATCTGTGCTGATCAATACAAATGATCATTAAACTCTCAGGAAATAAGTAACTCTGTGGCCCATATCACAAAATCCTTTCCCCTATGGCGACCTACACATAAAATTCAAAGTTGGTGTTGTTTTTTTTTTAATTATAGGAAAGGGACATGCTAATTAATATACAGGAGGGAAAAGAAGCTGTGATAGGTAGGTTTGTTGTGCCAACATGGCCAATGAACACATGTGAAATTAGTTGAAGGGCGGAGAGATAAATGGCTGGGTGAGGCTTGCCTTTTTTGTCTCTTGCTCATTGATCATCAGACCAGTGTGTGGCTGCCTTGCTTGTTCTGTGCCTCCATTTGCAAGCTACACTACCTGTGAGACACCTAACCCATGGACTGGGTTGCTGTAACTTGAGGTTCCTTCAAAACCTGCTTCACCATGCTACTGGAAGGTACATCTCTTGAGTTGGGGACTGTTAGACCCTGTCATCTGGCTGACTGTTGGTGACCTGCTTGCTGTTTGCTGCCTGTGGCCAGATTGCCTGAATTGCTCCATGGAGGACTATCCCACAGCCCTCAAGAATTGAAGGACTGACAGTGTACTAGCTGTCTCATGGAAATGAGTTGCACTGAGCCATTTATACTGCTTTATAGATTATTTAACTATTTATTTCTTAAGTCATCTATCTATCTATATAAATAGATACAAAATTATTAGTGTCCTGGTTTTGTTTCTCTAGAGATCCCTGTCTATCATCCCCCATTTCTCTAAAAAGAAAGGAAAGCACTTGAAAAAGAGGTGGGAAAACACCTAGAATTTTTGCTGCAATATTTTGGATAAAAAATAAACCTCTCCAGCACCAGGTAAATGCTGATTTTAATTTTGAAGATATCTTCAAAGTCCTGATTCACTTATTTCCCCTTGAATTTTAAATTCATACCTCTGGAGTCAAGTAAATCTATGTGAGATTTTCTCACTACTTCTATAATTGTTGTAACGCACTGGATTATTTAATATCACTTTTTCACTCCCAACTCTCTTCATTTCCCAGATGAGTCTGGGTAAGACGGTGCAGGAAGATTCTGATTGCATTATGATTCATATGTGAGTGACTGTTAACAGAGCTAATTGTGATTGCCTTCCTGCTGACCTCCTAGAAACAAGAGTTGGGTCATCTTACCAACAGCAGTAAGGATAGAGTGAATCCTTTGGGCCCAAATACTTAAGTCACAGCTAATAATAAGATAAAGCCGAAAGACAGTCCCAAAGAAGCAAAGTATATGACTTAGTTCATACCTTGTGTTAAGTTCAGGACTTAACTTTACCTTAATTCTACCCCTTAGAATATCACAGTATGCCCTCCAACTACAAGCATAGAGTCCATCACACAAGTAACTATGGCTAGAAGGGCCAGATTAATTGCCTACATCTCAGTTATGAACATTGTCTACAAGTGATTGGTGGCCATTGTAATGAATTACTGAGCCCAGGTAAAAGTCAAGAGTGCTATGGGAGAGAGAGTCAAAGTGTGAGAATAAGAAGAAAGATGGACACTGGAGACATGCCTGATCATCTCTATGCTGGGAGCTAATGGAGATCAGATGTGACCTCCCTGCCATTATTTTGCTTTTGTAAATTCATTGCTCAAGATATGTTTTTATTCCAGAAGCCTAAGTAGCCAGTAGAATTAATTCTGAACACTCCAACTATGCAGAAACACACCACACACACACACACACACACACACACAATTTCTCTATATTTCATAAGTACATAGTAACATGGAAGAATGTCTACACACAAAAGAAATTCTTATGTATAATGAGGGAAAATAAGACTAAAAGAGTAGGCATTCTGATACTCTCATGTGGTATTTAATGATAGGCAGAACTACTTTATGATCACAGTATTCAGAATAATTATACTTTCTCATGAAGAGATGCAAGTGGAAAGTGACACATGAAAATATTCTGGTGTTTTAAATTTTAGATAGTAAAAGGTGTTGCACACATACATCTTATATATACAGTTCAATGAATTGTACACTTAGAATGCATGCATCTGTGAACCTTTTCATATCTTGTGCTTCAAAAAAAGTATTACGGATAAAAATATTACTATAGAAAATAGTATGTATTTTCTTTCACTAATGGTAAAGATTAAGTATTTTTAAAGATCCAATCAGAAGATGTTTGTGTTTTCTCCAACATTACTTGTTAGACTTAGTATAAAAATTAAAAATAAATGGGCCATCAAATTTATCAGAAAGTGGATGTCTGAAAAATGGGATTAGGGACTGCATATTGATGATGATTGCTTTTCTTGCAAGTTTGACTATGTCATTTAGACTAGGAAAATTAAATATTTTGACCTATATTGAAAAATAGTTTAAAAATATCCAAGCGATGTTATCTAATTTAGCAATATTAAAAGCTTATATGTAAGAAATGCTTAACATGGAAATAAAATGAATCCATGAAGATTTCCAAAAGTGAGTTTACATATTGGTAGGTGTCATCAGAGCTTAGAATAAGATACAAGGACAATGATCTCACCACGAAATGATTTGAGTATCATTGTCTGTCTGAACCAATTTTTGAAATATTCTAAACTACTCAATATTTTAGAGAGAGATGAGTACTAGGAGATTTTAAAAAGAAAATACAGAAATATTAACGTTAAGCAATGTTATAAAAATAGCGGGCAAAGTTCTTCGGCTGGTGTGGGAAAGGCTAATTGTATCCCACGTCAGGTGACGTTTGTCCTTGGATACAGAGTTCACATTTGGAGCCACTGGAGTTCTATGTCTTGGTCCATCGGGGCCTCACCTTGGGACTCGTGCTGGCAGAAAGTGGCTACAGACCTAAATGTAATCACCTTGAGAGGCTGGGAAGGATCCCTGGAGGCTCCGAGTCACTAACCACTAACCACTGAATTACCAGTGAACCAACCAGCTGCTCCATCAGAAAAAAAAATGTGGTTTTTGGTATTAATAGACAGCAACGTGGACTTATAGGGTACTCACCTTCCAGACATAATTGCTGAAGACTAAAATGGTATATGGCTTGTTAAATAAGCAGTACCCAGATGAATAACCCTGAAAGAAATGGAGCTGGACTTATGTTTTCTTAACATGTCCTTCTCTCTCTCTGACATAGAGGTATTTTCACCATTCTATGTCATGATTTCTGTTAGATTTGTGACAAGTTATATGGTTTCTTTGTGTTTATGTATACAAGATATTGAGGATAAGCAACCTTACAGAGACAGTGATTGGATCAATGGTTTCAGGGGTGGGGGCTTGGAGGAGGAGTGGGGTGAGGGGGGAGCCAACAATGAGGGGTACAAAAGAATAGTAAGTGTGCTAAAATTGATGGTGAGGAGTGTGTACCGTTTCATGTCATATTTGAACAATTGAATTGTATCTGAGAGGAATTACTGAAAGGTGAATGATGGCAAAAGAAAACAGTGGCATGGGAGAGGGAATATATATGTGTGTGAGTATATATGTGTATGTACATACATATATATTTGTATAAATGTATATATGTGTGTGTCTATACACACATGCATATATGTATCTATATGGAAGCAGATGGACTTTGGGCCTCTACCTAAATCTTACCTCAGTACAAGAATGGTTTGTTCTAACAATGTGGCATTGTATGAGACTCTAATTCTTGACACCATTGCTGAAGACAAAATGGGTGCATATGTAAATGTTAAGAAAGCTGATGGTGCCGGTTATCATACATAGCATCTATGGTCTTACGGGTTGTAATTAAACAAGTGACAATCTAGCAGGGAAGCAACAAAGCCCACATGGAAGAAGCACACCAGCTTGTGTGATCATGAGGTGTCAATGGGAAGAGTTATCAGAAGTTTAAAAACATGCAAGTAACTCTTCGTGAAAGGGCGTGAATGCAGGATGATTGGACAGTCCTTCAGAAGAGACACCCAGAAGGGGTGAGGCAGCCAGGGTGCAGTGTGGCTCTGATGAACCACATAGCTATCTTCTAGTTCTTTAATATTTCCTCCCTTACTAACAAGGTTTTTACGTAGTTTTTATGTACTTTATTTCATCGATCATGTTAGATTTGCATATATTCAAAGTATATTTAGGATCTCTCAGTACATGAAGGTCAAGATGGATGATCTCTCAGAGACAGTGACAGGAGTGGTGGTTCCTTGAGATATGGAAGGAGGAGGTGGGAGGGGGAGGAGAGCTGATAGTATGAATTATTATACAACCCGACCTGATGGGAGTGAACAGAATTGTATTTGAATGGATATATTGGAATGTGGAAGATATGTCAATAAAACAATTATATATATCAAAAAGATTTGCATTATTGAAAGTCCTAGGGAGTATAGGGTTGCTATCGGTCAGAGCAGGCCATAGTATTATTTAATTTTTTAATCATTTTATTAGGGGCTCATACAATTCTTATCACAATCCATACATACAT
>NW_022104341.1:41709815-41730098 GCF_000313985.2 Echinops telfairi
TACATCACACCCTGACTGGCTCATCTCCTCCCCAAGACCCCTGTACACGGGGATCTCCAGGGCCTACAAATGGGATTTGGGCCTCCACTCCAAACTCCCCCCATCATTTACTATGGTAAGATTTTTTGTTCTGATGATGCCTTATACCTGATCCCTTCGACACCTTGTGATATCGCAGGCTGGTGTGCTTCTTCCATGTGGGCTTTGTTGCTTCTGAGCTAGATGACTGCTTGTTTACCTTTAAATTTTTAAGACCCCAGATTCAACAATTTAGATACATTTTTATTCAATTCACCGATTCTAATTCCCTCAACTGCACCACCTTTTCCACTCCCTCCCTGTGTTTCCTGTTTCTGGTCCACCTTCTTTCCTAATGCTGAAGTTTCTTCCTGGGTAAATGCTGCCCTTTTGATCTTAAATGGCTTATTATTCTATTATAGAAATATGTTTAGTTCCAGATCTGACGAGTAAGGGCCACAGTTGTGGGTATCCCACCAGTTTCTATTTGATCAAGATTTTCAGTCTTGAGAGTGGAAGTGTTGGGCGGCACAATGCGGTACCTGTTATCATACACTCTGTGTCACATATATATCTGATGATTATCATCCTTTTACTTGACCTCTGGAAAAATTCCCAAACAGAATGATTTGTCACATTTCATGGAAACTTATAAAAAGGAAGTTAGTGAGACAGACAAGGATTTTTTCAACTGCTGCTGGTCTGGAGGCTAAACCTGATGTTTATCATCTCTCTCCTATAGGACAGAGTGGATCTGCCCCTATAAGTTTTTGAGACAGTAAATAACTGCTTATGGGAGAAGACAGCCTGGTCTTTCATTGGTTGATGTGTGCAGAGCTGCTGGTAGTTTCCAGCTGTGGACCTTGACCATTGCAGCCCAAAGCGTAACTACCTGCCACCGGGGCTCTTTCGGTAATCCTCCAACAGCGATGATCTCCAGGTATACTACGGTAACAAAACAAAGGCCCAGTCTTAAAGCCACTTGTGAATATACTGGCTGGTAGACAAGCAAGCTATTGTAAGTCCATATAATAAGTGTTTTAACATCTAAAGTTTAATCAGACATGATCATTGTTAAAAGTTATCATTATAAAAATAAACTAAGATTGAGAGAAACTTAGTTTATGAGCAAAACAATCTACATGATCCGATCCTAAAAGAAAAAAGTATTTTTAAGAACCCACTGGAAATGACAATAGATTGTATATTACTGGTCATTTGTGCTTCCGATATTGAAGATGAAATACATATGGAAGTGATGGAGAAAGATTCTACACTTGGAAGCCCTAGGCTTTAGGATAACACTGAGTGCTGACAACCAACTGTTAAGATTTATTGCTTCTCCAGCTGGTGTAGAAAGAGTATAGAGGAATTGAGCTGGGAAGGGATTTTAAAAACAAAACAAAAACATTACATCTTGTAGAACATGCTGCTAACACACATAAACTCAGGGTATGGAAACAATTCTGTTTTGTAGGATTTAACAGCAATCAATCTATTCAATCTATTTTGACCTTTGAAGAGTCAATTAAACATCTTCAAGAAGGTAACCGGCTTTGCGCCTGCTACTCACTTGGAAAAAGTCTAGTTAGTCTGAGGAAGAGAGGTCATTGTTTTCTGATCTCTTCTTAAAACACTTCCTGGAAGCAGTCGCCTTCAAAAGGAGCTGCTAATCATACTAATGTGTAAAAGACATTACTACCTTTTTTATGGTCCAATAGGACAGGACGTGTAACAGCAATGAGTGTTTAGTCTTGCTTGTCAGGCTCCTCCGTTTAATGTGTCTGTTATTCTTTTTATGGTTTAAAGAACATTCCCAGAAATAGTGAATTGCATGTTTACAAGCATGGGTTTCTTTAGGAGAAAATCACAAAGTTGTATTGTATCATGATATTTTTATTTTTGTTTTTGTGGAATAAAATCTAACTTTCAACCTTACAAACTTATCATTATGTTATGTATGTGAGTTCAGGAAGTTGATTTTGAGAATTAAAATTTTGCACAACACAAACTTTCAAAGAAAGCTGTCATTTTATAAAGAATGGTTTACTGTTTGTTTGCAACCCATGTGTTTGGACGATATTGTGGAATCACACTCTCTGGTTTTCCAGTTCCAGTTCCAGTAAAGGACACTGTTCTCGTGACGACTGTTCCTTTCTGGTAACTGATTACAAGCCCGATTATAAAGTGCTAGAGGCATCCAGGCTGATGCCAGTTTTCTGTTGAAAGCATGAAAAGCTGCGTTAACGATTCACTGATTTGGGGGGTTGCCTCACTTTTTTCCTTTGTATTTTACACAAGATTGTATTTTACAGTTCCTGCTTTCCTGGTGAATTTAGCAGCAGATCTAAGATTATGATGTATGAATTACCACTATGGTGCATTTATCAATCCCAAGACTTACTAGGGAGCGTCTTATTGTCAGAACTAAAACCAAACAGTAATAATAACAACAAATCAGTATAGTATTCTTGTAAATGTACAGCAAAATTATTATAATTATTTCATGTATATAAAAGACAGCAGATATCTACATAAGTATATTAGTGCATTGGCATTTTTGTGACTGTTATTGCTGTTTGTAGGTTCTGCCGACTCTGTTCTAATTTATTTGAACCCTATTTACAACAGAACAAACCACTGGGCCATCCTCCCCCGGGCCGCTGTGTTTGAGTCCACTGTTGCAGCTACTTAATTCACCGAGCATGATGCCATTTTCTGGGATTGGCCTCTACTGATAACATGTCCAAAGTATGTGAAGCCAAATCTCCCTCCTTGCTTCCAAGAAACATATAGCTGTACTTCTTCCAAAACAGATTTGTTAGTTCAAATTTGTCCTGTTTGTTTTGTTTGTCTATGTTCTGAAAAAGATATATACTCATGCATAGAGAAAGACCTTTTTTTTTTTTAATTAACTTGGGGCTCTTGGGTACTATACCATAGTAACTGATAACATAATCTTAGGAGGTACCACCTGAGTTCAGATCCCAGGATTTCCATTTTGCAATCTCTATTATTTTAGGATAGTTCTCTTCTCTAATTTGTAAGGAGGGAAGGAGGCAGAGGGGCAAAGGAGGGGAGGGGGGAAAGAAGAGGATGAAGAAGAGAAACAAGAGGAGAAAAAGGAAAAGAGAGAGAGATTCTGACTTATTAACTGAAATAACAACAATGACATCACAGAATTGCTATAAACTTTAAATGAGCTAATGTATGTAACTCATGAAATTGAAGTTTTTAAATCACTTCTGAGATAATTAAGCAGCCTTGTAGGAGATTGCAAAATGGTTCTAAATATTTCATCTTCCCTGTATACCTACCTTTTCCGTGAAGTTTTTCAATGCTTTTCCATTTTATTCCCCTTGACCATACAACATGCTTAGATCAATTGGACACCGACATGTATGATACAAGTAAGAACTTCAGAAATACTTGCGCAATTGGGCATGCTTCTCTTTTGCCCCTGCCTTCTCCATGCAGAGTTAAACAGAGCTACACTGATGGAAGAAAGAAAACATACAGGGCAGAGTCATATGCCTCCCCGTTTATCCAGTTGCCAATATCCTGGATAAGCTGATAGGTAACTGACACTCACCTATTTTAACAAGCCCAGTCAAAATCAGCAGAGCTCCCTAATCCACCCTACAGTTGGCTCCAGACATGTGGATAATAAAATTTAGTTGCTATAAATCATTGAGTGTTTTGCGATTTTATTTGATTGTTGATCACTTAAATTTTTTTCTGAGATACACATCTATGTTGTCTTTATAATAGTATATAACCTTAATTTTTCAATAAAAGAAAAAGTTTTATCTTGAAGAGTGATATTCCTGGGTTTATTACTGAAACTGTCTTCAGATGTTTTTTCCAGTGGAGTTCAGTTGAATTTATAAGATGAAAGGGTGTGGAAAACAATTGACTCTTGTTTTAAAAACTTTCAAATAAGTATCTACATAAAATTACATATTCAATGAGTTTCAAAAGTTCATGGAAAAATTCCACGATCTTTAAATTTTCTTCTTACATAAACTGTTTTGAAACACCTTCATATAGCACAGTAATGTTAGCAGCCAAACTCTATTTTCTCAACTAATAACAAGAAATCCATATACAATGAATTTAGAGGGTACATGGTAATTTATTTCATAATACATGGCATTTTTAAACAAGTATAATTCCAGATTTTTTAATATCATTCTGAAGTATTTATGATGCATAAGAAAATTTATTAACAAACACATTAAAAAACTAATATATCTTAACAGAATATTAAATATTTCATAGCTCACATTTTAAAATTAACAACTAAGAATGAGATATGCATTTTTAAAAGTCAGATCAGATTTTAGACAAGTGAAGGAGAATTTCAAATATGACATACCACTACACATGACTATTTGAATCTGTAGCCTCAAAGTTAAGCAAGGAGCTCTTTTGCTAAAGCTACATCTATAGTGATTCATGTAAATCTAGTTGAAGGGGACAGACTGTAGAATAAAATCTAGAAAAAGAAATACTGTGCTATTTAAGAGGCAAAATGAAATGGAGCTGCAATGGAAGGAAACTGAGACTTAACAGTCCAACAATTAGAACTACTATTTTGAAACATTGTTTAGACAATTGATACAGCACTTACCTGGTACATAGTTCATAGAGTTCAGCACTATAGATTCCTAAATTAGTTATTTCTTAATTTGGACTACTAAGTGACCACTGTGCTTAGCAACTGGGTTACAGAGTTTCATAAAACCAAATGTGGTGTGAAAAATTAGAACCTTTGGTATTGTAGTGGGTTATGTGTTCAGCTACTAACCAAAAGGTCAGCAGTTTGAATACACCAGCTATCTGCAGGAGAAATATAAAGCTCTCTGCTTCTGTAAGCATTTACTGCTTTTGAAACCCAAAGGACAAATTCTACTCTGTCCTATTTGATTGCGATGCCTCAGAATCGACTTGATGACAGTGTTTGGATTAGTTGTGAAAAATGAGAATTCATGTCCATAATCGGATGGAAACCATCGGGCAAGAGCTTATTGAGATTTAAAATTGGAAATAGAGAAGAGCTGGAGTGTAGAGGAGACCTAGTGGTGTTGTGGATAAGTGTTGGATAGCTACCTGCAAAACCAGTAGTTGGAAACCACCAACCACGTTCTAATGCCATAAAGAGTTTCCATCTCAGAAAGCTACAGGGTGATTCTACTCTGTCCTGTCGGGTGGCTCTGAGTCATAATCAACTTGACGCCAGTGATTTTGGTATTGGACAAGTGTAGAGGTACCATGGGAGAAGTTTGTTTATTGATTAGGTTGAAAGATTGATGAGCAGCTTTATATGTTATGGAAAATCATTAGTGGGGAGGTAATATACAACAGAGAAAAATGATTTTAATTGCCAGCACAATTTTTCTAAATCAATATGATGGAATGGATATGGACAATGTCATATAAAAGCTTTAGATAGTCACTTATGATGTGAAGCTATATCTCTAAATTATCTTTATCAAATTAAAGGTGGTAAAAACGTAAGCAGGATTTAGATATGTAAAGGGGATGAAACAAAAAGTAGAGAAATGACTGACGTACAGTGGACAAAATTATATAGGCCACAGAGGTAGTGGGGTAAAGTGCAGAAGAGAGGGAGGAGAGGAGACAAGTGTGAAATAGATATAGAGAAAAGTACTGAAGATTGGAAATTTGTCTTATAAATGCACACAGAGGCATTTTGATGTCTCATTTAAATTTGAAGCATAACGAGGACAACAATTTACAAGATCCTATGGAACATGTCATGTTTTTTAATTAAATCATTATCATTTCAGTCTTAGTATCATTATTTCTTCCATTAAAAGGAGAATTCTGGAATGTTCGATTATTTTTTTAGATATTTAATTGTAGGATGATATAAAAGTAGTTTTAAAAGTGAGGACTGGGTGAACAAACTTAACCTAACAAAAATAATCAGTTGCAATATCATGCTAGCAAGAAATTATATTTTGATAGTTCTAAATATCATCACTAGGGAACTGAGGAGATGGCTTGGCGACCACATGTGACATCCTCTGTCTTATGAGGAGACAAGAAGCTGAATCCAACTGCACATCTACCCAAGGGTGATTTCTATGGGTCAGAGGTCAGACATGACTCCAACCTTCATCCTTTACCCTATTCCAACATCAACTGTTTCTCCTATGTTACTAATGGGTTCAATAATCCTTTGCAATGGTCACACAGAACTCACAAATAATACTCGCAAATATAGGTGGTTGTGGTAGTTACATAATCTGTTGTTAAATTGAGAGTATTAAGAATGAAGGAGTGGAGTTTAGCCTGTCAATCAGGTCTCAGCTTGTGACCTCATTTGGAGGCACTAAGGAGATAAATAGCTCACTGGAGGTGAGATACAAGCTCACTCCCTGCAAGATATGCTTGCTGACAAGATACATGGAGCTACTTAGAGCCCTGGAGCTGAAGGAGCCATGTGGAGACCCCTGCCAGCACTGAGATGCCTCTACCACCACTGAGTCCACGAGACTTTCTACCCACTGGCCTGAGATCTTCCAGAATTCAGCATTATTGTATGGCTGCATAAGTCTAAAGAGAAATTTATTGATTAATATTAGACAGATGGGCTAATACTGGATCTATGGACTTGATCTGGATTGGGCTGGGATGATTTCTCAATATTCTATTACCTTATATACTCATGTATAAGCCGAGTTTTTCAACACATTTTTAATGCAGTTTTTGTGGTAAAATTAGGTGCCTTGGCTGATATTTGGGTTGGCTCATACTCGAGTATATATGGTACTCTTTGATATGAAACTCTCTGTTATATACCTATGCATTTTTATGAATTTGTTTCTCTAGTCTACCTGGACAAACACATTGTGATACTTTGGGAGTGGGGTACTAGAGAAACAAACCATAAAAATGGAGAGTAGATGTTTGTTTGCCCTCTGTAGTGTTTCTTCTTTGGCTAGCTAGAGGTCACATATGTCCATGTAGTTTACTGGGTGGTTTTCTGGAAAGAATATGGGACGTTAAATTTTGATTATTTTGTTCGGCTGTTGCCTTTGGCTATTCCTATTTGAGATTATGAAAATGAATGTGATTAATGTATATTTTGAGTTCAGGGGATGAAATCATCCCTTTAATTTCTCAGAGATGCATTGTCAAAATGGCTGACAGAAGGTCAAAATGGCTAACAGAAAGCCTGGCTCTAGCTTCATCTTGTCAGAGGCCTAATCCCATACTTTGGATCAATCGAATAGTTTAGATAAGCATTAAGACAAATTAGATAAGGATTGAACTTGACTGTTTTAAGAATTGAGTTTAGTACCTGATTCTACTTTCTCTATACTGATTTCTTCTGCTTATTATTGTTGATATAATGATTGAGAGAAATGATTGTTGGGCAGCATGAAAACAGAGAGCTTGTTAGCCCACTTGCCTTGAGCCATTAAAATTTGAGTCTTTAAATGGATTAGGACATACTTGCAAAGAAGGCTCTGAAAAGGTAAGCCCCACCCAGTGCTTTGGAGTGCTCAGGATATTTGCATTACAAGAGACCTGCCTAGGAGATTGTTGACAGATTGAAGAGAAAAGGAACTCTGTTTTCAAATCCGTTTCAAAAGGATTTTTGAAGTTTGAACTAGTGGTTTTTGTCAGAAGCTGGAAAAAATCTGGACCCATGAAGAAAACTCCTCTCTAGGACTGAACATTAAAGGGATTCTGTGGCAGTCTGAAATGCTTGTTTGGTAACCACCTGGATCCACTTGTTGCATGGAAGAGAAAGAAATGCAATAAAGAGATGGTTGAGTCTGCCCACTGACACTCGTAGACCTGGTTTATAGGAACTAGAAGAAAAGATGAGAGCGGTTAACTGGTCTGAAGCTCATGACCTAGCCCAAGAGGCCTAGGGTTGCTAAGAATTTGTGATGGGGCCATGGTCTAAAGGGAAGGCAACCAATGGGACCTCAGGGGAGGCTAAGTAAGGCATCCCACATTGAGTTGAGCAGAACCCGACCAGATGAAGAGATTTTTCAGCCTGTGAACTGGTGTGTATTGCTGCAGACTTCATAGATGATCTGTCCTGATTTGACTTTGATTATGGATGTGGATTTCACAAAGTTCCAATTCTTCACATCAAAGAATATGATTGTCTCCTCAGACCACTGGGTTGATGTAAGTGGGCAGAATAGAAATTGGATACCCAAAATGGGGAGGATAAAGGCATGAAGTGGCTGGCTTACCATATATTCATAGGGTTATAGAATTAAGGTGTAGGTGTTACTTAACGGCAATTGTTAGGCATAGGATATTTTTGTTTTGTTCACTTATAGAATGTTATGTTTAAATGAGGGTGGCACCTATTGAGTTGTATGCATTTTAGTTTTATCCCATTAAGTACAGATGAATTATTATTGTTTGTTTGAAAACTATATGGCTAAAGAGTTGTATGAAAGTGTCAACTTGACAAGGGGTACCCTTTGGTAGTTACATAATCTGTTGTCAATTTGAGAGTGTTAAGAATGGAGTTTAGCCTGTAAATCATGTTGCAGCTTGATAGCCTCATTTGGAGGTCCTAAGGAGATAAATAGCTTACTGTAGGCGAGACACAAGCTCACTCCCTGCAAGATATATTTGCTGACAAGACACATGGAACTACACTAGAGCCCTGAAGCTGAAGGAGCCAGTGCTAAGGTGCCTCTACTGCCACTGGATCCATAAGACTTCCCACCCACTGGTATGTGATCTTCCTGCATTTGGCAATATTTCTTGGCTGTGTGATTCTAAAGAGGAATTTATATGCTAATATTGGACATATGGGCATTAGCCCATTGGACTTATGGACTTGATCTGGACTGGGCTGGGGTGTTTTCCTATTGTACAGTTGCTCTTTGATATAAAACTTTCTCTTATACACATATGTGTATTTTGAATTTGTATTCTAGTACACCTGGACTAACCCAGTTGTTTTTCAGGAAGTAAATATGCTAAAACAATCCAGGATTAGAAAATAAAATAGAAAATAAAATCCTTTGTCCGCAGCAGTACCTATTAGTCATTTCAGCAGATATCTCTCAGTCACCTCAGCCCCTCAGTCACCTGTCCCCATGGCCTGTGCCTTGTTCTGTGAGTTGGGAAGCCTGCCACTCTGTCTCATGATCTAAGTGCTGCTTCTTTGCTCGCTCTCGTGGTCTCAGTGCTTTGACCTTTGCTGCCTCCATCACTTCAAACAGGGGTCTTTTACACACTCTGCAAGTGGTTATATTTCTTATGGTTGAATAATTCCCCTGTTCTTGCATCTGATATTGCTCCCTGTTATACTTAACAGTGTAGCAAATCTGACAAATCCCCATGTTAGAGTTGTCTATACATTATTTGCATACTCCCAGTCACTAGGTGGAATTTACAAAGGCTATGGATATGGATAGAAGAGGCATACTAAGCAATTTCAGTTTATGACAGGAGCATGCTTACTGCAACAAGAGAGCTACGTCGGGATTTATTTTTTTTATATGTAAAGCCTTTTTGTCTTTATATTTAAATCATATATATTTTATGTGGTCTTATATACATATATAATTAAGTGTATACATTGAATTCTGCTTTAGAAGGCAGTCATAATCCATGAATAAAATATTTTCTCAACTTAGAATGTAAAAATGACGGTATACCATGGGTTATAATGAATTATGGGTTGTAAGTTATGCAGATTTGAATTTAAAATAATATAAACAGTACATATTATAGCCTAGAATTTTCTAACAGATTATATTCTGAATCTATAGTTCTTATTTAAAAAATAGTAAAGAACTATTGGAGAGCCAAAGAAGCCTTGCATTTCTTCAAATGATGTGGGGCCAATCCAGAATACAAAAACATCTGTTTAAACAAAATGGCAAGCATCCTTTTTTAGCTACATCAATTGAATCACAGCACAGAATGTTTCATTGTGTCATGCTAACACAGTAATTAAAGCATTCTGACTGGTTATTTTTACAAAACTGGATGTTTTTTAACAAAAGTAATTTCACAATTGAGCCACTTGGGTTGCCTCTCAAATAATGGGTTCATTAGTTTGTTTCTTATCTTTTATTTATAATGATACATTTTCAACTCATCAGAAAAAAGCATAAATATCCATATAAATGATGTTCTTAATTGTTTTTGTTTACATACAGAGATTCTGGGTGGTATGCTAACTGATAATTTTGCTTTGAAAATTGTAGTATTTTTCTTCTATTAAGTTGTGATGTCCTACTCACATGGCTCAAAAGGCCTGAAAATAACATTTCATTAATGATTTATAGGAAGTAAGATAAACTAATGTTAAAAAAAAACCCAGTTTTGAAAGCAATTATATTATCAAGTACTTCATTAAATCATTTAAACTTAAGGCCGTTTTGCTCCACAGAGAAAATGCGGACAACACATGTGATAGCCTTGCCTCCGTATGCTCATGCTGAGGACTCGTGAGGTACAGCATCAGCACCCTTAAGATAAAGCAACAGGTGCCTGGGGAAAGAAAGAAAAATGGAAGACGGGTGAGAGAGGAAAAATGGAAGGAAGAAAGATAGGAAGGAAGGAGGAAACATTTTTACAGCAAAACTTGAAAGGAGGAAGAGAAAAAAACAGTATGATTCGACTGAAAAATCTAATGCAGTCATGTTTGGAAAGAACATTTTGTAACTCATTTACCTATTAATCAATGCACTTTGGCCTCTTAAATAGACTCAACACTTTTTGTCATACAGAAATGTGACTTATTTAATAAGAATATGTCCTAAATTGGTACCCTCAGCTAATCACTTTTCAAGGAACTCATGCCAATGCATCCAAAAACCAGAGCTGGCAGGGTTTCCGAAGCTCCTTTACTGTCTCCATGCCATGCTGCAGGCAGAGAGTCACTTATTAAGCAGCCACTGTGTTCAAAGACCAGCGATAAGAGAATAATTGCTAATGCGGCCATCCAAGCTTTGACCTTGGTGCTATTTGTCCATGTGACCATAACCTCGATCTGAAACATACTAGAGCTTCCCATTGCGTCTCTGATTGTAGGATGGTGGGATGGCTCCTGGCAAATTGGACGAGGGAAGTAAAACGTTTGCTTTTGCACTCACTTTGCTTTGATTATGGCGACTTAATTATCGGGTTTTATGACTTGTTAAAGGAATTCAAGGCACAAGGGTTATTGTGACAGAAGGCATACAGTCTTCATAAGGCACCATATAGAGAAATATAGAGGCCCACTAATTCAACTAGTTTTCTTGATCTCTTTACCCTGGACCACTTTCAATATGTCGAAAGAGCCCTCGTGGCTCTTACCTATGAAAAAACACAAAAGGCAATGAATAACCCATTATCCACATAATAAATGTTAAACTTTGGCTTCATCTGTGAAAATGAATAGCTATCTTTGGAGCCTATTTTAGAAGTCATATGTTTCAGGCTCTGTTGTCACTTGCTATCTGGACTTGGGCAAGTTCTTTAACCTTCCTGAGCTTGAGTTACTACATGTATAAAATTGAAATAACAGTAATGAATTCACAAAAGTTCTGTGTGTCAAATGCGATACTGTCAGTGAACAGGTTTTGGACACTGTAAAATAGAGTACAGTTTAAAGTATTATTATTTAATATAATCTTTTATCTGGCATACCAGGTAAATAACATTGGAATTATTTCTTTATTCTTCTTTTCAATAACTCAAAAGTTTACCCATGGAAGACATTATCTTTGGTCCTGAGAACTGGAGATAGATACACTTGTCTTCATTACATATATGGTTCCAGTTCAGTCTTTGAACAGAGCGATTTATGGATAGCAAGGTCTTTCACTTGACATCTTCTAGTGGATTCTAATTACTTTGAGTTGGGAAATTGTGCCAACCGTAAGGCAAGGCATTTTAAAACTATAGATTTCAATTTCACTGCTTTGGTTAAAGTTCAGGATTAAAACTCAAAGTTAAAATTGGGCATGTCAATATGCATTAAAACTAAGTGAACAAATTGCTATAATCACACTCAGACAGTATTTAATTGTAAAAAGAACAAAAGTTGTAATCACCTTTTGACAAGATTTCTTTGTGTAACAAAGAATAAAAGATTAATAAGAGAATATTCACAGGCGTTTCAACAATACTATCACTCTCTTTTACCCTGTGTAGGTTTCCAATTTTGTAGTCCCCACCCCCTGGATCTTGCCAGCACCTTCAGAGGGCAAAATCATCACAGTCGGATGTACTGCAGAGGTAATTCTGCTTTGCCCATTGATAACTTTTTCCTCACTCAAAGCTTAAGGAAAATCCTTTCATTGACTGATTCATCTCAGAGATTGAGATTTACTCGTAAGGACAGAGAATGAAAAGGTAAATGAAAGGGAAAGAGAGAGAGAGAAGGTGGGGTGGGGGAGGCAAAAGATGAGGGGAGGGGAGAGGAGACTTGGGATGGGCAATCTACACCTCAAGGAAATTCAATTTTTCCTTCAGGAGGTCATGAGGACATGTCCTATGTTGGAAAAATGCTAGAAGAGGAGGATATACGTAGATGAAAAATAAGTTAAAAAAGCTCATCCACTATAAAGCTTTAAGTTGGTTGCTGAGCATCAAAGAAAGAATCAAAATTGGAGGAAAAGTAATGACCATCAAAGAGTGGTACATTGAAGGAAATTATGCCCTGTGAGTACAGGTTTACTTTGACTTGTATTTATTAATTTATTTTCCTATAATAGGATCTTAGGACAAAAAATAGGACATAATATGATTCTAGATATATTCAGTTGACATTTTAATGTTTTCAAGGACTAACATTCAAACTATATCCATAGAAAATCCATATATCAGTGAAAATGTGTTGGACTTTTGGAGGGTTTTGGTTATTGAAATTACTCACCATGATTCCCCTTTTCATACTTTGCATCTCCTACCCATGACGGGGTGGGAGCATTCAAAGTGCAGAGAACTTTCACTTGGGGATTGATTAGTTTTGCCATTACTCTGGGTATAGAAGTGAACCATTTTAGAAGCAGGGATAGAAAATTCTGGGGCAATCAAGAAAGAAGAGTCACTAGCTCTTCTGTTTCTGAAAATACTAATATGCTTTTCCCATTCTATAAAAAGAAAATGTAATTTGATATGATATGGTAAAGTAAAATCACTTTTGAAACCACTTTTCAAATATAATACTGTCTAATGTTAATTCAAAAGTTACTCTGTGCCCATCATAGATCTTACCATACATTGAAGTCATTTCAGTGAACACTCGTGCTGTTTTTTGCCATAGAAATTGGTATTTAGATAGTTAGGAGGTGGGTATAGGTGAAACTTTTTCAAGTTGAAAAGTGTAATATAAAGAAGAGTGGCCTTTAAATAAGTTTCTCTTATTTCCCTAATATTTAATCTAAATTATTGCATCTGTGGAATTTATGTGGCATTGCTAGTGAAGCCAATATAATTGTTTTATATATCTAAAATCCAAGTTGGGCTAGTATGGCAATATTTTAAATATACCACTCATCTGAACTACAGTATTTAAAGGTACTTGGATATGACAACAGTGTGGTTTAATCAGTGTTAAGAACCAAATGCAAAAATAAATAAATAAAAGCTTCATAGGACTAATACTGGAAAGAGTGATTTTGAAGGTGATAAATTAATATAATGACTCGTGTTTCTCTGGAGAGTAAGCAGGCGGAACATCCAAAAATAAAGATAGAAAGATGTTATTTTATACTCAATATTATGTGGTTCATACCCTAAAGGAAAATATGATTATCAATTTAGTGTAAATCTTCAAGTTCCTGAAAACTGAAGTGGAATCAAAGCTGGGAGAGGACTATGTTTTCATAACAGAACTCTACCGAAATTATGCCTGGACCAGAGAACAGCTCCCTGACTGCTGGATAAGGAGCTAAGATTCTCCGAAGACTGGATAGTAAGGGCATCTAGAAGTTACACTGGACACTCGATATCATTTAAAACTTCTTTTGGAACAGCGATTGATTTTAATGACTTATAAAACTCATCCTGTCGTTCCTAAACAGAGTTCTCTGTCTTAACAGCTTATCAATACTGCCAATTCCTTTACTCGGAAACAAAACCGGTGTGACCATGTTGTACAATGAATACTGTTCTGCTAACTCGGTCACAGAGAGCGACAGCAGGTGAGGGAAGTTATCTGGAACATGATTTTTCTATTTTCCTGAGAGATATATGGTTTTATTATTCTAGTAGTGTTAAGTATTGCTTTTCCGCCTTCCTCACAAGAAGGCTTCTCATTTTATGTGGTAAGAAGGAAATGAGCTGACTATTGCAACGAATATGGGATATAGCTACCAAAGCACAAAGCATGGTTTGTATTAAGAACAAAACAATAAATTTCATTCATGTGTGCTATCTACAAAAGGCAATTTTATAAGTTGTAAAAATCAGGATTTGAATATCAAAATATGACTGAGGAACATGAGGATTCTTTGAACCAGGTTTTCTTCTTTATTGTTGATTTGAATAGTTCCTCTGAGCCCACTTAGAGGATTTAGAGTGCAATGTGGGAAAACTCATAATAATCCCAGGGTATCTGTACCCCAAAAAGGGTTAAAGCAATTTTTCTTTATTCATATTTTTAAAAATAGTATCAATAGAATCAGTTATAGCTTGATTATCTAAATAAAGCTTTATTTGATATTGTGCATGTAAAGCTTTATTTAATTAAGAAATTATGTCAAGTATGAAGATAAGTAAAAGCATACTTCCTCTCTCTGGTTTTGAATTTGTGTGGTCTGCCTTAAGAAATTTTATTGTCTGTTTTTTTCCCCTGTTGAATCTAATATTTTTATTGTTTTGCTTTTAAACCTTCTACCCTCTATTAAGGTGCTATGCTTTTCCCTTCGTATTTCTTGCCTTTATTCTGACGCTTCCTGATTCAACTTTATTACATTTGACTTCTTAATCAATTTTCTTCCCAGTCCAATAAACAACAACACAAAACAAACTTACTACCATCAAGTCTATTGTGATTACTAATGACCGTATAAGACAGGGTACATCTGTGTGTGTTTCTGATACTGTACTTCTTTAATCGGAGAAGAACACCTCATCTTTCTCTCACAGAGCAGGTAGTGGCTTTGAACTACTTAGCTTGCTGTTAGCAGCCCAGAATATTAACAGATCTCTCCCAATGTTTGAAATTTAGATTTTTTGTAAATTTGAATCTTTGAGAAGCTAATTAAATTATTGGGGATGTTCTCTGGACTTTTCTATTTCTTTGTTTCTATGGTACAAGTGTCTGCTGAATTTTTATCCATACTTTTCCCCTCTGAAAGTGAGTCATTATTTACATTTTGTTCTTCTCAAAATATTCTTATCTCTAGCCCTGGTTGTGTTCCCATGTTTCCCTTTTCTTGAAACTGAGCACTCTGAAAAGAACTAAAAAGATCACTTTTCTAACTAGTTCATGTTTCTCTCCTTTCTTATTTCACTTATCAACTCATAGCTTTCTCTTATACCACATTCTCCAATCCCAATATTACCAAGTCTAATCTTGGTGACTGTCTTTTCAAACTTCCATTCATCCCCTTTTCAAATGTTCATTGCTTCATGCTAAACCAATTATTTTCGGCTCTACTTCAATTGTATGAGATACAACATGTAAAGAAGCTTGTCCAACAAAAACCTTAAAGTACAGTACAATGGTGATTGCTAGTCTCTCAGTCGATTCTCCCTCATAGAGACCCTACAGAGAAGGCTAGCACTACTGCTGTGGGTTTCGGATCATGCCCATTTGCATGGCAGCAGCAAGAGTGGCTGTTGGTTTCCAACTGCTGACCTAGCCGTTCGTAGCCCAATGAATAGACACTATGCTATTAGGCTTCTCATTATTATTACTATTATGAATAATTACTATTTCTGCCGCTATACTGTACCATCACCATAGCAATGCAATCCTACCTTGTCTTACTGCTGTCTTTTGTTTTGCCTCCTTCAAGTTAACTACTGTTTTAACCTGACAAGGGCATAAGCTAATCACAATACAGAATAAGCTCTAACATTACATTTCAAGGCTTTCCTTTTTTTCTTCCTAGTTAAAATCCCCTATAATGACACACGAAGGGGCCTTTGTTGTGCATGCTTTTTCTTCTGAATTTTTTCATTTCTGCATTTTATAGCATTCTCTATAACTACACACTCCCAATAATGTCTCAAGATTTGCTTACCACTGAAATAAAGTACTATTTCTTTTTCTACTATTAACTGCAGTACATGATTGATACCTATTGATGACAGCACAGCATTACAGGGCCTCCAATGAGAATATTTGGAATCATTTTTATGATTTTAATTTTAAACTCCTTTTAATAATTTTAAGCTCCTTTACTAAAATAACTCTCTTTAAATGATTTTAAAATTTTACTCTATGAATACCTTGAACAGCTTGCATCCATCATTAATTGATTTGTTATTTTCAACAACCATTTTCCCAGCTTGATTAATCTAGAAAAAAAACCATCCTGGCATTTATGTGTTCACTCTATAGGTGCAAATTTTTGATTCAGTGAGTCTTACCTTAAAATTGATTTCATCAACAAATACTAAAACATTCCAAAAGTTTCAAGTATTTTTGTTAATATGGTAGAAATACTATCTTGTCCAAATAATTCCATGCTATAAATGAAGTTTTGTGCAAAAAAAAAAAAAAGAGAGAGAGAAGTACAAGTCCTGGTTTGTTAACCAAAATAAATTATCAGAAATGATAAAATCTGGCATGATTTCTTGGTTTACCTGGACTGAAAGATAGAAAGGGACTGAGATGGTGTAAACCAGCGAGCCATGGCACCTGAGTTCATCATTATTGGGGGGTGGCTATTTTCTCACAATGCTGGGAAGCACTCTTGCCAAAGCATGGCATTGACCGAGCGGGGGGATGTAGGTGCAGCCATACAAATTCATTTTCAACATTACAGAAACAGCTAAATTTACTGACTTCAATAATGGCCGCTCACTAGGGTCATGTGAGTATTTGATTGAACTAATTTTTTGCTATGTAAATTATGCATAAAAAAGCCATGCCACTCTGGAAAGAAAATCCTCTTCTTAGAAGCCAGCTGTAAACTACATTGTGTGTGTGAGGGGGGAGGGGAGAGCTAGGGGGAGGGAGGCATACGAGTTTCCTTTAACATTTTTCCACAAAGTAAGATTGAATGTTGGCCATATGGAAATTTCATTTTAAGTAAAAAGTTATTAGTAATGACAAACATGGTTTGACAGTTCAAAGTAATTCAATGAGACACTATGGACTAAAGGCCGGACAATAAGTTTCTCTAATGATTACACCCAGAAAGCCCTATGGTACAGTTCTACTCTGTGGGGTTCTTCATCAGTTGGAATCTCTTGGTAGTGATTAAAATAAAAATCTTCTCAAAACTAAATATAAAGAAGTTACTAATATCAACAAAAAGGAGTAGACTGAATTTTGTATCATATTAAGTTCTAAGATGCTGCTCATATGTGTGTCTATAGTTCTTACACTAAATACATTTATGCATTTCATTTGGATGTCAAAAACCAAAAGGGTGAACAAGTTTAGCATTTTCAAGACCAAGAAAATGAAGAAAAGTTAAACCCTAGGATTCAATATTGAAGGAATCTCTGGACAAAACCTTGAATGGCCCAGGAAACATCAATAGAAGAATGAAGGAATACAGTGCCACTGTAATAAAACAATTCATCAATGTTCAATCATTTTGGAAGGTACTGTATTGTCAGGTACAAATGGCATTGAATAAAGAATTCCAGATTACACAAAAGTCATTACAAAGGAAAACAAGTCCAGACATGGAGGGACTGTCAATCAGTGCAGCTTAACAATTGGATGCATCATTAGAGGAAGTGTTTAGGTGTCTAGGCTAAGTAATTTGAAGACAGCTACCTGGCCAAATGACTGGAGTAGATCAATATTTGTGCCCATTACTAAAAAAGGTGATCTAACAGAATGCAGAAATCATTAATTTCATTAATATCACATGGACATAAAATCTGACAGATAGTAATTCAAAACTGCTGGCAGGAGTACAAAGAAGCTGCCAGACGTTCACACCATATTCAGAAGAGGACTTGGAATAAAGGCTATCTATGGCAGATACACATTGACAAAAATCAGAGAATAAAGTAAAATACTTAACTGTGTTTTTATTGACTATGCAATATAATTTAGTAGTGTAGATCATAAAATATTTATGGGGACATTGCAAAGACTAGGAATTCTGGATAACTTAATTGTGTATATGATTTGTGTGGACTCTATATAGAACAAGAGACAGTCACTTATACAGAGCAAGGAGTTGCTATTTGGCTTAAAATCAAGACATGTATGAATTTGAGTTGCATTAATTCACTATACTTACTCAATATGAGCTAATATTATGAAAAGCTAAACTATGTAAAGAAAGATGCAGCATCATTTATTCACAATACTTATTTAATATGAGGCAATAATCTGAAAAACTGGGCTATGTAATGAAAATGCAGCATCAGGGTTGGAGGAAAACTCATTAACAAATTGTGATATGCAGATGATACATTCTTGCTCGCTTAATAGAAAGGAAAGCTGAAGTCCTTACTGCTGATGATCAAAAACCACAATTTTTAGTACATATTGCACACTCACATGCACACACACAAACACAATGAAGCCAATATAACATCATGATAAATGGAGAAAAGATTGAAGTTGTCTAGGATTTCATTTTACTTGGAACCACAATCATATAGCATGGAAGAAGCAGTCAATAATAAATGAAATATTGCATTGTGAAAATCTGCTGCAAAAGATCTTTTTAAAGAATGGAAACACAGCAGTGTCACACTGAGGACTAACAAGTATCTGACCCCAGACACGGTCTCATATGCATGTGAACGCTGAACACATAAGAAAGAGTGAAGAATTTATGCATTTGAATTATGATGTTGGCAACAAATATTGAATGTACTATGGTCTGCTTGAAGACAAACATTTGTCTTAGAATAGGTATATCTAGAAAGCTTCTTAGAAGTGAAAATGTCAAGAGTTTGTTTTGCATACTTTGGACTTATAATCAGATTAAGCCAGTCCTTGTAAAATTATAGCATGCTTTGAGAAAGTACCTCTATTTTCACAATTTGAAACATTGAGTTCACATGATAATGTTGAATTGTCAATTATTGCCTAAAATTATACAGGTTGAAAAGCCTCATATTTCATGGGCTTATATACTTTGATTTCATGGTGATCATTAAAAAAAAATAACCTAAATGAACTGGCAATATTTAAGATATCCTAAAAATATATGTTCATACTATGCTTTCTTTCATATGTATAATTTTCATTGGTTCTCTCAAGGTTCTATTTTGATAACAGTGTCATAACAATCTTTGAGTTCACTAGAATCTTGTGTACTGTACTTCCAAACTCTCAAATTTTATACAAATGAAGCTTCCAAGGATATACAGGCACACGCTAGGAGAATGTCAATAATGCTTTCATTTTTGAGTTGAGCTGTTCAGTATAATAGCCACTGGTAACTATGGTAATTTAATGAACATTTTCAGTATTATAAAATTCTTAGTACTCAGTTGAAAATAAGTTGAGCTATAATGCATGGACTTATTTATTTCTGAACTCTCAATTATATTCTATTGATCACTTCTGAATTAGAAAAAGATTAGGGTAGATACACAAAAATGCAAAGGGGAAGAAAAATGCTATGAAAGGATTTTTTGCTAACAAAGGGGTGCCAAGAAATGAAGAAATGTCTAGGATTGTCAACAATACAGGAATTGACATAAAAGAGACAAGAATTTTGACTTTTAGGGTCCAGGCGAGAGAGAAAATAAGATCATCTCTGTATAACCAATCTCATGTACTATTTGTGTTAACACATTACTACATAATTTCTATGAGTCTTTTTCCTAGTTTTGGAAATAAGTGGTTATCCTTTGCTGTCCTAACTGGTAGATTTAGAAAATCCCAATATCATGTCTTCATTTCTGTGTGCATCTCTATTTCTAGTCTGGCTCTTTCACAACTGTGATTATATTAGGTCTAGATTCACCCTGCAGTGCAATTACTTCAACCTATTCATGGAAACATTGCATTAGATAGCATTTTAAAGGTGATTATGTTAATATTGTTGTTGGTTGCCAATCCATAGCCACCCCATGCACAACACACAGAACATTGACCAGTCCTGGCTCATCCTCACACTTGTTCCTGTAATTGAGCCTATTGTTCCAGGC